>NC_056744.1:1242141404-1242483904 GCF_019279795.1 Protopterus annectens | reverse complement strand
CATATGATAGTTATGTATGTCTGGCCATTGTGAACAGACTGCCAAGATTGTGTAGCAGTGTTGTGTGTAGATGTTTGTTGGGGTGGGTAGGGAGAGTAGCAGATGTGAGTGCCATACATCCTTTACCTATCTGACTCTGCATGCTGCTACAGCTGCTGGCAGTCACTTGTAAGGGCTGACTGTGAAATGTCATGTAACACCTCAGAATTTCCAGTACACTGTGAATTGGGCCAGTATATGTTGGTGTAGTGTGTGACTGGCAATCAGGATATGTTTGTTCAGACAGTCGTTCTACTCTAGAGTTCATTTTGGATACTGGTATGTTGCTGTGACTGTGGTGCAGATGTTTTTGGGTGGACATTTTTGCACCACTCTCAGCTTTTCATTACAGTTCCATCCCTGTAGTGCATGCTGTATTTGAATATACATGGGTAATTACCCAGAGGTGATGTGGGTGAGTGTCATGTTGGCCTTACTGTGCTTCATAAGGTGCTGGGTGACATGTTTGGCAGCTGCAAGGGGACTTCCATTCTGTTACATCACTGTGGTCATACCTATACACTATCCAGAGATCTAGACACTGTCCAGATGCATGGCTCATATGTTTGATCTGTTTCTCAGACAGTTGTTGTCCTTGGCTAATCAGTAAGATACTCTGGGGAATGCAGTCAGTAAATGCTAGCATGCCTTGGTGTTACTGACTTCATATCCCTCAGAAAAGATATGTTACAACAAAGCCATTAACACCAGCAACTGTCAACATTTATAGCAGCAATATGTCCAATATACCACTGTGTTCGGGCCTCTGTCCCCCAATTATGTCAGGCTTTTTCCAGATGTCATGCACTTAGAGGTTCAGAGGTATGTAGTATTTATTTATTGCATTCATTCCTGCTACCATCCCAGTGATGTCATAGACCCCCAGACATGTAACAAGGAGGCGGCCATAGATATGAGTCCTGTGCCTATACATTCTGTGGGAAACTGTACATTTGAGAGGTCTGTGTATGTCTGCCCATTGTTAAAAAAACTGTCAGGATTGCATAGCAGTGTAGTGTGGACATGTTATTTGGGGTGTGTAGGGAGGGGGTACATGTGAGTGTCATGGGCCCTTTCTATCTGACTGTGGATGCTGCTCCAGTTTCTGGTTCCCTATTGCCTGTATATGGTTGTACATGCAGACCATGATATGTCCCGTAGCACCTTAAAATTCTCACTACACTTTGACTTGGAGCAGTCTATGTAGGGGTCATGTGTGAGTGGCAAACAAGATTTTGTTGCTTACACAGTCATTATACTGTAGTGTTCAGTTTGCTTACTGGTATGTCACTGTGACTGTGATGCAATTGTTTGGGGGTATGCACTTTCACACCAGTGTCTTTTTTTCTGCTAGTGTTACATCCCTGTAGTGCCTGTTATATTTGCTAATGCATGTGTACAGCCACAGAACTGGACTTGGATAGTGTTGTGTCAGTCTGAATTTGGACATTGCTCAGTAGCTCAGTGTAGTTTCTCTAATGTTGTGTTATGTCCACATATTTGTAGGATGTCCAGCTGTCTGGTCAATATCTTTTGCCTGGTCCCCATAACTGCTGTGTATTCCTGACACATCAGTGGGATGATGTGGGGATTGAGGTCTTTAACTAATGAGAAGCAATTGAATCCTGGAATTGTGATATTTCAGTCGATATATGTTAGGACATACAGTGTTACTACATCAACTTTCTCAGTTTATCTACTCACGTATTTTGGATATGTCCCTATTCTCAGGCCTTTGTCCCCCCACTTTGTCAAGCTTGGTCCAGATTCATTGCACTAAGGGGTTCTGAGCATACCTCTCCACTGCCAGGATTTTCACATAATATCCGGATGTTTGGCCCATACTTTTGTTCAGTTCCACAATTTATTTGTATTTGTCTGATAAATCACGATGATGATCCAAGGATTTATGTAAGTAAATAATGACATAACATTTCAGTTTACATCCTCATATCCTTCAGTAATTGTCTGCTGAAACACATCCTGTTGCTGTAGCAAATGTCTTCATTTGTAACAGAAATATTTGAAATATGTCCCAATATGTGCCCCCCCCCCTTTTACAGCCTTTGTACAGGTTTCTTGCTCTAACAGGTTGAGAGGGATGGTTCTGAGGTATAACTGCACAGCATGTTTTTATATATATATATATATATATATATATATATATATATATATATTTTTTTTTTTTCCTTCCTTTATATTTTTATATATGAATATCTATATCAGACACACACACACACACACACACACACACACACACACACACACACACACACACACACACACACACACACACACACACATTTATATATAACACATGAATGATTCCACAAAGCTTTCTCCCTAATGTTGTATGCCTTTATTACATGATAAGTTTGAAAAAGCAATGCAAATTCCTACAGCTATGATGGTATAGTAGTACATTCTTCTGAGTTTAGTGTTCAGGGTCATGGGTTTGACACTTTGGACTGCTGTTTTTTTTTTTTTTTTCATTAATGTTAAATGACCAGAATGCATGATATGTTTGTTAAAGCATTGCAAACTCTCACAGCTCAGATGGTGTAGTGGTATTTTACTGTGATTGTAGAGGACAGCATTCCTGGTTTGAGACTTAGTAGGGAAGAACAAGATCTGATGGATACAGAGTAATTAAGGCATGTTTAAGCATATTATACTTGTTTTTTATATTATAAAATAATATTTATATAACATTATAATTTTGCATTTACCTTCCATGACATCCCCTATGTGCTTTCATTAAATTATATTCTTGTATGACTAGACTGTATGGGGCACTTTTGTTTATATGGGGGTTTCACATCTTTTCTACACTGACATCTCACTTTTGGAACTGCTACACTATCCTGGTTGACAAAAAAGTTTCTACATAATTTTTACTAAAATAATTTTAACACAGGAAAATAAGTTGCTTGTCTTGGGACTCAAACCATGAATGCCTGCATATAAAATGGCAACTCTAACCACTACACTATCTCAGCTTAGAAGTTTCACTTATCTATTTGCATTTACCTCCTATGTGATGTTTCAGCTATGCGAAGCTGATGGCCATAACATGCACACCCACTTAGCTACACTTGAACATTCCTTAGGCTATTAAAAAAGTATATATTATTATTATATTATTAGGTTATACGAGTATGTATTGTAGTGTTCTGACAACTATTCAGGACTGCAATCATGAAATATTGGCATTCATTTGTCTTTCAGGCTTCTATCCTTCAGGGACTCCTGCTAATACATATCCTGTTATCTATCAACTTTCTAGGTATGTGAGGGAAACTTTTCAGGTGTGTCCCTAATGTAGTATTTATTCCCCCTATCATTTGTGCCTTTGTTAACATGCACTGCTGTAAGGGAATATTGGCATACTTTTGATTTCAGGCTTCTACCCTTACATAATTCATGCTGATGCATGACCTGTTCTCTATCAACTTTCTATGTTTGTGGGGCTATATTTGTGTTTTTTCACTTTTGGGGGATTTATCCCCCGTTATGTGTACATTTGCACACATTCCTGCTTTAGCAGTTTGCAAAAGTGTCATATGGCACTTTAGCAATTCAGGGTGTGTGTCACAGAACCTGTCACACATCCCCTGCATTGCTTTCTTGTTCCCGATTTTTATTTCAGTGTCTGCAGACACTGAAATGATCATTTTTTCATTTCAGTGTCCGTGGACACTGAAATACTGGCATAATATTAGAGCAAAGCTCTAATATTATGTCAGTTCAGTTTAGAAAGTACCATATGGCACTTTCTCTGTGCAGAGGGCATGTTTAGTGTCCGTGCACTACTTGGACATGGCCCCTGCACTCGTTCACTGTTCGTGTCCGTATAGGAAGTACAGCAGCATGCCTTCATGAATATTCAAGGCGTGCTGCTGCTCTAAACAGACACGAACCACTTCGTGCAAGAATAATCTTATTTTTGCACAGAGATTGTTGAATCTGGGGATAGTCATAAAATACCAGGATTTGCAGACAGAAGCAAGGACAATATGGAAGAGAGATACCCAGACAGTTTCAGTACCAGAAGGAGCAACAGGTGTAATAAAAAATAGTTTACAGTCGTAATTAGATCTGTTACCAATACATGTAACTCAGTAGGGGTTACATAAGGAGTTAGTGCTGGGCACATTGGTGCTGAGAAGATCACTTCTGGCTAACATCAAAGATTGAAACATTACTAATTTCATGAAATTTACCCCTGACTTAGGTATGTGGTCCATTCCCATCATGATATTAGAAGCCCAAATGTAACCCTTGAGAGGTTTTTATTGATTTGTCTGAATGGAGAGATGAAATGCAATCAGCAAGACAAGGAAAATTAGTATTGATAGAACTGAATTCATCCTATTGTCTTGATCAGTACATTCACATGGTGGACCCCATTTTCATAAAATCTCACTAAGGCAATACTAATATATAGACTATATTTTATATATCATGGAGAAAGGTAGGTTAAGGAAAATAAAGGTGGCTGGGTGCACTGGTTCCAGGATAAAAACTGCCCTATCCTGGTTTACACACTGATATCAGGACTGGAAAAAAGGCAGTATAGAATCCTCAGGACATGGAAATATTTCTAACACAGGGTTAGGTCAGGCCCAGGAAGAGGATGGCCCTCCTTTGGAAGAAAGTAGTAGTCCACAGAAACCATAAAAACTGACAGGCCAAAAAATAGACATGAGATGACAAAATGTACTGTTAACGATAAGGAAAAATTGTGATTTGATGTTGTTTAACTTCATTCCATTAACCTGTGAGAATGCGGTTCTGACACTCGGAACTGACCGGCCACCTTCTTCCAGTTAGACACTCCAGACTTGGGCTCCTCCTACTTAGCCATAATGCCCCACTTCCCCCACATTACCTCAGATCTCGTTTACCGCGCATAGTGTTAGCAGCAAGTTCCAGCTTGAGCTTTTTCTTCAGCATTTTTGGGTGAGTTTTTTTCCATTTTTTTCTGCTTCCTACCTGTGTTTTCTCATCTTTTACCTTCCTTTCCTTTTCTGTTAGGCTTCTTCTTTTTTTTTTTTTTTTTTAAAAAAAAAAAAAAAAAAAAACAACTTTCTTCTTCGTTTTATTTTTTCTCGCCCTTTTTTCCCTGGTCAAAAGCCATTAGGCTTTAAAAAGTGCACTTCCTGAGGGTGGAAGATTCCTGTATCTGACACCCATGGGGAGTGCATGTACTGTTTGTGGCCTGTACACCTAGATGCCTCCTATGATATATGCAGGGCTTTTCACAAGCCCGAGGCTGTGGCGGATAGGAGAAGCAAACTAATTTTTAAGGGGTTACTTCCTCCTTCTACCACCTCAGAGGCTCCTTCCATATCAGGGGCTCAAACCTTGGCTAAGATACCCAAGGATTCCTGGGAGTCCAGGAGGCTGTCTCCCATGTGGTCCTCCTCAGAACCTCTGTGAAAAAAATCAAAGTCTTTGGAACCGACTCAATCGGCACTGAGCTACCTTACCTCTACCTCCCCTCCACCTCATTCCTTCTCTGTGGCTACGAGGCCAAATTATGTTTCCTTGGCATCTGCTCTGGCTGTGTTGGTGCCAAGGTCTTCTGTGCTGATGCCTTCCAGGAAGCTTCTGTCCTGTTCCTTATGAGATACCCAATGTCTTCATCGGCTTCATCTAGGCCTTCCCGAAGCTTGTCCTGTAGGGATGTCGGTAAGTTCATGAAGCAGTTCCTTGAGACACAGATCCAGATGGGGCTAGTGTCCATCCTGACCACTTCCAGATCTGTGAGGCTGTCCAGTTCCAACCAGTAGCTCTTTTTCTGATTTCATCCCCTGATTTCGGAGTTGTCGGTTCCACTGGGTCCTGGTGCCAGGGTGTCGGAGCCTTTAGAGATTTCTTCTTCACCTCTGACATTCTCCCTGACTTGCTCAGCTCTGGCTGCTTCAGTTCCAAGTGTGTCCCAGAGCTGTATCACTGAGGTCAGTTCCAGGGGGTTGACTTCAACTCCAAAGCTTTCAGAGCCATCTCTTCCCCTCAAAGCCTCGGCCTTTGACACTTCAGCTCTAACTCCCCCCTTAGATTGGGAGACCTATTCTCTCTGGGAGGCGTCTGCCCCAGTGGCTTCAGCTCCAGGGAGACAGCTCCAGGTGGTTCAGAGTCCTTCTGCATTTGAGGTTGTGGAGAAGGTCCTCTCTGATGTTCTTCGTGTTTCACTGTTGCAGTCATTACATTTGGGTTATCTGCTTGCAGGTAGCCCTCAGTCGGTCTGATTAACAAAGTCTTGAGTCCTGCGTCAGTTGCTGTCCCTTCTTCCATGACGTCAGGTCGTCAGGGGTATAAAACATGCAGCCGACGTCATTACATCAGTTTTTCTTGCCCCAGATGTCAGGTGCCCCCCAGTAGTGGCAGGTTATCTCTGACTGCAAGGCTATCAGATATTTCCATATCTGGATGACTGACTCCTGACTGCCCCAACCAGGCATCTACTCCTTCAGGCCAGGGATTACTTCCTCAACCTAGCTTCTATACTGGGCATAACTATAAACTGGCAGAAGTCACATCTGGAACCAGTTCAAACCATAGATTTTATAGGGGCATTTCTAGACACAATGATGGCTCACGTCCACCTTACATCGGACAGGGCGGTAAGTCTGAGATCCCATGTCAGCCAGATCTTGACTGTCCCAAAATCCTTGGCCTCTCTAATTTTATGAGCTTTAGGCTCCATGGCAGCAACTGTAAATCTTCCAATGGCATGCTTTCACGTGCGTATTCTACAGTGGACCCTAGCAGAACAGCTGTCTCAGGTAATTAAGGATTCTCTCCTACGGTGGTTCCATTCTCCGGAGATTACCCAAGTTGACCATGACTGTTCGTTCTCCCCTTCCCTATTGCCACATTGACAATGGATGCCTCCCAGTTTGGGAGGGGGCATTGTCTGGGCCGAACCAAGTTGCATATCAATGTTCTGAAGATAGAGCGGTTCTTCTAACATTGCAAGAACTAGATGGCTTTCTTCCTCTGGGGACTATTGCTATCCAAACAGACAATGTGTCAATGGTTTGATACATCAACAAACAGGGAGGAACAAGGTCTTACCCCCTTTGTTGAGAAGCAATGAGGGTTTGGCAGTGGGCAGTTTCTTCCAACCGCTTTCTAGTAGCAACGCATATTCTGGGAAAATCCAATATCCTAGCTGACAGACTCAGCAGAGTGATACTGATGCCTCACGAGTGGTCCCTGAATCAGTCCATGGCAGATGCAATCTTCCAGAAATGGGGTTATCCTTGCTGCGACCTCTGCATCCCCTCTCAACAACAAATGCAGCATGTATTTTGCCTTGAACTCTCCTCATGGACAGTCCTCCATGGATGCTCTGGTTCACATTTGGCCCTCTGGTCTACTATATGCCTTTCCCCCTCTTCCCTTGATTCCCAAGTTCCTGTAGAAAGCTCTCAGGTTGTGAAGCAAAGTGATCCTCATTGCTCCTTTTTGGCCTTGACAAATCTGGTTCACCTTTCTTTGGTCTTATCTGGTTTGCCCCTTCCATGAAGTTGGATCCAAGTCCAGATCTACTTTCACATCCATCGGGGCATCCACATCTCAACATTCAGGCCTGAAATTAACTGCATGGTTTCTCCACTTCCAGTGCTGGCTATATTTTCCAGGCTGTCTTGTCCAGTCTGAGAAATTTTTATTTCATCACATAGGGCTTCCACTCACAAGATTTATAAAAGTAAGTGGAAAAAGATTCTCCTTTTGGGTGAAACAGAACCAGATAGATCCTTTTCAGACCCAGTTTCAGTAGTACTAGACTTTCTGGCTTCCTTTTTCAAGGATGGTGCTAATTATTCTACAGTCAAGGTTCAGCTTGCTGCCATTTGTAACTTCCACTTTGGTCCTTAGCCTTTTCAGAGTTATGTAAGGCCTTTCTTAGGGGCACATTTCTGCTACTGCCTCCATTCAAGGACCCTACACCTCCGTGGGATCTTAACCCCGTTTGAGCCATCGGCCACTGTAGATCTAAAATTCCTCTCATAGAAAACTAATTTCCTAGTGGTGATTACCTTGGCCAAGACAGTGTCTGAGTTGCAGGCTCTTTCTGCAAAATTTCCATACTTAGTTTTTTTTTATAAAGGCGGAGTTACCATATGTACAAATCCCTCATTTTTACCCAACATTAACCAGTCAATTAATCTTCCAGTATTCTTTCCTCAGTATCAGAACAAAGGGGAATACACCTCACACATGCTTGATGTGCATAGACAACTTCGTTTTTACATCCATAGTACTATATCCTTCAGGAAGTGTGATCAGCTATTTGTTTCCTTTTTGAACTCTAAAAAGGTAAAGCAGTGACCAAAGTTACTTTGGCCAGATGGTTGAAAGACTGTATTACATTTATTTACTCTTCTGTTCCCTTACCAAGTCCAGTAAGAGCACATTCTACAAAATCCATAGCCACTTCTCAAGCCTTTTGGTCCATAGTTTCTAGTGAGGACATTTGTGCTACTGCTACTTGGTCAAACCCCCATACTTTTGTCACTCATTACAAATTGGACATTGTATCCAGGAGTATAAGTGCTTTTGGTTCTGCTGTACTCCGGAATATTTTTTTCTTGATTGCAACCCTGGATTATGGTAGCTGGGGACTCTGTCCCATAGGTTAATGGAATGAAGTGGACAACATCAGATAAAGAAGTTATGTTCTTACCATAACGTTCTATCTGTGTTGTCCAACTTCATTCCAATAACCTTCCCACCCCCCTTTCCCCCTAGCCAAAAGTTTGTTTGGGAAGCCTAATAGAAGTTACCAGGAATTCTGTTCCTTTGGTTGAGTTCCTGATGTTCTGTTATAGTGAGATCTGTTTGTATTTTGATCTTCTTACCTTTATATTACAGTTAATGCTTTTTGAAACACTATGTTCTTTTTGGCAAACCCGATCTGAGATAACGTTGGAGGAGCGGGGCATTATGGGTAGGAAGGAGGAGCTCAAGTCTGCAGTGTTGATCTGGAAAAAGGAGGCTGGATAGTTCAGAGCATCGGAACCATATTCCCACAGGTTAATGGAATGAGGTTGGGCAACACAGATGGAAAATTATAGTAAGAACATAATTTCTTTTTATTATTACTTCACAAGAATTTCTAGACAAAGGATATGCAAAAGGATTAAGAGAAAAATTAGTGAAAGAAAAATAGTTCAGCATTAAAAAACTGTCAAAAGCTAAACATAAACATTTGTATTCATTGATACAACAGATCCATGAAAGACAGTACATTGTCAAAATATTTTGGGCCATTTGGAAAAAGATGCAACAGAGGAAGTGTGAAAAAAATATAAAGAACAAAACCCGGACATTGCAGAAAGGTATAAAAATGGAACATATGCATGGGAAAGAAAACAGATCTGGTATGGTACAATATGTATGCAAAAGTGATAGCCAAACTTATCAATACAAAAGCAGCTCCAAATATATTTAAAGAGAAATACAGGCAAAGTCATCCGGATATGGAAAACTTCACAATACAAAAATAAAACAAAGGGAGTGTAGAAAAGAAGATTAGTAAGGCAGAAGTTAAACAAATAGAAACTGAAGTTATAGATTAACTGCAAAGTGAAGGATTTAATGTAGTGAATCTAATACAGGTAATGTCTCAGAATGTTAGAATAATGGGTCCCCAGATTAATGAGGAGCAAGTGGGGTGGGCAGTATCTGAATAAAATTTGCACATGATGATGCTCTGGAGCCTTCTGTAGGAAACCAGTATGAAAGTGCAGTTGAAGTTGCACAGCAAGGGAAGGAGCAGGGAACAGTGGTAAATCGGATGCTGACAGTTCCCATATGTGATTGTTACAAGAGAAATTGGTTAAAGCGCAAATTCAGATGTGCACTGCCTTCGGGCAGTGTGGACGGAGAGGACGGGGAAGAGGGAGAGGTGGACGCCAAGGGGCTGGAAACCATAACAGACAAAACTGGCAGAAAGATTGATCAACCACACCCCAAAATCAAACAGAGTGTTTCAATTGTGGCCAAGTAGGCCACTGGCAAAATGAATGTCCGTATCTGGCTGAGCAACCTGACCCACCCACTGATACGTCACCTCAGTGGAATTCTAACTGGACTCCATGCAATCGGCAGTCATCACAATGAAGGTTCCCCGAGCAAGGACAACAGCAGTTGTGCCCTTTCATACCTGTGTATCAAGATGGACCACATGTTATGTTACTTGTCAAAAACAAACCGTACCCCTTCTTGAAGCATCCAAATCCATGTTAGCCGGCAAAGCAGCAATAAATGTCCCCCTCTCCAATAACGTAACCAGATGGGTAGGTGTCTCTGGCATTCCTATTGAATATTCTGAAACCATCCCAGTCCCAGTGACTTTGGGACCTTTGCAAGACAATCATGCATTTTTAGTAGGACCCTCAGCACCATTAAATTTATTGGGAAGAGATTTGCTCTGTAAGATGGGAGCAACTATCTTCTGTACCGCTGAAGGAGTATATTTACAAGCACCTTCAGACAAACAGGATAGTATTTTGGCTACTTTAGATGAAAACGTCACTCTGCAAACAATGTGTATGCAGTCTGACCTCGACAAGAATAAACATTTAACCTCATTACCTTCTCATCTATGGACCACTCATAATAATGATGTTGGATTTTTAATTTCAGCCACTCCTGTTAAAATAACCTTAAAGCCTGGAGCAAAGTTACCTCTGGTACCACAGTACCCTTTGGCGGTAGAGGCCACATCTGGTATTGCCCCCATCATTTCTGCCCTGGTGCAACAGATGGGTGAATTCCACACTGGAAGCTGTATATCATTTAGGATATATAGGGTATGAGTGAAAGTTCACATGCACCTCCAGTGGGCAGCAACTGCAGAGCTGGCAAAGCTGCCACAGGGTGGGAGAGAGTTAGGGCTCACTCCCCAGCAGCACTGTGACACTGTACCAGCATCCTCAAGGTCCTCATGCGTCCCTGATGTGGGTCAGTTTTCGCCAATGGGTGGCTAAGATGGTCCACAGACCCAATGAATGAGAAGGAGGAGCTAGTGGCCATTGTTTGCCAGGTATAAAAAAATGTAAAATACCTGGCTCCCACAAATGTTGAGTACTACAGAATAAAAGATAACACAAAACAAAGAACATCTTCATAATTGCCGTGTGTGACTTGTATTTTACTACATGTGAGCACTTTGGTCCAAAGGAAAACATTAACTGAAAGGAAACAATTACTGGTGGCTAGGGGAGGACAAATCCTCCCAAAAAGCATACTCTGCTCTAGGGCAAAGGGGTTCTGAAAGGCTCTGCGTACCATCCCTCTGCACCACACGCTCCCGAGACCTCAACCTCATTACAACAATCAACAGAACGTGCTGGAGGGACAGGTTCATAGCCTGGAGACTGCCCATTTTATGGAATTCACTACCTATATATGTCTAACAGAGCACCTCACTGGCCCTCTTTAAGAGAAATCTTGATGAGTGGATGGGAAATAGAAAATTCACCTCAGGGATCACTCCAGTGGCTCTACTAGACACAGGCACTGGGATCTAAGGTCAGGTGGCACAAAGGCAGGGTAAATCCTATGGGCTAGGCTTGTACAGGCTCCAGGGTCATTAGCCTAGTACACACACCTATGAACCTATTTCATGTATATACATCACATGAATGATGTACATGCTGAATATGAATTAGATGGACATCTCCATCTCTATGAGATTTTGGCTTTATCCAAAGAGACTGCAGCCCACCTCTATTCTTTTTATTCTTTTTAACTTGACCAAATAGTCTGGGGCAGCACTAATATCAGCAATTAACATGACAGATATCAAAGGTATGTCCTCATCATAATGGATAATTTCTCTTAAATTCTGCTTAGAGTCAAGATACCCTATAAATTCATGACAAGGATGAAGACAGGAGCGTAGAGCAACAGAGTAAGGCACAGCCTAAAATATTCTAAGGAGATGAGTGTACTAGGAGGGAAGGGGATAAATGAGCATATAATCTGAAGTTTTAAAGTTCTGGGATACCAAACAGGCTGGGATGGGCATACCTGAAGTAGGAACAGTTTACTTGTGCAAGCAGATTGCAATAAAGTATTTAATTGAAGGTAGGCAGCCAAGGAACTTTAGAGACAGGCTGCACTGGTTCCTGGATAAGTGTCACTGGTACACTATAGTATGATGGGGTTGATTTGTATCATAAAGAAGAGACCACTAAAGTTGGTTGGCAGAAGTTAATAATATGTTCTATATAAAAGTAAAATATAAACTTACTGATGACTTTGATTTTTTGATGAGGCTGACAGGTAGTTCTTAAAGAGAGTAACTTATGGATGGCCAAAGACTGAACTCAAAAGCATCATTTGCCTGAAGTTTAACCTGCCGAGGATGTCAAATATACGACTTTCAGACTTCATATCCTTCAGAAATGCAAGTTAACACAAATCCTGTTGTTCTAGCAACTTTAAGTTGAAAAAGTGTAATATTTAAAATCTGTCCCTATTTTTATGGTCATTGCATCCACATAATGTCCAGATTTCTTGCAGTAAGATTGAGAGGTATGCATACCTCTCAACTATCCAGATTTTTGCCTCATATCTTTGGCCTGTTCCTCATAAAATAAATGTGTGGTTTTCTGGCAAATCACTGAAGATTTAAATAACTAAATGTCATACATTTGAGTTTCAGCCTTCATTTCCTTCAGAAAATGCATGGTGGGTTGCAATGACAGATGTCTGACGGGCCTTTTATGGTTAAAATATTCTGAAACGGGTAGTTTTGTCATTATTGGTTCAAACATTTTTGTTCCATTGCTTACTGGAAAAATGTTCAAAACTACAAATTTAAAACATACTCTAAAAAGTGTAAATGTTTCTATGTGCGACTAACTGTTTTTTGTTTATCAAAATCTGAAAGCAGTGTTAGTAGCATAATTACCTTTAGTGCAGAAGACTGTGGATTCTACTTCCACACCATGTAGATGGAGTGCTGATATTGCATTACGCATATGATTGTTGATTATTTGGTGCATTATAAGGGGGATAGGGGTTCTACACTCCTGAGTATATCCTTTGTATGAGATGCCTAGTGACTATAAACTTGTTGGTCATTTCCTACTGCAATAGGTCATTTTCTATTGCAATATTATCAAATTTTTAATGCGATATAGGCAATTAATTCTTCAAGGAAAGCAGGCACTGAATTTGTAGATAAAACATTGATATGTGAAGTTATTTTGCTGGTAGCAACCTCTTCATTAGGTATGGATTTCTTTAATGTGGAATTCAGATGATTTTACATCTGCAGAGATTGTGAGTATGGAGTAATATTGGTGGATTATAATGACAGAAGTCTTGAGTGGCCTTTTATGGTTGAAAATTTCTGAAATGGGTAGTTATTGGTTCATACATTTTGTTTCATTGCTTATTAAAAGAATTTTTAAAACTACAAATTTAAAACACTTTAACAAGTGGTGCTGTATTATACAGGGAATATAATTCAATGCAATCAGGAAGGTGAATCAAAGAACAAATACACATAAGCATGACCCTAACAAATGTGTGCAAGGAGTCTGTTTTGAAAACAGCCCAAAGGTAAACTTAATTCTTCACTGGCCAGATGCATTTTCTATGAATGTGGGTTTTCATGCCGTTTCAATGAATATGATTTTTTCCATTTCAGTGAATGTGAGTTTCAAGGGCAGAGAAGTTTACTGCTTATGCTAAGTCTGTTTTTATTGTGAGACTGTATTGTTTAGCAAATGGCTTCCTGTGTTTGTGCTATTTTATTTCAATATCTGTAATGACTGTAGAAGCAAATAAGAGAATAGTATGTATGGTAACTGGTGAAAAATAACCAAATAATGGAACACTGGAATGGCTGAGGAGGGGGCTGCTGCTGGGGGGGGGGGGTTTGCTGCAGGAGCGGCTGCTCTGTGGGGCAGTCTATTACCCTGCCTAGGGCCCTATTTGACCATGATCTGGATCTGGTATTTAAAGTGGAAAATACTACGCAGAAGTAGTTGTAGTTAAAGATACCTTGTAATATAGTTATTCTTCCTATGCATTTAAATAATTTAAGGAAATGACTGGAGTGGCTTTCTTGGGGAGTGACCCTGTGGGTGTGGCTCAAATAGGGGTGTTTCATGACTGTGATGTGGTTGGGGCTTAAGGGGCGCCGGAGCACTACTTCGCCTAGGGCGCCATTTCAGCTAAGGCCGGCCCTGGTACAAATCCCTCATTTTTACCCAAGGTGGCTAAAGAGACCAACATTAACCAGTCAATTAATCTTCCAGTATTCTTTCCTCAGTATCAGAACAAAGGGGAATACACCTCACACATGCTTGATGTGCATAGACAACTTCGTTTTTACATCCATAGTACTATATCCTTCAGGAAGTGTGATCAGCTATTTGTTTCCTTTTTGAACTCTAAAAAGGTAAAGCAGTGACCAAAGTTACTTTGGCCAGATGGTTGAAAGACTGTATTACATTTATTTACTCTTCTGTTCCCTTACCAAGTCCAGTAAGAGCACATTCTACAAAATCCATAGCCACTTCTCAAGCCTTTTGGTCCATAGTTTCTAGTGAGGACATTTGTGCTACTGCTACTTGGTCAAACCCCCATACTTTTGTCACTCATTACAAATTGGACATTGTATCCAGGAGTATAAGTGCTTTTGGTTCTGCTGTACTCCGGAATATTTTTTTCTTGATGGCAACCCTGGATTATGGTAGCTGGGGACTCTGTCCCATAGGTTAATGGAATGAAGTGGACAACATCAGATAAAGAAGTTATGTTCTTACCATAACGTTCTATCTGTGTTGTCCAACTTCATTCCAATAACCTTCCCACCCCCCTTTCCCCCTAGCCAAAAGTTTGTTTGGGAAGCCTAATAGAAGTTACCAGGAATTCTGTTCCTTTGGTTGAGTTCCTGATGTTCTGTTATAGTGAGATCTGTTTGTATTTTGATCTTCTTACCTTTATATTACAGTTAATGCTTTT
The DNA here is from genome assembly GCF_019279795.1 of Protopterus annectens. Taxonomy (NCBI): domain Eukaryota; kingdom Metazoa; phylum Chordata; order Ceratodontiformes; family Protopteridae; genus Protopterus; species Protopterus annectens. The sequence continues at coordinate 1,242,468,862 of NC_056744.1, read as the reverse complement.
TGAAACACTATGTTCTTTTGGCAAACCCGATCTGAGATAACGTTGGAGGAGCGGGGCATTATGGGTAGGAAGGAGGAGCTCAAGTCTGCAGTGTTGATCTGGAAAAAGGAGGCTGGATAGTTCAGAGCATCGGAACCATATTCCCACAGGTTAATGGAATGAGGTTGGGCAACACAGATGGAAAATTATAGTAAGAACATAATTTCTTTTTATTATTACTTCACAAGAATTTCTAGACAAAGGATATGCAAAAGGATTAAGAGAAAAATTAGTGAAAGAAAAATAGTTCAGCATTAAAAAACTGTCAAAAGCTAGACATAAACATTTGTATTCATTGATACAACAGATCCATGAAAAACAGTACATTGTCAAAATATTTTGGGCCATTTGGAAAAAGATGCAACAGAGGAAGTGTGAAAAAAATATAAAGAACAAAACCCGGACATTGCAGAAAGGTATAAAAATGGAACATATGCATGGGAAAGAAAACAGATCTGGTATGGTACAATATGTATGCAAAAGTGATAGCCAAACTTATCAATACAAAAGCAGCTCCAAATATATTTAAAGAGAAATACAGGCAAAGTCATCCGGATATGGAAAACTTCACAATACAAAAATAAAACAAAGGGAGTGTAGAAAAGAAGATTAGTAAGGCAGAAGTTAAACAAATAGAAACTGAAGTTATAGATTAACTGCAAAGTGAAGGATTTAATGTAGTGAATCTAATACAGGTAATGTCTCAGAATGTTGGAATAATGGGTCCCCAGATTAATGAGGAGCAAGTGGGGTGGGCAGTATCTGAATAAAATTTGCACATGATGATGCTCTGGAGCCTTCTGTAGGAAACCAGTATGAAAGTGCAGTTGAAGTTGCACAGCAAGGGAAGGAGCAGGGAACAGTGGTAAATCGGATGCTGACAGTTCCCATATGTGATTGTTACAAGAGAAATTGGTTAAAGCGCAAATTCAGATGTGCACTGCCTTCGGGCAGTGTGGACGGAGAGGACGGGGAAGAGGGAGAGGTGGACGCCAAGGGGCTGGAAACCATAACAGACAAAACTGGCAGAAAGATTGATCAACCACACCCCAAAATCAAACAGAGTGTTTCAATTGTGGCCAAGTAGGCCACTGGCAAAATGAATGTCCGTATCTGGCTGAGCAACCTGACCCACCCACTGATACGTCACCTCAGTGGAATTCTAACTGGACTCCATGCAATCGGCAGTCATCACAATGAAGGTTCCCCGAGCAAGGACAACAGCAGTTGTGCCCTTTCATACCTGTGTATCAAGATGGACCACATGTTATGTTACTTGTCAAAAACAAACCGTACCCCTTCTTGAAGCATCCAAATCCATGTTAGCCGGCAAAGCAGCAATAAATGTCCCCCTCTCCAATAACGTAACCAGAGGGGTAGGTGTCTCTGGCATTCCTATTGAATATTCTGAAACCATCCCAGTCCCAGTGACTTTGGGACCTTTGCAAGACAATCATGCATTTTTAGTAGGACCCTCAGCACCATTAAATTTATTGGGAAGAGATTTGCTCTGTAAGATGGGAGCAACTATCTTCTGTACCGCTGAAGGAGTATATTTACAAGCACCTTCAGACAAACAGGATAGTATTTTGGCTACTTTAGATGAAAACGTCACTCTGAAAACAATGTGTATGCAGTCTGACCTCGACAAGAATAAACATTTAACCTCATTACCTTCTCATCTATGGACCACTCATAATAATGATGTTGGATTTTTAATTTCAGCCACTCCTGTTAAAATAACCTTAAAGCCTGGAGCAAAGTTACCTCTGGTACCACAGTACCCTTTGACGGTAGAGGCCACATCTGGTATTGCCCCCATCATTTCTGCCCTGGTGCAACAAGGAATTATAGTACCTACAACAAGTCCATGTAATACCCCAATTCTATCGGTAAAGAAACCTGGTAAACAAGCTTACAGATTTGTGCAAGACCTGCGGGAAGTCAATAAAGCTGTCTTGCCTGTTTTCCCAATCGTACCAAACCCAGCCACGATTTTGAGCTGTATCCCACCTACAGCATGTTGTTTTATGGTTATAGATATTTCATCAGCTTTCTTCTCTATCCCAGTACATGCAGATAGTCAGTATTTGTTTGCATTCATTTATAAGGGCCAACAGTACACTTGGACCCGACTACCTCAAGGGTATGTAGACTCTCCAACCTTGTTTTCCAGAGAGATGCATAGACAACTGCAGGATTTACAATTACCACCACGTTCAGTATTAGTTCAGTATGTAGATGATATTCTTCTTGCTTCACAAGATACCCAGTCTTGTATAGAAGACTCGCTTCTAGTTCTAAGATTTTTAGCTGAACGAGGTTTTAAGGTAAATAAATCCAAATTGCAGTTTGCTCCAGAAAAGGTACAATACCTGGGACATATCATTTCCACAGGTTCACGTCAAATCCTTCCAAGCAGAATCACCTCCATTCAGACTGCTCCCCGCCCTGTAACTCAGAGACAACTCAGGGGATTCCTCGGCCTAGCAGGTTATTGTAGACAGTGGGTGCCCAATTTTTCAGAACTTTTGGCTCCTCTGTTACAGCTCTTAAAAAAGGAGGTCACAGACCCTTTGCCTTGGTCCCCTGAACATGAAACAGCCTTTCAGGCTATTAAAACAGCATTGATTAACCCACCTGCCCTGGGGCTCCCAGATTACTCTAAACCTTTTGTTTTCTTCTGTTGCGAAAGAAATAAAACTGCCTTGGGCCTACTGGCGCAAGCACGCACAGGAGGCTATCGACCTATAGCATATTACAGTACTCAGTTAGACCTTGTTGCTTCTGGCTACCCATCCTGTTTATATGCAGTAGCAGCTGCTGCTGTTTTGATAGATATGGCAGCACCATTGACATCAGGGCATGACACTATATTAGCAGTACCTCATGCGGTACAAGTATTACTTTTAAAAACAAAGACTCAATATCTTTCTAATGCTTACCTCACTAAATATGAGTTAAGTTTATTAAGTAATCCCGCTGTTCAAATTACACGTTGCCCACCACTAAACCCTGCTTCATTAATTCCAACTACTTACGAGGGTGAACCACATGACTGTTTGCTTGTAGTTAACACTGTTTTGTCTCCTAGATTAGATTTGCAAGATGTTCCTTTGCTTAATCCTGATTTAGTGCTTTTTGTGGATGGATCCTGTTTACAAAATACTTTTGGTGAACTTCAGGCTGCATGGTCAGTCTGCTCGCCATCTAAGGCTTTGCAAACTGGACAATTACCGCCTGACACTTCCGCACAAGCCGCGGAATTAGTGGCACTTTTGCATGCATGTAAGATGGCCAAAGACAAATCTGTTACTATACTGACTCACATTATGCTCATGGTGTTGTTCATGATTTTGGTACCCTATGGAAGGAAAGGAGGTTTTTGACATCTTCTGTTGCACCAATAAAAAATTACCTGTATATCGATCACCTCTTGCAGGACTTATTACCTTCCAAAATTGCTGTTGTCAAGTGTGCAGCTCACCAGTCTAATGACTCTCTAGTAGCTAAGGGAAATAATTTAGCTGACTGGGCTGTCAAGCAGGCTGCTCTTTCGAATACTGTTCAGGGAAAATTTTTGCAGCATATTTCACAAACACTTACTTTTGACACTACTGTATTGAAAGCTTTACAAACTGAAGCATCAGAATCAGAAAGAAAAACATGGCTGGCACATAATTGTTTTCAACGCTCCTATTCAATTTGGCAGCACTCGGATGGCAGATTAGTTTGTCCCACATCTATGTTAAATTCTCTTATAAAAGCGTACCATTTGCCAGCTCATGTCGGGGTACAAGCATTGATTAAATAAATCCAGAAGGATTGGTTTGCCCCAGGACTCTCTGCTTCTGTGCAACATTTTTTGAGCACGTGCTCCATTTGTTTACAGCATAATATTTCAAAGGGCACTCTGGCTCCCGCTCAACCTGTGCCAAAACTAATGGGACCATTTTGTGCCTTAACAATGGGACTTTATTGAACTTCCACCTTGTGTTCGTTTTAAATATGTTTTGACTATTGTTGATATTTTTTTGGGATGGTTAGAAGCCTAACCATGTGCTAAGAATGATGCTATTTCAGTTGCAAAAAAGTTGTGTTATGAATTGATACCTTGTTTTGGTGTTCCTTGTCAAATATATTCTGACCGAGGGACACATTTTACTGCTAAGCTAGTTGATTCATTGTGTACAATGTTAGGCATTACTATGAAATTTCATTGTCCATACAGACCACATGCATCAGGTATAATTGAACGTATGAACCAGACTTTGAAAACCAGACTTGCTAAAGTCACTTCAGAAACAGGCTTAACTTGGGTACAGGCCTTACCACTAGCTTTACTTTTTATGCGGTCACAACCGCATCCTACTAAGGGTCTTTCTCCACATGAAATACTCATGTGTCGCCCTTTGCGTATGCCTATGACACCTCCACCACCTTTTTCTGAATATGATGCATTTGATAATGACGTTCTTTTGTATTGCAAATCTCTTGTTTCTTTCTTTCAGTTTCACCACTGACAAGCAGCAGTTGCTCAACAGCTTCCTGATCCTTTTCTAGCATCCACTTTGCAACCATAGGATTGGGTCTACGTTAAATCTTTTTCTAGAAAAACAGCGCTCCAGCCACACTGGAAGGGGCCCTTCCTGGTTCTTCTAACTACATCATCTGCTGTGCAACTGCAGGGATCTCCAACTTGGATCCACTTTTCACACGTCAAAAAAGTTGTGCCGTCTGAAGATCAACAGCCTTTACCTTTTTCAACTCCAGATTCTTATCCTATTGCTACAAGTACTTGAAGTAGAACTGTTCCAGTACCTGACAATGCCTAATATTTACCCTTTTGGAAAACTCCAAACTTCTGACACTGCACAGACTCAACCACCATTTCCACACAAATACTGGACAACTGTTTTGGTGGTCATTCTTGGTGTACTGTTATTTTTGCTGTGGCCATTTTTATTTGATGCTCCATTGACACATCACACCAAATGAGCCATTTGGCACCCACCTTTCAACACCTATCAAGCCATCAGATATGTTTATGCTTCTACATTCAACATCTCTAACTGCTGGATCTGCACTTCTATTCCCTCCATGCATGGGGAATTGTCATTGGCTGCGACTCCATTAAGTATCACTGATACATGGACTAGTCTACTTGACAACACTGCTAACATTACATCCACCAAATCTATTGCATTACAACTTTCTCTCCATCACAATGGCACTCTGTGTTTTCGACGGAATTACTCAAGTCAGCATTACTGGACTCAAAAAATGGGACAAAGTATCTGTAATACGACAATCAAATACCAGTGCATTATTATACAGAAAGAAAACGCTTAGCTTTGGGCTGTCGAGTTTCATTTGATGCCATTCAGCTGATATTGACAAATGCCTCATTATTTGGTTCTCGTAAAATCGTATTTCTTGCCATATTCCATGGCATAACCACGGGCAGTGACCACTCCTCAAATGTTGCCACCTTGGTACAAGACTGTTATTTTATATGCAGAAGAAGGGCCTATAAATGGCTACCGGAGAACTGGTCTGGTAGCTGTTTCTTAGGTTATCTAGTTCCAGCCATCCGACATACATTTGCCTTACCCCAAGGGAAAATCTGGAATGTGCGAGAGGTTAAAAAGCCTACCAATCCGTTAGGCCAAATTGATGCATCATGGATTTATCATCATGAATTAGCTCATGCTGGCACTAAAGGACTGTCTTATATGGGCTTGGGTGATGACGTCATATCATGGGCAGGTATAATCCCAGCATATGGAGCAGCAAAATCAATCTGGGAACTGAGAAAACTGTCTAAATTGCTTGAGGTATTAAGCAATGCCACATTTTCTGCTTTAGAACTAGTGACTGATGAACTGACTGCCATGAGAGCTGTAGTCCTCCAAAATTGTATGGCTCTCAATTTCACCCTAGCGGCGAAAGGTGGAACTTGTGCTTTAATCCAGGAGGAGTGCTGTACATTTATTCCTGACAATCAGCACAAAATTGAAAGTCATCTCAAACTCATTCAGAGAGTCTCCAAACTCTCTAAGGCCAAGGAGGCCAATAACTCAACGGGGCATGGCTAACTAACCTGTTTTCAGGTTGGGGAGGTGGACTTTTAAAATTAATCCTATTAATTGCAGTATTAGCTCTTATTGCCTTTCTTGTTGTGTTTTTAATCAAAGCATTGATTTTGAAATTAATGTCTTTCAAGGCTACTAAAAAGATGCCAAAGTTTTATATGCCTACAGTTATGGATGATGAAGTTAAAATATGTGACAATGTTGAAGGAAATAGCCACATGATTATGTTAGACCTAGAGCAAATGTACGATAGATTAAATGGTGATGCTTACATAGCATCAAATGGGGAATTGTAGAATATGAATGGTCAAAGCATGTGTTCAAAGGAGATTGAGTATGTGAAGAACCTGTATGGAACTATTAAGTAAACTGTGAATAGTAGAAAAGTACTGAAAAGCATGAGCCTGTCTGATGGCAGGAAATTGTGCCTTATATGGAAGTGTATCTGATTTTCTTTCTCTGCCTAGAGATGTAGTAATGTGAACTGCTTCAAACCTACCGGTAAACCACTGATTGGTTAATTGTCTTTTGTACGATTTTAATTGGTCTAGTTTATATTTTTGTACTGTCATCAATATCACCAGCATATAAGCTTATGCATTCCTTTGTTCGGGGAGTCTCCCTGGTACTTTCCAGTAGGCTCCCACACCTGTGTAATAAATACCACTGAAAGAGAGGAAGAAGTGTTTTGTCTTCATTTAAGGTAAAAATGCAAACACAACAAGAGCTAGTATAATGCAGAAAGGAATTAGAATACTTTTCCTTTCTGAAGATAGTGGCCATGTAACATAGTTTGACATTATCTGTACTTAAATTGATATCCTATAGGCTATGGTTTCCCCGTGGAACTCACTAGTGAATTTGAGAAAGTCTATGTTTGTGCAGATGGAGACTATACTGTGCTTCTAAGTACTGTCTGTGTTGTGAAGCTGTAATGAGGAAGGTGAGGGTCACCTTCTCCCACTAGTAAAGATGCTTGGAATAAAACTTGCTGAATGTAAATGCAGCCTGGTAATTGTACTGTCTTTTAATCTTTCACCAATAAACAACAGGACATGTGTTCCTTCAAAGTATCATGTAAATGACTGGTAAAAATCTCATAGGTTCATAAGTTCATACATGTGTACTAGGCTAATGACAACAAGGACCTTTTTAAGCCTAGCCATGCACCCCAAATCAAGAAGAAGTTGTCTCTGTGATACATACCTATCTCTCCAGCAGGTGCTATTCATATCACAGGCATGGTTTAAGTCTTTAGAATGGGAAATTTTAGTGCTTTTTGTTTTGTGGATATGCAGGAGGTCCAACAGTGTTGGGTCTGGCAGTGCCCTGTATGCCAGGCATAGAGCTCCCCTCAGCAGTCTGTAGGAGATGTAATACAGGGATAGGGCCTTAAAGTGGTCTGCATGGGATATTTTACTTATGCCCTTTATTCTTTTAGTGAGGAACTTCTGTGGACATTCCAATTTTTGGATATGCCTGGTTAGGTACATACCAAATGGGACCCTGCATTTAATGATAGGTCTGATGAATGCTGAATACAATGGAACAATGACCTTTTTGGTTCTAGATAATATACCTTCGCTTATAAGATGCTCAACATAGAATGTTTCCGCACTGCTGAAGACAATTGATGGTCAAAGGCTAGATTACTGTCTATGTATGTCCCCAAGTGTCTGATTACTGGTTCAACTCTTAGGTGTATGTTGTCAATACGATAGTTTCCAGGGATGTATAACTTCCAGAAGGATAATATTATGCATTTCTTGGCATTTAGTTTTAGTCCATGGCTCTGACACCAATTGTTTGTCTGTGTCAACCCTTCCTGGAGAACATTTGTGTCAGTGGGCGATTCAATGACAGCTTCTAATTTGCAATCCACTGCAAATTTAGACAACCAGAGGCTACTGATGTTGGTCTTGACTTTAGAGAAGTGAATGCGTAAAGGAGCGGTCCCAGGACCAATCCCTGAGGGACTCTGTTTGCGAATGGGCTCTTTGTAGAGGTTGATTCCCCAGTTCTAACTTCTTGGGTCCTGTCTCTGAGCCAGCTGGCTATCCACTGGGTGACATAAGGATTTTTACCTAACCTCTTAAGTTTGTCAACTATGTCTGAGTTGGGGATTGTGTCAAATGCCTTGGCCAGGTCAAGGTAGGCAGAGTGAACCATTTTTTCCTGATTCATTGCTTTGGTGACCTTCTCACATAAGTCCTCCAGGTTGAGTAGGCATAACCTGCCCTTGATGAAACCAAATTGGGTGGGGTCCAGTGTCTGGAGGTTTCCTATGTCATTATTGATCATTGCCATGATAATACTTTCATTGGCTTTGCATATGAGACTAGTGAGACTTATGGATTTGTAGTTTCTAGGGTCTGTAGATGGCCCACTTTTGTGCAGAGGGATGACCGTTGCTGTTCTCCATTCATGAGGCACAAAACCTGTTTGGTGGATACAGTTAAGTAGCAATTACAGAGGGTCTAATAGATCATGTTTCATGCTATTTTGAAGGTGTCCTGGGATACTGTATAAGCCCACTGATGTAGTGTGCTTGGCCTTAGAGAGAGCATTAAGGACCTGTTCCATTGTTGATAGCAGGGGGGAGTTAAATTTGATGGAATTTCCTGAGGAAATGTTGATAAGGACTGAGGAGTAAAGTTGGAGTTGAATTTGTTGGCTAGTAGGTTTGCTATATCTTCTGGCTCAGTATAGGTGGCTCCATTTACAATGAGCTCTGCACACAATTTTGTACTGCCTTTAAGGTTACAGATGTAGCTAAAGAATGCCTTGTGGTTGTCCATGACTTGGGAGGCTAAATTTACCTTAAATTTGTTATTGGTAGACTATTTGTGCTCTGAATTGTTTGTTTAGTTTGATGATAGTGCTGTTATCCTGCTGGGTGCTGCACCTACTAATTTTTGCCATGATTTTCTATGGCCTATTGATGATGTGATTCTACCAGGGTGGCTTGTTTTTGAGTTAGTTCTGTAGTTTTCCTGGTGGGTGCAGCCACCTCTATACAGCTATTAACCTGCTTGTACAGGGCTTCTGTGAACAGTTCTGCATAGGCAGCAGTGTTTTCAGAGTTTATGAGTACTTGAAATTTTGTCAGGTTATACCTTAATAGTACAAAGTTAGCCTTAGAGTAGTTCCTGAATATTCCAAAGTTAGCTGGGGTTTCAAATTTTGTTTACTTCAAAGGAGACCATTTTGTGGTCTGGCCTTACCAGAAAAGACACTACACTAAGGGGTATGCATCACTGTCCCATATTAGTGAGAACCAGATCCAGTAGGGTTGCACCCCTTGTCAGTGTACTGACAATCTTGTCCAGGGAGTTTGTTTAAAAAATCCAGGACACTCTGTGCCTGTTTGTTTGGTGTTGTATATGTTTCCCAGTTAGTAGCGGAGTAATTAAAGTCACCCATAAATATGGTATTGGGTTGGATGGTGAGTGTTTCCAATAAGTTTAAGTACATGGTATGGGTTTCCTCGTTCATAGAGGGAGACCCATAGCTTGCAAGGAAGTGGTATTGGATTTTGCCTATGGTGATTTGAACATGGAGAAGTTCAAGTGCATTGTCTTGTTTGACTAGCCCTGAGGTATATTTATTTTTTATGTAAATCGAGACACCTCCATCTTTAGTCCCTGTCTGTGTAGTTGTAGTTCTAAATGTATGGAAGGCATTATAACCTTGCACTGTCGGTGTTCTCTCTGTGGCTTTAAACCATGTCTCAGCAACTACACAGATATCAGCATTCTCTAGGGTGAAGACAGCTTCTAGGGAGTGGAGTTATTTGTTTAGACTCCTAGCATGGAGCAGTAACACCTTTAGATTTTCTTGGTTTTGATTTGCTATGTTGGAACTACTTTCAGTTTGGCATTGCCTAAAAAAGGCATTATGGGGGAAGACAATGTTTTAGCTAGTATTCAAAAGCCTAGATGGGAGATGTGCAGACCATCCCTGGCAAAGCAGTGTGGTCTGTTGACTATCTCCTTCCATGTTGACAAACATTTCACCCCCTTAGAATGACACCAGAAATTAAGCCATTATTATAGTCAGTCATCTTTTGTTCATATTGTGGCATCATCCTTGGAGAAGGTAAAATGCTGCTCAGTGTTAGTCTCATACCAGCCTGGGGCACATATTCCAAGGTTCCAAGATGTCTGTCTTCATATAGTCTAGGGAGGTACGTCTCAGGTCATTTATACCCACATGGACTATGACTGAATCATACTGGTACTTATGGTCCAATGACATGAGTGTGTGAAAAATGTGGCAGAGCCTGGCCCCTGATAAGCAACTGACCGTGACTTTCACCTTACTCAGCCCGGTGAAAGGGACATCAGTGTGTCTCACAGTGGAGTCTCCAGTGACTATGTGGTGGCCTGCCTTACGGGCTTAGAAGTAGAGGCTACATGAGACGTGTTATATGTGTTGATGTGGATGTTATTTTGAAAGAGTACATTCAGGGTTGCTGAGGGTGTTTGTTATGTGCACTTCATCTTGGAGGTATTTGGGGTTTAGAAGGGTTACATTTATGTGCCTCAGCATATGTGGGTCTATATGTTTGCTTTGAACTCTGTGTGATGGGTGCAATGTATGTAATACTGACAACATTAGGAGTGATTTTATGTGTGAGCTAGGTATTAGTGAAATGTCAATGGTAGTTTTACAGAAAAAAGTGTTAACTCAATGTGTATGTGGCTATATAGGCCACTACCAAACACTTGAGGGGAAACTAATAAATAGACCCTGGTGATTTATTGATAAAGTATTTAGGCAGATATTCTGAAGTTAGAAGCAAATCAAGCAGTACTTACTGAAAAGAAAGAATTAGCTTGTCAGGAATGATGAAAAGATGGGAGTCACCTGAATGGCTACTGCTTGACTACTAGTAGTGTTGGTCTAACCACAGCTTCACTCTTCTGGGATACAATGCTCCTTTGCTTCTTCTCTCACCAGTAGCAAAGCAGAAGCACCAATCCCAAGATGGGAAGCAGGCCACAGCCTGTCTGGTTATCCACAGTCTTATCCCAGAAGACGTAAGGATCTGTAGGCTTCTTGTAGCCTTTTCTTGGAAGATGCCTTGAATAGCAACCAGACCAATCAGGAAGATTAAGCATAGACACTTGCCAACCAGAAAGAGTCAGGAATCTATACACTCCGCTCCTTTTCTCACTAAGAGCACAATATAAGCACAAATTCCAAACTGGTACCTATGAAGAAATTATTAGGCTTTCCGGTGATCAGCATTCCCCAGGAAAAAAAATGTTCCTATGCACCTTCTCTTACCCAGAGCAAAACAGAAGCACTAATCCCAAGATGTCTACAGAGATCCAAGACACAGATCAGCAGCAATGACTGCTACTTTATTCACAAGTATATCTGCTCAAAATACCAGTAAGGCAGCAATCTGGACTTCCCTGCAATCATTTACTGAATATTTTGACAAATATTTAGTTTTATTTTCACAACATATTTCATAATAGCAGTACTAAAAACACTACATGTAGAAAAAGCAACCCTAGCACTGGCAAATGCTTGTTCTTAGTTCACTTTGCACTCAGATTTGCAAATGGCCTTTTCTGGCAGGAAGAAGATGGGAGGAGTCATTTAAAAAACGTGGCTCCCTTTCACATTCTTTGTTAGAAATCAGGGAAATATTTTGCCAATCAGACATCTCTAAAAACAAAGAAAATCAGTTTGTCATGTGCTGCACAGTCCTTTACCATAAAGACATGTAGCATCATGTAGTGATAGCCCTGCAGCCATACTGAATGCTAATGAGGGACTCAAGGGGAGAGGCATATGCCAATTATCCATGTTCTCTCTTCCTGGAAGCCATCTACATGGCTGTCCCTACAATGTCATAAGTTCATAGGTTCATAAGAGGTTACTAGGCTATTGGCCCTAGGGCCTTTATAAGCCTAGCCATTTTATACCCTTGTTCCCTTATTGACCAAGTAGTATGGTCTATATTTGCAGAGCGAGTCTATGATCAGCATCGACTACCCTTATCCAAGAGGGAGATAGGTGACACTCCCATTGTAAAATTATGGTCTCCCATCCAGTTTTCTAAATTATTCTTACATAGAGTCATTGAGAGCTCTGTTTTACGTGAATTGGGAGTTTGTTCCAGAGGAGTGGCAATCTCTGAGAGACATATCTGTCTCTCCAGCATGTCCTGTTAATGTCGCAGGCTAGGTTAATATCCCTAGAGCGAATAAATCTTATCACATTTGACATGCAGATGTGCAGCACTGTCATTAGGGTAGGGGCTGAGATTGCTCTGTAGGTCAGGCACAAGTCACCTCTCAGCAGCCTATAAGATACAGAGTACAGTGATAGGGCCTTTAGTCTGTCCATGTAGGTCTTGTGTTGAAGGCCCTAAATTTTCTTGGTGAGAAACCTCTGAGGTCTCTCCAGCTGCTGCAAGTGTCTGGTGAGGTATATACAGAAGGGAGCATTGTACTCTATTAGTGGTCTAATGAGGGATGAGTACAGGGGAGTTATAGCATCCTTAGCTCTTGATGCAATGCCCTTACTTATGAGATGTGCGACATAGAAGGCCTTCCTTACCACTGCAGACACATGATGATCAAAGTTAATGTTGCTGTCAACTTGTATTCCCAAATCTCTCACCACAGGGTTTGAGCTAAGGGACTACTGTTAGTATTGTAATTTGCAGGGACTTCCCCTTTACTAAAAGGGATGATAACCCATATTTTTGCATTTAGTTTAAGTCTGTGGCTTTGGTACCAATCATTTGTTGTGTAAGCCTTTTTTGTAGTTTGTCAACATCGTTGCGGGACTCAATGATTGCACCCAGTTTGCAGTCATTATCAAACTTGGTAAACTACAGACCATCTATTTTCACCTGGACTTCTGAGAAATAGATTCCAAACAGTATGGGACCCAGCACAGATCCTTGTGGTACACCACTTGTAACTGATCTACTGGTAGAGGTGGAATCCCCAACTTTGACTGTATACGTTCTGTCGGTGAGCCAGTTAGCAACACATCTAGTGACATATGGGTTAATTCCCAGCTGGGTGAGTTTCTCAAAGATGTCTGAGTGGGGGATTGTGTCAAAAGCCTCGGTTAAGTCAAGATAGGCTATATGTACTGTTTTGCCTTCATCCAGGACTTTGGTGACATTCTCGAAGAAGTCCACCAGGTTTAATAGGCATGATCTACCCTTAACAAAGCCAAACTGGGTCAGGTCAAGAGTTTGAAGGTCACCTATATCTTTCTTAATAAGATCAATGATGGTTCTCTCCATGACCTTGCAGATAGGAATTACTGTTGCTGTTTTCCACTCCACTGGCACAACGTCAGACTGTGGTTGAAGAGAGTGCCAAGTGGTTCTGCTAGGTCCTGTTTTAGACCATTTAGAAGGTAGCCTGGGATTTTATCTGGTCCCATACAGGCTGTGTTTTTGGCCATAGAGAGTGCGGTTATGACCTGCTCTTTGGAGATACTAGGTAGAAGACTGGTGACAGGTATACTTTGGGGTATGTCTGGTGGGGACAAGGGGGTGAAGTTTGGATGAGGAATTATCACTTAATAGTAGAAGTTTAGAAGTAGAAAGAAGAAGATTAGGGGGTGAGAAATAATATAGTTTTTTTTTTGGGGGGTTGAGGAGAAAACATCTTTTTGAGAACCACTGTTTGACGGTCAAAAAGGTAGATTGTGTCAAGTTTGCACCAAATTTGTCTGCTAGCAGGGTGGTGATGCCCTCAGGGTCAGTATGAGTGGTACCATCCACTACTAGTTCAGTACAAAGCTGGGCCTTCCCTTTTAGATTTCTGATATACTGTAGCTAAAGAATGCCTTGTGATTATCCTTAGCTGGGGATGCTAGTTTAGCTTCATAACTGGGTTTGGAGGACTTCAGAAGATATCTAATTTGCTTGTTCAAGTTGTGGAGGGTGTCCTTCCTCTGCCGAGTCAGTTCCTTCTTGTTCTTAGACGTTTCTTCCTCTTGTTGTATAACCTATTTATGCCTGATGTCCACCAGGGTGGCTTGTTTTTTTGTGAGGACCTTGTTTTGATCCATTCAGGTGCAGCCGAGTCTATACACTTGTAAAGGTCTTTATGCATGGCATTTGTGTACACCTATGTATAGGAGTCTGTACTGTCAGTGGTGGCAGGAGGTTTGAAACTATTTATGCAGTCCCTTAGGAGCTAAAGTCTGCTTTGGAGAAAATTTTCATCCTTTTTGCTCTTGGGGGGGGGGGAGTCAGGCATGATTGTTAGTTCGAACAAGACTGGTTTATGATCAGGCCTTACTAGGGAGGGAAACACACAGGGGGTAGTGCAGAGAACTCTATGTTGGTGAGTAAAAAGTTTAGAACATTCGAGCCCCTTGTGGGGTGCAGACTAATTGTTCTAGAACATGGCCAAAAGGCTGAGTTCATCTGCCTGCTGTGACAGTGGTATGGAAACTGGGGGGGTAGGGAGATACTAGATATCAGGGAATGCTGTTAAATGCAATTGCCATAAGAACTCCAACAGTAGTACAGGGATAAGGGTTGGGGTAAACCAATAGACACCAAGGATAACCAAAATTTAAAGTACCATAATGGCATCCACAGCACAACAAGGTTCGGGGATAGGAAGGACCACGACACACCAGGATTAATCAAAGATTAAAGTGGTCTAATGGCACCAAGAGCATAACGAGGAACAGGGGTTAGGGAGACCACTACACACCAGGGATTACCTTTAAACAGAGGTGCCATAATGGCACCAACAGCACTATGAGGATTGGGGGTGAGAGCAGTCACTAGAGACCAAGGATTATAGGTTCATAGATCAGTACTAGGCTAACTGACCTTGCGAGCCATTTTAAGCCTAGCAAATTATCCCTTGGGAGACTTGAACCCTGCACCTTGTGTTTGTAAGGCAAACACCTTAGCCATTAGGCCACCCTCCCAACCCTTACTCTTAAGGTGAAGTGCTATAAGAACACCTAGAGCAGTATGGGGATCAGGGGGTTGGGGGACAAATTAGCCACCAGGGCATAATAGATATGTGCCCTAATGGTTCTGCAGCTATTATGGGGGTGGAGAAAACAGGAGGACAGATAGGTCAAGGTGAGGTGAGAGGACTGTGTTTTGTGTGTGTGTGTGCGCGCGCGAGAGAGAGCATGTGAGTGTGTTCATGTTGTATGTACTTGTGTGTCTAAGGAGAGTGAGGGGGAAATGGTAGTAAATGCAGTTCAGAAATGAGCAAATTAGCCAACAATGAGTTCTTACATTATTGCAGCAAGCATGTCTGTGTATCACAAATTGTCACAACATGGGAGCAGGGCCTTTTTAACATGAGCTATATGGTTGTTCTAGGTCCTTTAATGAATCCACCAGATAGTTACAAAGAAAGTAAAATTCTCAGTTAGTTTTTGTGCGTAAATCTTAGTAAAATATAAACTAATAACCAATGACATTTGAGGCAATTGATCAGCTAGTGTTTGCTTCTTGAGTTACAGCATTGATGAATGCCAAAATGGTAGACTCCTGTACCTAAACTAGAAAACTATCTGTTCCATCATACCTCATTTGAAACTAGCAAAACTATTGTTTTTATGACCCTTCAAGTAAAACATAAGTACATTTTAACCACGGCTAATGGCCCAGGGAGGGTGTATAACCAATTCCTTAGTATCAACAACTGTGGATGGGAACACTGTCAGCTTCTCAGCCTATCAACAGCCCAGCTTTGAATAAAAACAAACATCCTTTTTTATCACAAACATAAAGAAACCAATCACTCATCATCTCCACCTCCCCTTTAATCTTCCCTTTGCAGATGTATCACCTGTACCCCACTCTCATATATACCATTCATGGCTGCAAATGGCTGTAGAACCATATTCTTCTTCATTCAGAGACCTATGTTAATGCTTGTGGACACAACATGAACTAGATCAAAAAGCTGTCATTTAATTTTGTGCACTTTTACAGTTCAGTACATATTAAAAGGCATTTAATCTAATGCTCATAACTATGTCATTTTTATTGTTATACAATCAGATTCTAATATTTTACTTATGAGATCCTGAATCTGTAATAATTTCATTTTGTTTGCTCATTTCTGCCCTGAAATTTGAATGTTGCTGTTTACATTGAAATCATTTTTTGGCCAGGATCAGTAAAGCTTCACCATTTTAATTCATGAGGTGGAGTCATAAGCTGAGCATGACAAAAGTCCAAACAAAAATATTAAAAATGTTATTTTGGGATGTATTTTATTTTTTATGTATTTGTATTTTGTTAACTGGGTAAGCATATTGGTCTAAGGACCATTGTCAGTTGCTACCTATGCCTATTGCAAGTAAAATCAGGCACAAAATATATAGGTACCAATACTTATAAATAATAAAATGTGGAATACTTGGAATGAATATCATAAGGCATGTTATTGTTGAATGATAAAATTATTATCATAAAATGAGGCCAGACACACTTTTTTAAAGCTCCTTTATTAAATTATCACTTAAGACATAAGCAAGCATACATTAATAGAAAACAACCGTATTAACATTTTTTCAATTTACAGATATTACATAGCACATATATTTTGTTTCTTTATAACTATCGTCAGTCCAGCGCTACATAAATTACTCAGTTCCTTCCTGAACATTATTCTCTGTGTATTTTTCCCACAGTTTCCATTTATTATTAGGTAACTTGCTCCTTGCCATTTCTAAAGATATCTCTTCCATTTCCTTTATTTCTTTTTCAGAATACTATACTTCAAATACAGCTGGTTTAGACTGTGATTTCCATTCTCTAGTAATTGCTTTTGTAGCAGCCAACATAATTAAACTTAATAAGGCCTTACTATGTCTAGACAATTCAGATCCTGTATCTCAGCTCAAAGGAATCATTTTCTTGGTTACAGCCATTTGCTCACCCAATATATATGATAGAGTAGTCTACTGGAAATTTTCAAAATCTACCAATTCATTACACTCTCAAAACATATGTTTCCAGTTACCTCTTTCTTCCCCATCAGACCTCCAACATTTGCCATCTACCTGAGGAAAGTTTCTTTGGAGTCTGCTTGCGGTATAAAATACCTAGGCAAACATTTCCATGCAAAAATCCTATACCTTCTGGACTTTGTTGCTTATTTGGGAACCATAAATATATCCTCCCATTATTTCCCTTGTAAATTGCTTTTCCATTCTCTCTTCTCAATCATTTCTAACCTTCTCTGATTGATTCTTATAGTTAACATGCAATATTTTATATGTCCTACTAATCATCTCTTTTTTAATAGTAGCTTCTCTTCTAGATTCAACTAAAAACTCTACCAAAGCAGATTTCTTACTTATGGTTCCCCTTACACTTTATCTTTGTACTCTGATATCATCCCTGGTATGGAAGGCAATCTCTAGCCTGCAGTCTAAACAACTTCTAAGCCATATCCCCACACCTTTATCTTCCCCTCTCTAGTTATTTACTCAAAATACCTTGGTTCCTTTGACAGTTTTCTCCATTGAATTCCAGCCCCATCTTGTCAATTTTCTGTTCCCCTACTTGTAGTTATCCCTATTGGCAAAATCTCCTTTCTCCATTCTTGTGGTAGCTTAGTTCTTTCTGCTACTTTATGAATATAATACTCTGTGTGGTTATTATTTTCCTTAAGGATCTACATTCAAAATCCCACTCTCTCCTTATTTCTTGAACATACCCCCATTTCATCATCATCCTTTTCCAGTTTGAATTATAATTTTCTACTTGTGTTTTATATATTAGCCTTAACTGTGTAGTTCTAAAATATACCTTTCAAAGCATGTAATCTTAGACCATCTTGTTCCATTGGAAAGATCAAAATATAGATTCATAGATTGTTACTATACTAACAAACAGGGGACCTTTCTAAGCTTAGCCAAGTTTTCCCAAAAGAATAATGATGTCCTGTATCCAAATAGGACATTGATGTCCAGGCATTCATAAGCTACCTCTGCCCATAAGGGACATGGATGCCAGGCCTGGTGTAAATTTCCTATTTCCCATCTACTAGGTTGCGTTTGAACTGGGTAATAGACAAACTCAGCTTTACATGGATGGGAAGCCTGTTCCATAGAAGGGGCACTCTCTGGGCACATATCTGTCTCTCCAGCATGTTCTGTTTAAGTAACAGACAGAATTCAGGTCCCTAGACTTTGTATTTTTGGTACTCTTTGACTTACAAATATGTAGGATATTCATGAGTGTGGGGTTTGTGGATGCCTTGTAAGCCAGGCATAGATCAGCCCTCAGCAAACTGTAGGAGACTGAGTAGAGGGAAAGGGCTTTAAGGCACTCTGCAAAAGGTAGGTTTGTTATGCTTTGTATTCTTTTTGTAAGGAACTTATGAATCTATATAAACCTCTGAGGTTGCTCTAGTTGCTACATATGCCTGGTCAGATACATACCAAAGGGAGCACTGTACTCTGTGATGGTATGATATAGATATATATGGGATAATGACCTCCTTGGACCTAGATGCCTTACCTTTACTTATAAATTGTGCAACATAAAAGGATTTCCTCACCAGTGTGGCCACATGGTGATTGAAGGTAAGTCTATGTGTGTACCCAGAACCCTGACCACTGGGTAGACTCTTAGGGGGCATATTATCAACATGGTAATTAGCAGGGATGGCTGACTTCCCAAAGGGTACAATTATGCATTTCTTAGCACTGAGTTTAAGACCATGGCTTTGACACTATTATTAGTCAGAAATGGACCTTTTTGAAGAATGCTTGTGTCTGCAGGGGAGTCGATGATAACCCCCAGCTTGCAATCATCTGTGAACTTATTCAGCCATAAACCTTCAGCATTTGCTTCCATTTCAGAAAGGAGCTGGCTCAGTACCAAGCCCTAGGGGACTCCTCTACTGACTGGCCTCTTGGTGGAGGTTGCCTCACCTATTCTGACCTCCTGGATGCTATCAGTGAGCCAGTTGGCCATCCAGCAGCTGATAAAAGGGTTTATACCTAAATTAGTAGGCTTCTCTATAATGCCTGAGTGGAGTATTGTAACAAAAGCTTTGATCAGGTTGAGGTAAGCTGTGTGCAAAGTCTTACCTCCATTCCTTCATTCAGTGCTTTGGTGACTCTCTCAAAAAAGTTCACTAGATTTAATAAACATGACCTTCCTTTAACAAAGCTGAACTGTGATTAGTGCAGCATTTGCAGGTTACCTATGTTCTTATTTATCATGTCCATGATGATTCTTTCCATGGCCTTACATATGAGGCTGATAAGACTTATGGGTCTGTAGTTATGCAGATCAGTGGTTGGACCACCTTTGTGCAGGGGGAATGACTGTAGCCATCTTCCATTCCTTGGGCACAAAACCCGACTGAAGTCTCCAGTTGAAAAGTGATTCAAATGGACCAGAAAGATCATGTTTCATGCTATTTATTAAATATCCCAGAATGTTATCAGGACCCATCGATACAGTGTTTTGGGCATTGAAAAGTGCATTGATGACCTGTTCCCTAGTAATGTTTTGGGGGATTATGGTATGCAGTATTTCCTTTGGACTATCAGGAGGGACTGGGTTGAGAAATTTTAGCTGAAACTATTAACCAAAAGGTTTGCAATGGCCTCTGGTTCAGTGTGGGTGATTCCATTTGCAATAAGTTCTGTGCACTGCTGTGTATTTCTCCTAAGGTTACAGACATGGTTATATAAAGCTTTGTGGTTGTCCTTTGTCTGAGAAGCTATTTTTTCTTCAACTTTAACCTTTAAAGTATTAATTAACCCTGTTAGTTGCTGTTTAGATTGATCTGGGTGCTTTTAGTATGTATGGCTTTGGTTGCCTGCTCAACCTGGTTGACTTCTTTGAGACAGACACCAGAGCTGTGGATGAGGGCAAGGCAGTTCATACAGCCTATCTTGATCTGGCCAAGGCCTTTGATACCATTCCCCACTCAGGAATTATTGATAAACTCACCAAACTTGGCATCAACCCCTATATCACTAGGCAGGTTGCAAACTGGCTCACAGATAGAATCCGCAGTGTGAAAGTAGCAGACTCCAAGTCAGACTACTTACCAGTCATAAGTTGAGTCCCATAGGGATCGGTCCTGGGTCCTCTACTGTTTGGCATCTACTTCTCAGAAGTACTGGCCAACACGGAGAGACTCTGGCTGACCAAGTTCGTAGACGACTGCAAGCTGGGAGCCATTATTAACTCCCCAAGTGATGTAGACATCCTACAGAAAGGCCTCACTGAGACCAATGACTGATGTCAAAACCATTGCCTTAAGCTTAATGCCAAAAGATGCATCATCCCCTTTGGGAAAAACTCACTTCCCACTAATTACCACATCGATGGGAGCCCACTGAACACTGAAGCCATTATAAGATCGGGGACACAGGTTGACAGCAACCTCTCCTTCGACCACCACACTGTCACGGTGGTCAGAAAGTCCTTCTATGTGGCACATCTCATTACCAAGGGTTTTGCATCCAGGAAGAAAGAGGTCATTATCTCTCTCTACTCTTCCCTCATTAGGCAAGTCATCGAGTATAATGCCTCATTTGGTATGCACCTCACTAGACACATGCAACAGCTGGAAAGGCCACAAACATACCTCACAAAGGGGATCCTAGGTCTTAAACACGTCCCATATGGACAGACTCAAAAAACTCCAGCTATTCTCTATCTCATATCATCTACTAAGAGGCAATCTCTGCTTGACTTACAAAGCCATGTCTGACCCAGCTCTGTTAGAAATGCTACATCTAAAGAAATCCCAATCCCTCTGCACCACATGCTCCAGAGACCTCAACCTCATTACCACAATCAACAGAACATGCTGGAGGGACAGGTTCATAACCCAGAGACTGCCCATGCTCCGGAATAGACTTCCCATACATGTCAAGCAGAGCACTTCACTGGCCGTCTTCAAGAGAAATCTTGACCAGTGGATGGGAAATAGAAAGTTCACCCCGGGGATCACTCCAGTGGCTCCACTTGATAGAGGCACTTCTATGGGCTAGACTTGTAAAGGTTCCAGGGCCATTAGCCTAGTACACACCTATGAACCTATGTTCCTCCTATGCTTAGTCCAGATTTTTTTTTTCTATTGTTGTATAACCAATTGATGTTGTGATTCCACTAGGGTGGCTTGTCTTCTGAGTTAGTATTATTCTTAATAGGAATGGGAACATCTCACTGTACAGCTTTCAATATGGCTTTAAAGAGATTTTGTAAATAGCTCAGCATATGCTATGGTGTTTATTGAGTTTGAGGGTGCTTGGAATTTAGCCAAGGTATTGCTTAGTAGAGAGAAGTTAGCCTTGGAATAGTTCCTAAAGGATTTTTATTTTGCTGGATCCTTGGATTTAAGGAATACTGCCTTATGATCAGGTCTGATGAGTGAAGACATTACATTGGATGAGGAACTTTGGCCCCCTGTGTTCGTGAGTACAAGATTAAAGGTGTTTGTACCCCTGGTAGGAGAATGGACCAACTGTTCCAGGATGTTGGTATTAACAAAGTTTAGGAGTCGCTGACCTTATGCATTAGAAGTGGTGTAGGATTCCCAATCAGAAGACGGAAACAGACTAGTGAAAATCACAAAACATCTTCAGAATAAACAAGAATGGCAAAATAAGACAGCAAACACTTTTTAATACTGTTAGCGCTTTAATCTCAGTTCAATGACCAAAACTTCTTCAGACAAACAATATCTCAAAGAACATCATGTTAAATAATTACATTGAATCATATGATTACCTTCAATTTCACATAAAAATCCACCTCTCTTAAAGATAAAAAAATTTCTATAATATACAATAAAAATACATTTAAAATATAAAATATATACTGCATGTATATACACATATATATATATATATATATATATATATATATATATATATATATATATATATATATATATATATATACATACACACACACATATATATATATATATATATATATATATATATATATATATATATTCTCACTTATTCACTTAACCTACTGATATGCAAAAAAATTACTATTAAACAAATGCTATCTGAACAGGCTCTTTAGTTTTAACAAGCACATTATAGAGCTTGCCTCGTTCAGACCTGGTTGACTGTAAGCATTCAGTCTTATCTGCCATAATAATTCTTGTAATTCAAGCTTTAATGATGTTGGTCCACCCCTTATATCTGGTTCTACTTGGTCAATTATTCTGAATGTAAAACTATGTTCAGGAAACATAGTAACATGTTTTCTTTTTTCTGATGCTATAAATATGCCCATGCACTCTTTCTTTCAATTTGTGGTCGGTCTTATCTATATAAAAACATGTGCATAATTTACAAGTGGCAAGATGTATCACACTTTTTGAGCTGCAATGATATCTCCTGTTACATGTAAACTTCCTACCTTGTATTGTATATGTGGCTTCTACTTCCATATATTTACAATAAGGACAAGACTCGCTTCTAAACATCCTTACATTCCGTGTTGTTGCTTACTTTTTATATTCAAGTATGTTCTTTAAATTTTGGCCTCTGTTAAAGATCACAATCAACCAGGTCTGAATGAGGCAAGCTCTATATTGTGCTTGTATATTATATATAAGACGATGTTTTAGGATTCCCAATCCCCATGAATATCATGTTGGGTTAAACAGTGAGGCGCTCAAGTACATTGAGATAGGTAGTATGGGTTTCCTGGGACATGGAGGGGGACCTATAGGTTGCAAGGTATCCTACTTAACTCCTGCCCCCTTCCCCTCCCAGATAAATTCCTTTAACTCTTTATTAATTATTGTCTACAGCACAGAAGGACATTTCAGATTTATAGACATTGAAGTGTATAGAGGTATAGATTTTTTTATGTTAGATGTGCTCTGCATGGTCATCCTGGTCTGTCTGTTATTCACTTGTTAATTTGCAGGCTCTGTTTATCTGACAGCTTACCTCCATCCCTCCCATCCCGTTATGTTCATAAAGATGACCTTATATCTTTCCCTATATTACTGGATTTAGTCGCTATTCTGACCCTACTGCCTTTTCAGTATGCCTTTTCAAAAGCATCTACCACTTTTTTGTGGTATAATTTTCCTTGTATCTCTCCTGGCTTCCTACATTGTACCCTGACACTGTGTCATGTTATTCTCATGCATCTGTTTTTGAAAATAGTATTCCTTTGACGATATGGATTATTTTTATGTACTTAAATGTTTGTTTCACACCCTTTGCCTGACTTTTTCTTCAAGACTATGTATGCTATGCTAACCACTTTCATTTTTCTGATTTAAACCATGCACAGTTGTTTTGCTTCTTTTGACCTGAACTTTTCTATCTCCTTATGTTGTGGAGGTTACTGGAATTTTATTCAAGATGGGGTCTTACTAATGGTCGACAAAGGGAATAATAACACCTCATATTTTACTGCTAATACATCATTTCGAACAATTGTACAATCTAGTATAATTTTTCTATATTTGATATATTTTCTCTTAGCCCCTTAGAGCTGAGCATCATCTGCTCCCAGTGCCTCTTCTCAATCCTGGATCGTCAAACACTCCACCCTTCCCTGGACTTACTTCAACCAATTCTTGGGGCCAGTAAGGAGGTCAAGGTACCCTGGGGAAGCATCACACTCCTGCAAAGTGGGTGCATTAAATATAATACTCCCCAGCCTCTGTACACACCCATGAAACACATTGAGGTTGGGTTGTACAATGAGCATCAATGCTGAACCACACCTCACTTCTGCAAGGGGATGGTGTCAGCAGTCTGCCTCAGGTAATGTCATGCAGTTCTTTCCCCAGGTCTCCTCCATGTGAGTGTGCCCAAGCATGTGCACCTCACTCCTCCTCACCGGGATAGTCACACCCTGTCTCCCTCCCCCCTACCTGTGCTGTCAAGTGCCATCAAGTCTATAGTCATTGCTTTAGTCCTGTACACCACCAGCACAGGTTACCCCACTGTATTTCAGACAGCAAACAGTTTGCAGTTTTTAAAAATGTAGTACTTTCTCTGTTACATCAAAACTAAATTGACAGAGTTTACCACAAAATAAAGTAGGGTAAGGTAGCAGCAGGTGAAATAAAGCAAAGAGTTTGGTTAGCTGCTGAAATTGCAGTACTCAGAATAGGTGCCAGCAGAAAAATAACACAAATGTTGATAGTCTAAAACATGGTTTCCAGTTCTGGTTCAGCAACAAGATGAAGTATTTTACCAAAAGTCTTTAGTCCCAAACAATCAGTATCTCTTTATCAGGACTTCCACTGATTTTTATAGTCTCTCCCTGTAGAATCCTGCCTCACAGCCAAATGCTCTGGCCTTGGATCATCTCTCTCCCCATAGAGACGTATTTGAGACTCCTGTAGATCCTTATTCCCATAACTCCTACTATCTTTCTCTTGATCTTGACTTATAAAAGTGCACGTACACATCTGAGAGTAATTTATCTTGCCTGCAGGTATTTCTTAATAGAGACTAGCCTCTCTTTCCCCACTAACTTATAATATCCCCACCCTAATGTTTTTATTTTTCCACCAATCAGAATTTATATCCACTTCTTTATTCAGCACTGGCTTTCCAAAAATCTTGACTCATGCCTTTTTTCTGTCTTCCCAGGCACTGTACCAGTGGAATCACCAGACTATGTTACAACTGACCCCGTAAATAGAACCCACCAGCCTCAAGCCCTATAAATGGTGTGTAAGCCCTTAACATACAGAAATGAAAAACCAGCAGTGCTAGGGTCCACCTTCCGAGCTTGATGCTCCTTTCTTTTTGCTAGAGTAGCAGGGCATGATCTGTAAATAGGGTGAATTCCCTACCCAGTAAATATTAGCACAAGGAATCAAGGCCATTTAATAGCCTAGTGCTCTCTCTCTCTCTCTCATGCTCTATGGTTTCTTTATTTTTGTCAGCTTCCTGCTTGAATAGCAGACTGGGTGTTAATTTCCTAGTCTCTGGGCCAAAACTGCCCGTACTCCCACATTTGTAACATCTGTATAAACAATGATCAGCCTAGAGATATCAGGGGACATTAAAACTGACTCAGAGTATAGACTTTCTGTTTATAATATTCCCCTATTCAGGCTGTTTTCTCTTGGTGAGCTCCATAAGTGAACATGCTACAGAAGCAGACTGGGGAATGAACTTCATATAATAACTAGCAAGACCCAGAAAGGCTCTCACTTTTTTGGTGATAGTGGTGACTGTCACTCTTTTATAGCTTCCACTTTATCTTTTTGGAATTTAACTAGCCCACACCAATTCACCAATTCTGTAGGCAAGATCTTGCATCTTAGTCATTTCTACTTCACACTTTGGAATCTTAACAATGAGCCCAGTCTACCTTAAGGAGTCTAACATGGCCTGTATTTTGGAAAAATGTGAATACCAGTTACCCAAGTAAATAACCACAATATCTATACAGGCTGCAGCATAGAGATTGTGGGTCTCAGAAAGTTGTCCTATCAACCTTTATAATGTGTCTGAGACCCCGTGGATGCTGAAGAGAAGGACAGCCTGTTGAAATAATTACCCACTGTTGAAAAGGCAGTTTTCTCCTTAGCCTCATTGGTTAAAGGTATTTGCCAGTATTCATTTGTGGGGTCAAGGATGTTTAGAGCCTTTCCTATCAATAAATTTCCTCAGAGCATGGGACTGCTGTCAAATTGGAGATGCTATTTAGTCGCCTGAATTCAGTAGAAAAACTGGACAGTGCCATGTGGTTTTAGACCAAGCTCAGTAAGACTGCTCCTGTTCTATTTCTCAGTTCCTCATAGCATTAACATTTTCTTTATCTGTTCTTAAACTGCTTGTTTTTAGGCTTTAGGTACCCTGCATGGCCTTAGGTAGATTAACCTTTTCTCTGGGACTGTTTCTATATGGTTCTTGGTAAGACTAGTCTAGAAAAGATGGTTTTGTTCCTTAATAGAAACTCCTGTATTCCCTGTTTTGTGGCATTGAAGGGATTACATCCATTACCAGCTTAGCTATGGATAACTTTCTTCTTTCTCCCCCTCAATCCCTGATGTCTGACATAGTAGTTAACCCACTCACTTGTGCCTCCCTCCTGGATTTTAAAATTTTTGGTGGCTAAATCTGTTCTATACTTCTTCCCTACTTATCTGACATTATAGTCCACCTCTTTTATTTTTTCAGTTCTTTAACAGGGTCCCTCCCATCTGCCCAGGAATTTATTTTCAGTTGTAGGGACAAGAACTAGAACTTGACTTCCCACTTGAAACTCTCAGTTTTGGAGATTTTGTTTACAGACTTGTTGCAATAGTTCAAAGGGGCTAAAAACATAGAGGCATGGGCTATGCCTGTCAACATTTTCATTCAAGAATTCTGGACAAAGCCAAAAATAATGGGAAGACAAAGGCCCCAAATCATGGACATTTTTTAAATATTTATCTTATTAATTTAAGTTAGGAGGACAAGAAATTTTGCATCAACAGCATTTTTTGAACATTAAGAAATATGAAACTCTATAATGACTGGTGTTTTTGAGTGACCATAATCCTCAGTGATTTACCATACAATCAAACATTTTATGAGGAAAAAGAGCAAAAACAAAAGCCAAAATCAGGGACAACCAAGAGGCATGCTTGGAGATCTTCCAGACTGAACTCCTTCTGTGACTTTTCTCAAAATTAATTTTAGGATTTTTTTATAACCTCCTGCCAGACCATCATTTAGGAGAATGATAACTAGATATTCTCAATTATTTAACCTTAAAATATTGTTAGAGGAGCAGCACAAATTTATACACGAAGGGCATGTCTTAGTCTATTAAAAATTATAGAGGAAAATTACAATTCTAGTTCCTTCACTATGACTTTTGAATTAGCTTTTCTGAGGGTGAATACTGTCAGGAAATCTGGTAGAGTAGTCTGACGCTTATTAAAATATATCCATTGCTGGACTTTAAAAATGGCCCCACAATATTCATTGCAATTATCTCAAATAGAACTCCACTTATGGGCATTGGAATCGGGGAATTTCTGAAGCCCATGTTAGTGGCAGTCTTTTGAGAATCAGGACAATTAGCTTAATAATTCCCATTTTTTCAGGATGCTCAGTCTAAAGCCATGCTCAAATGATCTCCCAACAAATGGCTGTGGGTCATTATTTAGGCAAGGTCTTGAAAACAACATTACCAATATGAAATTAACCAATCAGAACAAAATAAGGGTCTTGCTGGTAAATGCTAGGAGCTTAAACCAAAAACTGCACTCCCTGTAAGCACTTCTGTCACTAGAAGATGTAGATGTTTGTGCAGTCACAGCAACCTGGTTCAAGGCCTCATAGAGTACCCCAGCCTTGCAAGGCTACAGTGCCTTCCACACCTTTTTTACTCCAGGTCCAGGTTATGGTGGATACGACCCCCATTGAAGTCATAGTCAGTTATAAATCCCCCTTCATAGGTCATGATGCCCATGAAGCCTATTTGACCAAACTGGAGACACAATCCAAATTTTATAGAACACACTGGTTATGGGTGATTTCAGTTATCCCACCATCAACTGGGAAACCTATGCTATCCTTAACTTGCTAGTGCAAAAGTTCCTTGACTTTGTTAATTCAAATGCCCTGGAACAAATTGTCCATACCCTGACAAGAGGAACAAACATTCTAGATCTGGTCCTCACCAACATGTCAAACAGGTGCACTGCTGCAACTGTTGGAACCTCATTAGATAAAACTGACCACAGATCAGTCACCTTCAAGCTGGTGCTAACACACCAGAACTCACAAAGGGTGAAATCAGGCTAAAAAACTTCCCCAAGGCAAACTATACCCACCTAGGTGAAGGTATAAATGCATTCCAAGCCCCAGCGCAAGCTAGAACTGGTAACTACACTAAAGCCCTGTACAATCACTTGCATAAGTGTATAAACTCAGCAGCACCAGAAAGAATCAAAACCAGAGCCCCAAGTAAAAACAAGCTGTCATGGTGGACATCCAGCATCAATAAACTTTACAATAAATGCAAAAAAGTTGCCGTCCAAGAAAACAAAGCAAGGCCCCAACAATGGAAAAGCACCTTCCTCAGCCTCAACAGGCAAATAAGGCAACTTGTCAAATCTTCCAAGGGCTCTTTTGAGAGAACCTTAGCAGGTACAGCCAAGGATAATGATAAGGCCTTTTACAACTACGTCCATAACCTAAAGGGTAAGACCCAAGCATGTGCAGAACTAGTGGCCAAGTTATCACACACACTGACACCACAGAGATAGCAAACTTGCTAGCAGATAGATTTGGCGAAAATTTCACTCCCTTATCCCGTCCTAACTTGCAACAAACCTTCCCCCAAAATCCCCCCCACCCTACATATCTGAAGAGCAAGTCCTTAAAGCTCTGTCCAAGACAAATAAAACACAGCCTGTATGGACCAGACAACATTCCAGACTGTCTTCTAAAAAGGCTAAAACATGAACTATCATAACCACTAAGTACTCTTTTCAGTCATAGCCTAACCACAGGCTTTGTTCCTGTGGAATGGAGAACAGCAACAGTTTTCCCCTCCCAAAGGTAGCCTAGCAACAGACCCGGGGAATTACAGACCAATAAGCCTGAACAGCCTCATCTGTAAGGCCATGGAATGTGTCATAATGGACATCATAAATAAAGGCATAGGTGACCTCCAAACCCTGGTTCCTACCCAATTCCGCTTCGTGAAGGGCAGATCCTGCCTGTTAAATCTGGTGGATTTCTTTGAAAGTGTGACCAAGACCATTGATGAGGGCAAATCTGTGCACACACCATACCTTGACTTGGCAAAGGTTTTCAATGCAATCCCACATTCAGGCATTACAGATAAACTTAGCAAACTGAATGTAAACCCCTTCGTTGTAAGATGGGTTGCCACCTGGCTCACTATCAAAGTGGGTGACTCCACATTAACCAGCAGACCTGTTACCAGTGGGGTGTTACAGGGGTCAGGACTGAGCCCCCTACTGTTTGGTATATACTTCTCAGAAGTTCACGTTAAAAGTAAGGGGTTGTGCCTGACCAAGTTTGCAGACGACTGCAAATTAGATAAAATAATTGAATCCCCAAATGATGTCAGTAAACTCCAGGAGGGTCTCACACAGGCCAGTGACTGGTGTATTAATCATGGTCTCAAACTGAATGCAAAGAAATGCATCATCATTCCCTCCAGTACAAACAATGTCCCTTTCTAGCAAATCAACAATAATACCCTAAGTACCCATGAAGTGGTAAGGGACATGGGATCACAAGTTGACTGCGACCTTAACTTCGACCACCATGTCTCTACTGTAGTAAGGAAAACTTTCTAAGTAGCACACTTGATTAGGTAAGGTATCACTTCAAGAGAAGTTATAACTCCCATATACTCGGCACTTATCTGGCCCATAATTGAGTATAACTCCCTGTTCAGCATGTACTGTACTAAGCACCTGCAGCAATAAGAGTGACCTCAGAGGTTTCTAACATAGAAGATCAAGGGGCTCCACCATGTGCCTTACACAGACCAAATAAAGTCAATGACACTATACTCTGTATTGTACAGACTTCTTAGGGGAGACTTATGCCTGGCCTACAGAGCAATCCAAGACTAAACCTAATGAACTTGCTGCATACCTGTAAATCAAATGAGTCTAGGCTATACATTCCAGGGACCTAAATATGGCCTGCGACTTAAATAGGACATACTGGCGGGACAAATTTATCTCCCAGGGACTGCCACATCTTTGGAACAGGCTACCAGTTCATGTGAAACTGAGCACCTCTATGACACTCTTCAAGATGAACCTGGACGAGTGGATGGGGCACCATAAATTCTTACCAGGGATAGTGCCCACAACCCTCCTGGACATGGGGGGTCATTACTAAGTTCAATCTTGGGTAGTGACTAGCATTTCTATGGTACTACATTGGGATGAGATGGCTAGACTTAAAATTAACTCCTGATCAGTAGCCTAGTAATCTCCTATGACCCCATGTTTAAAAGGCTAAAGCACCAATAACAGCCATGTGTCTTCCTCTTGCTCTCCTTCACTATCTTCTACCCCAGGACATTTTGCAGTTCAAAAATGGGGATAGGGTGGGCAACAGCCTATGGTGGAATCCTCCCCACCACTCTGGCTATTTACAATCTAGTACGGTTCTGGGTTTTATCATCCCATTGCACTCTCCCAAAGGTACCTGTAAGGAGATTTTCTCCTTCCTGTGTACCTCAGGAAGTAGAGTGCTCTGTCTCTTCTCCCACTAAAGTAGATATGAAGATCTCCATATTCTATACTCCTTTCCAATGAAGAGTAACTCACTAATATGCTCCACACAATTTTCTGCTGCGGTTCCCAAATCTGAAGCCTTTTTCTCGATCTTGGGCTCTTCTTCTCTTACTCTGTTCTGTGGTCCTGGCCTAGTCTTACATTTCTAGGAGCCTACGTCATCTTTAGGTACTTGCTGCCCCCCCCCCCCCATTGTTTGTGTCTGTAGGGGTAATGGCCATCTCCCTCTCTTGGCTTTCTGGGAATCTCTACTGTTACCCCTTGTTTCTCAGAACCCTGGGTCTTTGTATGTCTAGCATAGTTGGCATATATGTATGTCCCTTGAATTGCTTTCTTCTTCTCTAATGAGGACAGGTCGATCTTCCTAGCATTTAGACCTTCCCACTGTTTACAATGTGTATTAAAGAATGCTAAGTCAGTTTTAATAATTAGATCATAGGTAAGCATACCTCTCAACCTCTTAGCTCAAGAAATCTGGACAAAGCCTAAAATAATGGAGAGACAAAGGCCCAAAAATCCAGACAGATTTTAAATATTGCTCTTATAAACTTAGAAAGTTGCTACAATGACAGGATTTGTGTTAGCATGCATTATGTGAAGTATTTGAAGTCTGAAACTCAAATGCATGTTGTCATTTAATAACGTCAATCCTCAGTGATTTGCCAGAAAACTACACATTATATGAATATTTTACACCAAAAATATGAAGCAAACATCTGGACATTCTGTGAAAATCTGGGCAGTTATGAGGTATGTAGGTAAGATACAGGTTTATGGATACTGCATGCAGGGTCTTCCAAAACTTGGTTTGTATTTCTGCTCGGTTAACTGAGTAAGGCCTCCTTGCATTATGAATACAGACAATTTCAATAGATTTTTGTAATCAAGCTTTCCTCCTATAGAACAGATATATTGTTTATTTAATAAAATAATAATTTTACTGGAGTCTAGAAGCCCTTTTAAATCCTTTCCATTTACATTTATCAGACACTTCATGAGTTTAGCAGGGCACAATAGCAGAATGCAGTCTTGGCCAGTCTGGTCATAACTCACATTGTATGGCCTCCTCATCCCCTCCTTGTACCTTATTTGTTTGTATGAGCCCTTCCAGTTTATTTCTCATACATAACAGCATTATTGTATCTTTCTCACGTAATACTGCATTTTGTAGCTCTAAACTATAGTCTTAACAAAAGTAAAACTTTGTATTGCATCAGACTGTACACATTCACCCCTACTTTTATATATTGTATATATTCTTTTAATTCACTGTAAATATTTACAATGCTTGTGTTGAAAATACTGTACAGTTGTAATGTTATGTTATGCTTTTGTTTCTGCTACTTGTGTTGTGTACTTTTTACCTTGGTCGTGGCTGAAAAGTGTATTTTAACTCACCTGGTAAACTGCAAATTAAAATAAAAAAATGGCATTTAGCAATATGCTTCCTGCTTGCCACATTAAAAAAAAATAAAACTGGCCATTTTCAAACCATTCACTTCCCTATCAGTTCTATGATTACCTCATCAGCTGTGTGCTCCTCAAAAAAGCAGCACACTTTACCTGCCATTACCAGCACTATACTCTATGAAAAAGGCACAGTGAGAGAGAACAAGTCATAGATTTTCTCCAAATATAAACTATCAATAAAGTATCCCTGCCCAAAAACAAAACAACACACTTTCAGCAGCCATTATTCACATAAATCTGTGATTTATCTAAGAAACCAGTGTGAGTGCAGAAATTGACCAGTCATCTTAGCAACAGATTAATGTCGCTCTATATAAACTCAATAAACTGTACTTCAAAAAACAAAACTTTATCTGTCATTATTTACACTACATTCTGTGAATCACCTCAGAAACTACAATGTGTGTGCAGAAGTTGACGAGCTGCCCTAGTGACAGAATAATTTCTCCAAGTATAAATCTGCCAGTAAACTGCCCCTCAAAAAACAAAACACATTACCTGCCATATTCATGCTACACTAGACCAAAGACGCCACAGTCTGAGCAGAGAACTCAACCATCCATCCCAGCAACAGTTTAATTTCTCTGCCTATAAACAATGTTTGTAAAAACAGGAGTACAGTTTTAACTATTACTGGTGTAATCTAGAAGTTCAGACAGCTGATCAGATCTAAACTCCTCTAGAGTTGATTATAATCAGGCTTGCCATTGCCCCACTATTTTGTAACATTGAGTCAGAAACATTAACAGCTCTGACCATCTTGCTTAAAACACTGAACCTCCAGTTCTTCTCTCCTCTATCTCATTTTAGGGCTCTAGGTTACTCAAGGTCATTTTGACACGATAGCTTAGTGTACAGGCTGTAATGTTACCCACCTCTTTGAATCTAGAAGTAGTAAGCAGCTCTTTTACATCTTGCCTGAGCAGCTTACACAGGCAGTTTTTATGTCTTTCTTCCTTCTGGAGAACTTACTTCTGGTCATTTCCCTCTCTGGCATAAATTCAGATATTGTTTCTAAGCTAAGACAACATTCTAATTAGGTGGGTTGGAGCAGAAATTGAATCTGAAGTCACTACCTTTCTCCACCCCTCCCATCCAAAAAAAAAAAAACCTTTTCTCTCAACAGTTAATGAAGTAATCACAAAAGAGGCACCATTTTCAAATTAGTCACCTTCCATAGCAGTTCTTTGATCACCTCATCTGATGCGTGCTCGTCAGTGTACACTTGTGTATGTGAAGACAATATTAAAACTAAACCTATTAATTAGCAAAGTGTAGAAGAGCAAGGAAACTACTCAACAGGATTTTTCAGCCAACATATTTTAGAGAAGAGGTAATGTGGCTAACAGTAGAATTGTAGAGTTGTGTAGCTGCAGTGGAAATACACAATAACTTTGCAGTGTTGTAGGGTTATACAAGAAAAATACCAATACTTACAGTATATACTTCCACGGTGATGCAGCGGTAGCGTTGTTGCCTCACAGCAAGAGGTTCTCCCATTCAATTCTCGGCTTTAGTGCCTTCTGTGTGGAGTCTGCATGTCCTCCCCGCGGTTGTGGTAATTAGTGGGAAGTGAGTTTTTCCCAAAGGGGATGATGACGCATTTTTTGGCATTAAAGGTAATGCCATGGTTTCGACACCAGTCATTGGTCTCAGGGAGGTCTTTCTGTAGGATGTCTACATCACTTGGGAAGTTAATAATGGCTCTCAGCTTGCAGTCGTCTGTGATCCTGGTCAGCCAGAGCCCCTCTGTGATGGCCTGGACTTCTGAGAAGTAGATGCCAAACAGGAGAAGACCCAGGACCGATCTCTGTGGGATTCCACTCGTGACTGGTTGGCAGTCTGACTTGGAGTCCGCTACTTTCACACTGTGGGTTATATCTGTAAGCCAATTTGCAACCCACCTAGTGATATAGGGGTTGATGCCTAATGTGATGAGTTTATCAATAATTCCTGAGTTGGGAATGGTATCAAAGGCCTTGGCCAGAGCGAGGTAGGCTGTATGAACTGCCTTGCCCTCATCCACAGCTCTGGTAACTGACTCAAAGAAGTCAACCAGGTTGAGCGTGCATGATGTACCGTTCACAAAACCAAATTGTGTGGGATCTAGAGTTTAGAGGTTCCCTATATCCTTGTTAATGAGGTCCATGATGATGCCCTCCATAGCTTTACATATCAGACTCGTCAGGCTAATGTGGCGATAATTCCCATGGTCTGTCATCACTCCCCCTTTATGGAGAGGGATGATTGTAGCAGTGCTCCATTTGGTAGGGACAAAGCCTGAGGTGAGGCTGTGACTGAACAGGGCACACAGATGTGGTTCCAGTTCACTTTGTAGTTCATATAGAACACATCCAGGGATATTGTCGGGTCCCATGGAAGCTATATTCTTGGGCTTGGACAATGCAGCTTTAACCTGTGCTGTAGTAATGCTGGGTGCCTGCAATTCCTCCGGTATTGTGATTGGTCCTTTGGGGGGAGGGGTAAAGTTGGCACTGCATCTGTCGGCCAGTATGTTGGCAATATCTGTTGGCTCATTATAGGAGGTACCATTGTGCAGTAACTCAGAGCAAACCTGGGTATTGCCATGGAGATTCTTGATGTAACTATAGAAGGCTTTGTGGTTGTTTTTAGAGTCTGCCACAATTCTGCCTTCATAGCTGGCTTTAGAGGTTTTGATGAGGGATCGCAACTTTTTGTTGAGGCTAATAAGGGAGTTTTTCCAATCTTGGGACTTCACCTTTTTCTGCAACAGTTTTTTCCTTCTGTTGTAGAGTTCATTAATGGCAGGGGACCACCAGATTGGCTTCCTTTTTTGGAGGAGAGCATCTTGGTTCTGCTGGGTATGGCTAGTTCCATGCATTTATGTATGTGTTCGTGCAGTGCATTGGTGTATGATTCGGCAGTCATGCATCTATTTTCCATTGACACGGGTGCCGTAAAGTTAGCCACCTCTGTTTTTAGGAGCCCAAAGTCATCTTTGGAGAAGTTTTTCATGGTGGTTACCTTTGCAGGGGGTGTGGGTGAGATGTGGATTTCCATGGTGATTAGTCTGTGGTCAGATCTAACCATTGAGGTACTGACTGTTGGTGTAGAACAATGTGTTGCCCATGTTTGTAATAACCAGGTCAAGGATGTTACTTCCTCTAGTGGGGGTAAGAATGAGGAGAGTGGAATTGATGAATTCCAGGAAGGACTGGGCCAGTGTATTGGTGCAGGAGTAGTTTTCCCAGTTGATGTAGGGGTAGTTGAAGTCAACTAGTATGAGAGCATTGGGTTGGACCCTAATAGCTTCCAAGGTGCTTAGGAACATGGAGTGAAAGTCGTGGGACATGGTTGGGGACCTATAGCAGGCCACAACCTGAATCGCTGTCTTACCCAATGTTAGTTGTACCTGAAGTATCTCAGATGCATTATGCTGGGCTACTAGTCTGGAGGTATGCATATCCTTTATGAATATGGAGACACCACCGTCTTTGGAGCTTTGGTCCATGTTCTGGGGCCAAAAGGTGTGGAATGACTTGTAGCCTGGTAGCGCAGGGGTGCTTTCTACTGTTTTAAACCAGGTCTCCATTACAGCACAAATGTCGATGTTCTCCATTTTGAGAAGTGCTTTGAGCAAGTGCATCTTAAGATTTAGACTTCTAGCATTGAGCAGCATGACCCTCAAATTGCATTTTATTTATAGCTGTTATGGTGGTAATTTAGTCTTTGGAACATCGCCTAAAAAGGCACTATAGGGGTGGCAAGAGCCTTAGCCTGTATCTGGAAACCCAGGGGGGACAGATGCAGGCCATCTCTGGCAAAGCCTCAAGGTCTGTCAGTCATGTCAGCCCAAGCAGACAGATACTGGATCCCCTTAGAATGACACAAGAAACTTAGCCAATTGTTGGTCAATCATTTTCTGTTTGTACTGCGGTATCATTCTGGGTGACGGTAGGATGCTGCTCAGGGCTAAGGTCATACCTTCCTGGGCCACATAATCCGAGAGCTCCTCCATGCCTCTTTTCATGTAGTCCAGAGAGATGCATCTCAGGTCATTTACACCCACGTGGACAGTGACAGAGTTACACTTGTACATGTTGTGGAGTGACCTGAGTGTGTGTGTTATGTGTCAGATTCTGGCACCTAATAGACAGCTGACTTTACCTTCTCCTTATTCAACCTAGTGAATGGGACATCAGTGTGCCTCACTATTGAATCACCTATGATTAGTGTATTTGGCAAACTGTTTTGCCTTAGGGGCTTAAGTTGAGGGGCACACTGTGTAGCTGAGCTGTTGAGCTATGTGTCTTTCAGGAGTCAATGTCTCTTTTACCAGGACTCCATTAGTTTTTTGGTCCTCCCCTGGAGACTCCTGCCACAGAACCAGATGGCCTGGGCTTGATTCATCTCTCCTTCACACGGATGTTCTCCAGACTCCTCTGGATGTTTGCTCTAATGAGCTCTAGCATCTTTCTCTTCTTAACCCTGCCTTATAAAAACACAAAGTACAC
This sequence comes from Protopterus annectens, assembly GCF_019279795.1. NCBI lineage: Eukaryota > Metazoa > Chordata > Ceratodontiformes > Protopteridae > Protopterus > Protopterus annectens. The sequence goes on along the minus strand of NC_056744.1, from coordinate 1,242,432,517 downwards.
ACCGGAAATTAATTTACCTTGCCTGCAGTTAGCTTTTATTAAAGAAGCCAGCCTGTATTTACTTACTAGCCTATAGTATGCCAACACTAATATCAGACCTTGCATCCACTTTTTTATTCATCATTTACTTTCCTAAACCATTGACTTGTGCTGATTTCTGTCTTTTTGAGGAACTGTAGTATAAGAAACACCATACTATGTCAGAAATCCCACTAGATCAGTATCTTGTGGCTTTACCATATTGTTTTCTTTTTCTGTCTTGGAACCTGCTACCATGTGGATATTTTTGGAATACTTCATAAATAACATACGCACTGTAGAAGTTATTAGCCTTCATGAAGTGTTTACTCAGAGTGTTTTTTGGAAAGTGTGTCACATGACATGCAACTTCTTTTAGCTAAACATTAATATATTTAAAGATATATAATGCATATAACACATTTCCCTTTTTAACTTTTACAGTATACTGTCTTATAAATATTGCATGAAGTAGGAATCTATTACATTACAATGATCATTTTAAAATAGCCGTAACTTTATTGTAAACATTTCATGGGCTTTTCCCATCAAAATAAGAACTTCTCATTATATCAATAAACATTTTAGAAAATATATCTTTTCACTCTTTACTATATGTTCAACTCACAAATTGTCCAAATTTGTGGGCTCCTTCGGTGGTCTTCTAAATCTCAAATATTTAATAGACTGCTTGCTGTGGACATTTGATCTTCTTTTTGAGACATTATATGGGAGTAGAATAACTTTGTGTTTTTTATGTTATTATTATCTGGGTTGAATCACCTCCAAAGCAAGAAATAAATTCTCTTTTCTTTCATTTGATAAAGCTATAACAAGCAAAAGTTGAAAACCAGTGGAACAAGTAACGAAAATTAATGATTATAAGCCTGCATGACCTACCACTTAATTATAGACTACATTATACATTAACACATCAGAGCACTGCTACAAATACAAGGTAATGCTACCACTCTATAATGATGTATATTATCTCTCTTTTCCTAAGCAAGTGTTTTTGTAAATGTACAGGTAAGCGCTTGACAAGAACATGACTTTAATTATGTTCTGACTACGGTTTGTGGCTTCCTCTGGTAATTCATGCATTTTTTTTCAAAACTGCATGTATTGTGTACACTATACCAGAAGCTTATTTGTAACTCTGTCTCCTTTTGTTTTTTATTGTGACTGTAGATTTTTTTACTTGTTTTTGGAGCTTTTCTCCCTTGTCTTCCAATGAAAATGGGTTAATTTGCCCATTTAGTCTTTCCTGGTAAAGAAGCATAAACAAACAAATAAATAATAAATGACAGAAGCTTTATGAGTTTCTGCACTTACAATATATAATCCTTCAAATACCTTCACAAATATGACACTTGCCAGTGTTTTCAGATAAATGTCAAAATATATACATTTTAGTATTCTAACAAGAAATTTCATACTTGTAATGCTTAATAAGAACTTGTAAAATTTGGTCTATTAGAAGTGCTCATGTGCTAGTAGCTTGCAACACAATTGCTCATTGCCACATGCTCTAAATGTCAGTTGCCCTAACTTCCACCAGCCTGATCCTACTCAGTTATCCAGCACTCCCATCTTCAAGAACAACTGAACCATACCAGAACCATAACTCAGACCCTAAAACGCATACCTGGTTCCCTAACCCTAGACACAGGATTCTCTTTCTGCTCTCTAACCCTATAATTCCTTATTGCACCTATAACCTAAAATTCCTTATTGCACCTATAACCTAAAATTCCAGTCCCCTCCCTTAACCTAAAGTCCTGCATCAATCTTTAACACCTAAAACTGTATTCCCAGCTACTAGCTCTAAACTCCCATCTTGTTTCCTAAACCTAAAACTGCCCTTCTGTTCCCTGAACTTAAATTCCCTGATTTCACCCTAACCCTAAATTCCTTCCTGCTCCCTAATTCTAAAGTCCATGCCTACCCCCTAGTCCAAAAACTCCCACTCACTAAACCTAAATCCCATTCCCAATCACTGCTTGAATCCCTAACCTGTACTCCCACCCCCCTCCAACTCCCTTCCCATAGATACCAAACTTACTTTGGGTCTGGGGCAGAGTCTTTGTTCATTAGCTCATGAAAAGAGGAAATACCTCCAGGCACTGCCATAAATATGTGGATAGTTATTACAGCCATCTGTACTCAATTCCTGTCTCAGCTTCAAAGGGGAATAATGTGAGAACCTAGAGTCAGTTGACCAGATGAGTTCATTCTGCCATCCCTCTTGGAAATTATATTTTAGATATTACAAAAGGAAATCTCAGAATCTAGAGTATTCTGTTTGGGAGCCTGACTAGAAAGACTGCTCACGTATTTCATCTTGCCTTGCCCAAGTAAGTTATTGGGAACAGTAAATTCTCTTAGATTCAGTCAGGAATATAGTGAAGCTTAGTTTAGAGATTGTTTTTCTTTGTATGAGTCTGTCCATCAATGTTGTTTTTAATATTTTTTTTGTGATTTGAACTCTGTGGCTTACTGTGGACATATATTTAGTATTTTCTTTTTTTTTATTATTTATTATTAAATATATTTAAAACTTTTATTGCGGCTGGTAAGTCTACTGCCAATCATTAGCAGACCGGAGTTTCGCTGTGGCGACCCCTAACCGGGAAAAGCCGAAAGACAAACAACAACAACATTGTGGCTGGTTCTTGTAGTAAGTATCTACCCTTTGAGAGTACTTATATTTATTTAGTGACACTGTGTGGGTCACTCCAGAAGGCTTAGCCATTTTGGTGAACTACTACCATTTGTATTATTATTTATATTGCACAGTATATTGGACAGCCTTTGTTAAGGGCCTTTGAGTAGGTGATTGTGAAGTGTCTTGCAGCAGTGATAACTACCCTACACTCTGGGCAGAAGTGGTCACAGCAAGTAAATCTGTACCAGCCTTTCCCAGGTGTGTGTGTTTGTGTGTGTGTGTGTGTGTGTGTGTGTGTGTGTGTGTGTGTGTGTGTGTGTGTGTGTGTGTGTGTGTGTGTGTGTGTGTGTTTGTGTGAAAATTAAGTCTCTTAGTGTGTGTGTGTGTGTGTGTGTGTGTGTGTGTGTGTGTGTGTGTGTGTGTGTGTGTGTGTGTGTGAGGCAGGGACACGATGCACTGGATTTACAGAGATGGTGCTGGAGGACTTGGCTTGAACACTCGACTGAGGACCTAACCCTACAGCTGTACCATTGGGAGTCTTATTGGGGTTCTGGAGGGAGACAGATATACAGACATCCAGACCCTGGACTGAGTGCGTTCCCTGTGTGTTCTTAAGGGAAATTGTACTTGATGCAGAGAGGTCTGCATCTGAAAATACAGAGTGTATCCATTTGTATTCCAAGCTCACATCCTTCTCCAGTGTCAGCGGTGAGGGTTCAGGCTCCTTGATTACTGGCCCAGCATGGGGACATCACATATTGGTGTCTTTCACATACTGGTAGCAGTGGTGGGTGTCACACTCCAGTCACCTTTCCTTAATCTAAAGTCCTGCATCACTCTTTAACACCTAAAACTGTATTCCCACTCACTAGCTCTAAATTCCCGTCTTGATTCTAAACCTAAAACTGTCCTCCTGTTCGCTAAACCTAAAGTCCCTGATTTCTCCACTTCTCGCACTTGGCTACTGTTTTTATCAGGTGGGGTGCAGCCAGGACTAGATCCAGAACTAGGTGACCTAGGCAGCTGCCTAGAACCCTGGGCTGTCAGAGGGGCCTGGCCACAACATTAAATTAAAAAATAAAGAAATGTTTTCTTACTTATTTCTGAATGACCACATACTGTTGATTCAAAAATAAAAAAAAAGAAAAGTTTTCCTGCGACTGTGTACTGTCACTTTAAAAATTAAAATAAAACCAAAAGGTTTCCTGTTTTTCCCACATCCACATCTTGCTGCTTCCTGCTTCCAGCCAATGAAGCAGGAGCAAGTGCAGAGACATCATGGTATGAAACCAGAGTGCAGCAAAAGCAGGTGTTAACAGAATGTGTTTACTTTGACAAAGAATGCTTTGAGCCTGTGTGTGTGTATGAAATACTCCACTTAGTTATGGGACTTGTTAGAGTCAAACCCTGTACTTTATGTACAGGAAGTAAGATAATCCAATTACCACGCCCAATTTCATGTTGATGCAAAGCTTCTTGTTCTGTTAACTTTTTAAGTTATTTAGAGTAGTCTGCTAGTCTGACAGAGATGTATGTGTCCTGAAAGCATATAGTCCCCCACATAAATAAAACAGTATGTTATATGCAGGAATATTTCAGAGTTGTGTATAACTTGTGGGTTGTTGAACAAATGTTCATGCACTTGTGTTGTCTCTTTTAACTGTTTTGCTTTATTCATTGCACTACAGAAATAATTAATTCATTAATAGTCTAAACATGTTGCAATTAGTAATATATTTTTGCAGTACCTTCTTTAGAGCCTCCAGGAAATGCAGAGTTTTAAATTTGTCAAGTCATATAGTCAGCATTTTTTGGAATGATCAGAACTGTCGGATGTTTGGCATCCCTTTTGTAGTTATTGCATATTATTGTGGTACAGTCTTCTCTACATAATTGGATTGTAAAGGATTTCTGAATCTTGGTAAAAGCTATTATTCTGGCTGTTAGCAGAGAGGACTAAAGCTCTGACTTGTTAATGTGCTGCTTCCTGTGGCAAGGGTGCAGGGTTTGAATATTTCTGTCTTCATTTGCCTCCTGCATGACATTGAGCAAGTCATTAACCAGACACTGCACTAGCGAAATTGGTAATTTGTGCTAGACTCTTTTATGATATCCAGGACTGCATGCCTAGAAATTAGAAATGCTGTTGTCATTGTTTGTCAGACATTTCCTATTGCATTGGTGATCTAGTTCAGGAAATGTTTGGGCAATCTCACCCTCACACTATTTTTAATGAAAAATGGGCAATTTATTCTTCAAGGACAGCAGGCACTGCAATTGTAGATAATGCACTTAAATGCAAAATTGTTTGCCAGCAGCAACCTTTGCAATAGCTCTCTTTAATGTGGAATTATTCAGATGAATTTTACTTCTGCAGACATTGTGTATATTACCTTAGCATATGTTATCAGGTGTTTATTGATGTTTTTTATGCTCTTAGTGATCTTTACACAATTGCATACAGTTCAAAGCTGCCAATAAAGTACATGTAACTACTTCTTCTTAACAATAATTGGTATACACAGTCAACAAAGTGGTTATAACGCTGGTGGAGAGGGGGGCTCCCTGTGAATGAAAGTACGATGTTCTTCATGTTTCACTGTTGCAGTCATTATATTTGGGTAATCTGCTGGCAGGTTGCCCTCAGTCGGCCTGAATAACAAAGTCTTTGGTCCTGTGTCGGTTGCTATCTCTTTTTCCATGATGTCAGGTCATCAGGGGTATAAAACATGCAGCCGACGCCATTTTAATCAGTCTTTCTTACCGCGCGGTGCTCGATGCAGAAGCAGTTCGCAAGTGCCGGTCGGCTGACTCCTGAAATTTTTTTTTTCGAGTTTCAGAACCAAAGTCTTCAACGTAAAGCTAAGTACCCCATTGGGGAAACTTTTTCCTTGCACCTTACCGATGTCAGTAAAAGTTAATAATTGTATTACTTGTGGGAAGCAAATACCTCATAAGGATTTTCATTTGCACTGGATTCCTTGCCTAGGCCCTGACCACAATGTGCCTTGCTGTCAGTTTTGTGCTAAATTTAACCAGTGCACTATTAAGCGTCGGTATATTTTTGCTTCTAAATATTTTGGCTCAAGGAGCAAAATCTGCCTGATCATGTTAAAGCAAAATTGTTGGATGCTCCTTTACAACAGGAAAGTCTATTTGGTAATAAGGCAGAAGAAGTATTGAAAAAGATGGAAGACAAAGCTAAATCTATGCAAACTGTAAAAGATTTCCTACAAGTGCAGCCACCCAGGTTCAGTAGGCACTGGCCTACCAAGAATTGGTCCTTTCCAGTACCCAACAGAACCACTCAGGTCAAACCTAGACACTCCAAAGGCTCCAGGTTTTAGTCACAAGGAACTTACAGAACAAAACAATGGGGCGCCTCCACCTCCAAATCTGGAAGTAGCAAGGCATCCCCCTAAGGTAAACAGTCTCAATGACTTTCCTCTGCCATTTCCAAGCACTTATCTTTTGGCAGCCCCTTTGGGGCGAAAACCTAGCACATCATGCACAAAATTGGCATCTAATTACCCAGGACAGATGGGTTTTAAATATAGTATCCCAGGGATACAGATTTCTTTTCCACACATTGCCAATTCCAAACGGATGGCCATATCTGCTTCCAAATCAGTGGGCAGAGGCCCAGAAACAAGGTATGTCCCTCACGGATATGGGGGCTATTCAATCAGTACCAGAAAAGGAAAAAGGACAAGGTTTTTATTCAAGACTTTTCCTGGTACCCAGAAAAGACAAATCATGGCGTCCAATTCTGGACTTATCCATTCTAAATTCTTTCCTGGACATTCCAAAATTCAAGATGCTGACTCTACAACAGTTACTGCCTATGCTGGGCAAGGATGCCTGGTTGGTAACTCTAGACTTAAAAGAGGCTTACCTGCATATCCCAGTCAGGGAATCTTGCAGAAGATACCTCCGCTTCAAAGCAGGCTATTTGCTTTACCAGTTCTCTGCACTGCCCTTTGGTTTATCTTCTGCACCCAGGGCCTTCACAAAGTGCCTGGCACCAGTAATTGCATTTTGCAGGCAAAGAAACATTCAAATGTATCCTTATCTGGACGATTGTCTAATTCAGGCAGAAAACAAGGACACTCTTCTGCAGCATCTGGCATTTGTAAAAAGGCTTCTAACATGCCTAGGGTACACCATAAACAAAAAGAAATCACAACTGGTACCCTCTCAAATAATTATATTCCTGAGTGCAAGCTTGAATACAACTGCCCAGATGGCTTACCTCACGCCAGACAAACAAATTCAATTGATGACATACTTCAAATAAGTGGCCACAAAAACCCAGCTATCTGCAAGACAAATTCTGCAGGCCTTGGGGTTCATGGCTTCCTGCATTCTACTAATTCCATATGCAAGACTGCATATGAGGAAACTTCAATGGTACCTAAAAAACTTATGGAGTCAACATTGTCACAGCCTGGAAACAATGATTCCTATCATTCCTTGCCTGCAAACAGGAGTTCCTATGGTAGGCAGAGGACTGTCACCAAAACAAGGGACTGTCATTCATTCCACCCCCTGCCACCAAACCCTGACTGCAGATGCATCAGATTATGCTTGGGGGGGCCCATCTGGCAGGGAGATGCATTCAGGGTGAATGGAGCCCAAATCAAATGCACCTACATATCAACCAGAAAGAAATGCTAGCTGTACAGAATGCTCTGACAGCCTTCAAGGACTTTCTTCATTCAGGACAACTACTGATAAATACGGACAACACCACAGTTATGTGGTATATAAACAAGCAGGGGGGGGTACCCACTCCTACCCCCTTTGCAGACTAGCCATGGCCTTGTGGAACACAGTCTTGACTTACCAAATACATCTACAAGCTCAATTCCTGCCAGGAAAGCAAAATACTCTGGCAGATGAACTAAGCAGAAATCTTATGGACCCACACGAATGGAAACTGGATCCACAAATCTTCAGCATGTTGACATGAAAATGGGGGAGCCCAGACATAGATCTTTTTGCCTCTCCCCAAAACTATCAGTTGGACAAATTCTACACAAGAATTCATCACAAAAAAGCTTGGAAAGTGGATGCTCTATTCTTCAGCTGGAAAAACAGTCTATGCCTTTCCCCCTCTGCCTCTGCTCTCCAAGGTCTTACTAAAAGTAAGACAGGAAAAACCAAAAATGATTCTGATTGCTCCAGACTGGCCTCGCCAACACTGATACCTGCTCCTACGCAATATGTCACACCTTCCTCCGTGGTACCTGCCTCAGACACCTTATCTACTGTCTCAGCAGAACTATCAAATTCTGCACACTCAGCTCCAAACTCTGAATCTTGCAGCATGGCTAATTAACTAATTTCACCAGTCACATCACTCAGTAAACCTGTGATGGATGTCGTTTTGGAGGCTAGAAGGCCTAGTACTAGAAAATCTTATGCTGATAAATGGAAAAAATTCTATGCCTGGAACCAAGCACAAGGAATAAACACAGCAATGCCCAATATTCCTCAGATTCTGCAATATTTAACTGAGATGCTTCATAAGGGCCTATCTTTTTCTTCTATAAAAATCCATGCCTCTGCCATTTTGGCTCATTACAACACAGAGCCTCCTCTCTTTTCTCATCCCCTGCTAAAGCAGTACCTCAGAGGGGCCAAACTTTGAGACCTCCCAGGAGAGCACCAACTCCTGCATGGGACCTCAATTTTGTGTTGTAAAAACTCAACCTACCTCCTTTTGAACCAGCTGCTACTGCAGACATAAAATTTCTTTCTTGGAAGACAGCTTTTTTTTTAGCAGTCACTTCAGCTAGAAGGAATTCAGAACTATATGCCCTCATGGCAGTGGAGCCTTTCATTATCTTTTATCCGGACAGGGTGGCCCTCAGGACCAATCCATCCTTTATGCCTAAGGTGGTATCCAGTGTGGCTCTTAATCAGACCATTCATCTGCCAACTTTTTTTCCAAATCGACAGAACAAGGGGGAGCGGATTCCGCATTCATTGGATGTACACAGACAACTAAGATTCTACTTAAATAGGACAAAATCTCTAAGAAAATCTGAGCAATTACAGGTGGCATTTGCTGCAGGGGCAGAGGGAAAGGCTATTTCAAAGCAGACTATTTCAAAATGGATAAGCCATTGTATTTGTTTCTGCTACATGCACCATGGTAAACTTGTTTCCAAGGGGATCAGATCCCATTCCACCAGGGCTGTATCTACTTCTGCAGCCTTTCTCAGAGGAGTTCCTACCAGAGACATTCTAGAAGCTGCTACTTGGAGCTCAGTTCATACGTTCACCAAACATTACCATTTACCTCTCTTCTCTAAATCCAGAGAATGCTTTGCCATTGCTGTCCTGCAGGGCCTTATAGCTGCTCCTAATGCTATATAATTCCATCCTCACAACCATAGCTATGGGATTCTACCCAAATGTAATGACTGCAACAGTGAAACATGAAGAACATAGTACAGTTGTGTACACTTACCATAAATGTAGATGTTCGAGTGTATTCACTGTTGCAGTCCTGGTTACCCACCCGCCAGCCACCTATTTCTCTCTTATTATACCTCTTCTTTCTTTTACTATGCTCAAAAGCCTTTTTGGTGTATTTGCTTTTAGTTGGAGGTATATGTTTTGTGTTCTAAATTACATGCATATTTATAAATATATATATTTTGCTCCCCGTTTGGGGGACACCTGACATCTGGGGCAAGAAAAACTGATTAAAATGGCGTCAGCTGCATGTTTTATACCCCTGACAACCTGACGTCATGGAAGAAGAGACAGCAAATGATGCAGGACCCAAGACTTTGTTATTCAGGCCGACTGAGGGCAACCTGCCAGCAGATTACCCAAATGTAATGACTGCAACAGTGAATACACTCGAACATCTACATTTATGGTAAGTGTACACAATTGTACTTTATGCTCTTACCATCTGGTCATTTTTAAACAGTCATTATGGCTTTGCAAGATGTGTGTGTGTGTGTGTGTGTGTGTGTGTGTGTGTGTGTGTGTGTGTGTGTGTGTGTGTGTGTGTGTGTGTGTGTGTGCAATACAAATAAGCTGGAACACTTTGGCTACTGTATGTTTGTGTGAAACAAATTTTTATTTTTTTGATACCAGTATCTGAGAAGGACGTAATCAACAATGTAGCTGTAATTGCTGGATTTGGGGGATATCTGTGGATATAAATATACACACAATTCGTCACTTGCCAGATGCATTTTCAATGAATGTATGTTTCAAGGGAAGAGAAGTTTGCTGTTGCTCATACTAAGTTTGTTTTCAGTGTAAGACTAGTTTGTTTTGTTTTCTTTAGCATAAAGCCATCAATGTTTCTACTGTACATTTTTAAATAAAGGTTTTAAATCAAATCTCTGCAAGCACTGTAAAATTAAAGAAGAATATTCAAACTACCAATGTGTATGGTAGTTGGGAAGAGACAGCTAAGTAATGGGATGCCGGAATGTTTGCAGGGAGGGGAGAGGGGTCTGGAACACTACTTGCCTAGGGCCCTATTTGACTATGATCCAGTTTTGGGTGTAGCACCTTCAGTCTGTCTGCACAGCTACCTCACCTCATCTGAATATGACAAGCATGAGCCTCATACCATGCAAACTACAAGATGACTGAGATTCCTGAGTCCCTGGCCTCCAGACAATGTTTTCTTAGCACATGGGACTCAGGTACTTGTAGAAGACCCTATAAGGTCACCTTAACACTTACACGTTTATTTATGCCTTATCTGCAACCAAGTGCATTCAATGTCTTATACATTGTCAGTATATACTTTAAAATTCAACATCTACAGTTGAATAGTGCAGATACCCCGTTTAAATATTCTTTATCAGAAGACCTGCTCCTCAAGCTACAAACTGTGCCAGCATTATAATATGAATTAGGTGCAGCTCTTAAGTGGTAAGCATTCTTGCTTACAGCATATCAGCATTGCCTCACCGAGTAGAAGCAGGCTCAGTAACACTGAAATGCATAACACCCCCCCCCCCCGCTTTTTAGATTTATTTAAGGGATTCTCAGTTTTATATATATATATATATATATATATATATATATATATGTGTGTGTGTGTGTGTGTGTGTATATATATATATATATATATATATATATATATATATATATATATATATATATATGTATATATATATATATATATAGATATATATATATATATATATATATATGTTTTAAGTACCAGGAAGCTGCATGTGAATATATCAGCAGGTATACCAGATTTCTGCTTGTGGATTTATGTGAAGAAATACCTGGATGGTTAGTAGAGAGATTTAATAAAACAATGAAATTCATGCTAAGGAAAGTTTTGTCTGCAATTAAAGATATGCTACAAGCTTCAAATGGACTTACCCAATTTTAACTACTACATAGCAGGTATCCAATAAAGCTATATGACATTGGTAAGGAAACATGGGAAGAAGAAAAATCACAATTTAAAAGTGTGATAGAATATTGTTAGTTTGCAGGACGCCCTGTATAAACATACTTTAAACTGTAAACAACAAGCTGTTTACACTGAGTTTTTAGAAGAGATTCCAACTGACCCAAAGGGTGGACATTGGGAGACAAAAATTGAATGCAGAGAGATCTACTGGCAACTTGTTTTGGAAGCAAATAGATCCCCAGGGTTAAATGAGAATGTCTCCTTGGCCCCTGTTTTAAAAATTAGATCAGCTAGGTTATAACATATTTTGATTTATTTTGGTTTGAGGTTATGATACAAATAAAATATATAACAGTATTGATCTTTAAGCATATTCAGTAAGATTGTTTATGAAATACTTCACTAGTGCAATTGTTGAAAACATATTATGAATTGCTCTTATGCCAATGCCGTTTTTTATGTGCTTGATATATACCCAGTACAGATTTTTTTGCATTGCATTTGTGATTTTAGTTTTAATTTTATTTTTAACCACTAGAAGGTAGCACAGTATCATTCTTTAATATAGTTTTTAAATAAAGGGATTTGATATTTGGGAGAGGATGAGAGTGTATATATATATATATATATATATATATATATATATATATATATATATATATATATATATATTTCAATCACAAATTGGTGCACAGTGCTTGGAACAACTTGAAATATCACCACACAAAGCTCCAACACTCCAAAAGTCCAAATGGTTAAGAAAATCCCACTCAGGCGTAAATAAACACAAGAATAAATGCCCAAAAGCAAAATGTTCAGCGATAATCCACAATGAAAAGCCAAAAGAGACCATAGCACATCCAAAATGTAATAAATACAAATGGAAACAAGTTCATAGGTTCATAGATTAGTACTAAGCTAACTGCCCTTGCGAGCCATTGTAAGCCTAGCCAATTATCCCTTGTGAGACTCAAACCCTGCGCCTTGTGTTTGTAAGGCAAACACCTTAATCATTAGGCCACCCTCCCAACCCTTTTTTTTTAAGCCTAGCCAGTTATCCCTTGTGAGACTCAAACCATGCACCTTGTGTTTGTAAGGCAAACACCTTAACCATTAGGCCACCCTCCCAACCCTGTTGGATAACTGTGGCAGTGTGACCAGAGCAAAACTTAGCAAACCATTTTCACCCACTGGTGTCATCAATGCAAACCAGGTTGCTTAACAACATACTTTATAAAGGATCAAAATTTAAGGAAACAGTGCTCATTTATAAGCAAACACATACATATATTAGCACAAATAATCAATAACAAAATAAACAAATGAAACAAATCACTGAATTGTCCAATAGTGTTTTGACCATAACCCCCCACCACAAAAATGAACATTTACCAGTATTCATTTAAGCCAGGTTTAAACATGGCACCTAAATTAACTATTCATATTTTTTCTTTCCTATCAAGAATCCTATGCTTAGATGAAACCAACAAACAATCCCCACCACCACATCGATACCTACAAAAATAAAATGGGAAGAGACATGTTCACACTTATGTTTATAAAGGGTGCTCCTAGGTCGTCTACAGTTAAAGTCACTGCAGTGTATGGCTATATGTTATTTTAAGGGTCTAGATGTTAGACCCACATAGAATGGACCACATTGATAGATAGCCATATGGACAACCCAATCAGTACTACATGTGATTAAATGCCTGACCTGATACTTTAGAAGTATTAACTGACGCAAAAGACTTAGTTTTAGTCATAACTTTACAATGAACAGAATATCCACAATAAGTAGTACCTAATAATGGCATATTCATAGAATTTGTCCTGGATTTGTATCCCTTTTTAAATCAAGAAAAATGTTCACCCAGATTTTTGCCACATGCTTGGAAAGGTACATACCAAAAGGAGTGTTGTACTCAATTATTGCCCTGATGAGGGAAGAGCACAAAGAGGTTATAACTTTTTTTTTTTTTGGATGCAATGCCCTTACTTATGAGATGAGCAATATAGGATGCCCTTCTTACTATTGTGGAGACATAGTGATCAAAGGTAAGGTTGTTGTCAACCTGCGTGCCCATGTCTCTCACCACTGAGTGCATACTTAGGGTTGTTATTGATGTGGTAGTTAGCAGGAACATCACACTTACTGAAAGTGATGGTAATACTTTTTTTGCATTGAGTTTAAGGCCATGACTTTGGCACCAACCATTTGTTTGTGTAAGACCCTCTTGTAGGATGTTGACATTGTGCCAACCATTTGTTTGTGTAAGACCCTCTTGTAGGATGTTGACATCGTTTGGAGATTCTATGACGGCTTCCAGTTAGCAGTCATCAGCAAACTTTGTCAGCCACAGACCTTTAGTTTTAGCTTGTACTGACTCCAGGAACTATAGACCTATTAGACTAACTAGCCTTATATCCAAGGCCATGGAGTGAATCATCATGAACCTTATCAACAAAGATATGGATGATCTCCCAAACACATCACCCTACTCAGTTTGGATTTGTCAAAGGGAGATCATGCCTGTTAAACCTGATGGACTTCTTTGAGACAGTCACCACGGGCCTGGATGAGAGGAAATCTGTGCATACAGCCTACCTAGACTTAGTGAAGGCTTTTGACACTATCCCCCACTCAGGCATCATTGACAAACTCACCCATTTAGGTATCAGCCCTTATATCATTAGATGGTTCGCTAACTAGCTCACTGATAGAACCCATATAGTCAAAATATGGAAATCCACGTCCAACAGCAGACCTGTAACTAGTGTTGTTCCAGGTCCCAGGACTGATCCCTATGGAACACCACTTTTTAAGTTCTGCTGTTGGAAGGCTAGGAAGGAGATATGCATAGGCAAGAGAGAGTCTAGAGTCATTTGAGAGGATTTTTTTTTATTTCTGTGAAGTAGTAGGTATCCTTACTATGTTCGGTGTTTTGAGTGTTTAATAGTGTGACTGTTTAACAAAAAGGAAAATGAAGACTTCAGAACAGATGTCCAACAACTTCTTTATTATAACATTTAACACTTTTGTCCTTCATATAGTGGACTTATTCAGAATAAACTTTGTGGTTTGTTGGATTTTGTTTTTGTGATTTTTGTTATGGAGTGTGACAGTTTGCTATATTTTGTCAGATGCTTTGTGTTCAACAATTTAACATTGAGCTCACACTATAACTTTATATAATAATATATAAATATTAAATAATTATAAAGAATTATAAACAAAATGAAAAATAATGGTGGGGGAGGCCCAAAATCAGACAAGTTTTTTTTAATATTAAAAGGTTAATAGAGCAACAGGTTTTACATCATCATCATCATCATCCATATTCTGAATAATAAAAAATGTACACACACACACACACATAAATACATATATAAATATATATATATATATATATATATATATATATATATATATAATATAGGGCACCTTGCTGCCCTGCATACACACCCAACATTCCACAATCTCACTTACCTGGCACTTCCACTTTAAACCTTCGATGTTCTGAACATCGATGTTCTGGTCTCGATGATCAGAACGTCGATGTTCTGAACATTCGATTATTTAAAATCAACCACATCTGATTGTCATATGCAGATAGTCAACAGGTATGCGAGATTAGCAATCCTCAGGTAGGAGAATATTCCCTTTTCCCAGGGATTGTGCAATCTCAGAGTTAGATTATATAATTAGCAGCAGGTGTGGAAGGATGCAGGGGATGGGGGGCTTCCCCCTTGCAAAATACAATGTTGTTTTTGTTGAAGACAGTTGCATGCACCAAGTTTCTTTCTCTGTGCATGCAGGATAACTGGTCATCTTTGGGATTTTTTACCTTTTTCGTTAATGTATTTCCACATATAAATAGTTGATTCGGCACCTGCTATGTTAATGTTTCCTACTGTTTATACCTGTTTGCATTCATAGTTTATATTGAGGTACCTGTGTGGTATTATTTTTGTTACTTTGCATATTTCACTGTTTTCATTTTTGCATTTCTTTTTTTTTTCAATTTTGTTCTCCATGCAGCTAACCAGTGGCTGACCCTGGTGCATATCTTCATTTTCTAGGTCTGCTTACTCCTTATTTACTCCCCTGGACTTCTCCAAATAGAGCTGAGACCAGAAAGAAGTTTCAGTCACACTGCTGCTGCTTTGGAGTTCCCAGCCTTTATACATGCCCATCAACCTTCCTGATGGGGTGTCATGCAATGAGCATACAGTGCTGATTTGCCCTTCACTTCTGCAAAGAGCAAATCTCATTAGGATATCTAGCCACCCCCCAAACAGCACCTTGCAGTTGTTTTCCCAGTCTCCACAAAGGAAACTTATTCTGTTTGTGTGCCCCAGATACACGTCTCTTCCCTCCACAACTCCAAACACCCAAGCTGCTAACTGAACCCGAGTCAGCTGGGCCATAATCATGGCTTTATCCCTCTATGCCATAATGCTGGCTAAGCTATTTCACCTTTTGTGAAAATGTGATTGATATTTTATGTGGAGCTTATCTCCCCAGACCTTCAGGAAAATGTCTTATGCCTAGTTAGAGCTTCCCTGCTAACAAACACGATATATAAATAAATAAACCAGCTATCTCACATCTCACCAGTCAAGAAGCTTAGCAAATCCTGCAACAGTCCTATTATTACCTATTTGAGAAAATCTTAGAAAAAAGTTTTTGTATTACCATGCACATAGGGAAGTACAACTAAATGAAAAACATGAACATTGCGAAATATAGAAAGCCAGATTTAAAAGATTTAAAACTTGGATTTTTGATAATGATGATCTATGTGATTTTCTAATTTTATACACCAGAAATGCACTAGTTGATGAAGAATCTGCACATACTCTTAAATGCATCCTTAGAGATAAGAAACATGCTGTATACTTATACACAATTTGAGAGGTACTATCACTCTAAACAATATCAGACATAACAATTTACCCAAAACTTTGAAAAGTAGGCACTGTTCTCTGAAAAACTAATAAGACTGAGTATGATTGCTGCCTGCATCTGATCTACTGTGGATTCCTTGAGTTCATGCTTCACCTCTGATGTAGACCTGAGAAAGAAATCATGTAAGCAGCACCATTAAGGCACATAAATTTATTATCCATCCTTACCATCTAACATGCACAATTCTGTAGATTAATACTGCTGTTTTGAAATATTATAAAATATGCATAGTTTACATTTATTGTGCAAAATCACAGGACTCATCACTAGAAAACCCATGAACAATAAACAATTCACGCAGTGATACGAGTCTATTTTGCATGTTTACAGAAAAATAATTCTGTGTCTGACAATAATACTACAAATTTTTGAAAATAAAATATTACTTTCTTTCATAAATTTGTAATACAAATTCAGTATTACTAGGTCCACTTTTGATACTAACACCAGTACGAAGGCCATTGTCTAACAAACCACTTTTGCATTAAAATAAATTTTGATGTAATCCACACCATTTCTGAAATACTGTAAGCAATATGAGGTGTGCTGTTAACAGAAGATTTGGGAGAAAACTTCTCAGAAAGCAAGGGGTTTCCTGGCTTACAAGGCTCCTGAAAGGAAAAGGATTAGTTAGCCCCCTTCTACTCAGGACTAAATATGTTAAGCCATCCATATACTTGTATGTTGGAATTACTATCTGTGGTAATTAGTACATCATACCTCTCTATTTTAATTTAGTTTAATTAAAGAATATTTAGAAACTGTATAAAGACAGATTGTTTTAAATTGATGGTTTTAGAATGAAATCTAAACATGTTACAGTTAGAAAATGTATCATGGCTAGCCTGACTCTTTGGTACAGAGGGACAGAGCCTCAACTGTGACACAGGAGACCAAGATTCAGCTAGAAGCCTCAACATTGGAGAAGACAGGTAGGGAAAGTAAGGGGTGAAGGAGCATGGCCCACAACTCTCCTGGAGATGTACTCACTTGGAGGAACGCTGGATGATGCAGTCTTCCTTATGGAAACTGGAGGGATCACTGCTTGTGCTTTTGGAAGGACAGTAATGGCTGCTCAGACGGAACATTTCTTTTGTAAGTGATGGGATCTCCTTTGCAGTCAATCTATTATATGCCCCTTAGCACTTTGCTGGGTTTGAAAGGAGACTTGGGGCATAAAACAGAAAAATCCTCAAACTACCTCTGAAGGCTAACTGAATGAAACCCTCTCCTAGTATATCTTCAGCCCAGTGATAGGCAATGAATGGACTGATTGGCTTACAGGGTATTGATGACTGGCAGATAGTGGGGGTAAATAGAGAGAAAAAATATCCAATGGCTATTTTAGAATAAAAAGGTGCTGATTTCTCATTCTTGTGTATTTTGGGTAATGTGTAAAGATATGACCATGCACAGCACCATTAAGGCACACAAATTTATCATCCATCCTTACCATCTAAATACTAATTCATCCTCCCCATGGCTCTCCTATTGCAGCAGCTGTGCCACAAGGCCCAACTCTAGATTGTTTTGAGAGCAAATATTGCCATTGTGCATATAAAGCAAGTTTAACACAAACAGCCTTGCTGTGTATTAACTGTAACTAGTCAAATACATGCCTGCCCTGTGCTGGAAAGAGGCTGTGATATTCCCCCCAAAGCAGAAGTCCTTGCATTCTAAGGACCACTTAGTAAGTAGACTACTGTCCTTTCTCTTGAACAATAGATTACACTGCATATGCCAGTTACTTAGTCACTCTAGTTTCCTGGTTTATGCATTCAGTAAATGAAAGAAAACCAGTTCAACCAATACTTTTTAACTCCCTTGTATCAGCTACAAACTGACTGCTCTTTGTAAATTCCCACCACCCCTCTTACTCCACTATTATACTTCCCAAATACACATTTCACCAGTGATATCCATTCCCAAACCCTCCCCAAACAGCCTTACTATCATACAAACACTCCTGTTTCTATATTATTTCCCAACTTCCATCTAACATTTGGCATCATTCCCAACAGCCTTTCTCCCTCTTATACTACTTTGCCCTACATCCATTCATGCTCAGACTCCTCCTCAACAGTACCTATCCATTAATCTACATTTCATCACCTACGTTTCCCAAATAAACTGTCATTACTTCCTATCTTATCTACATCTTCATATTCTGTGCTTTGAAACCCCTCTATTTCTTACATTTCTGAAACATAAGGGAAGATACCAGGACATCCTAACTCTCTTCTTTCTTAAGAAATAATTCCTTCCTCCCTATCTTCTACCAGATTTCAGACTTCACCATCACTAAATATCCTACAACTTCTTGATTCCTACTTCCCCACTATGTGCAATCAATAAAATACAGATCCCTTTACTTATTCATGCTACTCTTTATTATCCATTATTTTAAAACTCCAGTCATGACTAAATAATTGCTCTCAACATCTCTCCATCTCTGTCCCAGCCACCTATCCATGCTTTTTCTCTAAACTCTCTACATATTGCATCAAACCCTTTTAATGGTGCCCCTCACCTTTACCTAAAATATATTCTGATCAACTCCATTTCAACTCATATCAAAGTAAAATTAAGTGGAAAAATTCTCCCTCAAAACAAGAATCAGTAGTACCCCAATATACTAAAAACCTCCCAGGAGGAGACATGCACCATAATCCTGGTCACATGTACCACAACCAATATCTAGACAATTCCCTTCCACACACTACCCTAACCCCACAGTGGTCTACCACCATCCCAATAATCTAACTTTTGCTGCCATAAATATTAGAAGCAAAAGAAATAAAACTACTGAACTACATGCCTGGATTACCTATCACAAATCTTCTTGATATAACTGAAACTTGCCCTAAACCAGCATAAATTACTCCAAGATTACACTCTCAGCTATAATATCATCATTAATGAGATACAAAGAGGAAAAGTGGTAGTATTGCTCTAATATTTCCCCACAACTACCACATTTCCCACTACAGCAAAGCAATACCAGAGCTACTTATTATTTTCCTAAAAATAAATATGTATGTATTAGTGTTCCTTATACCTGGTGACAATACAGCTAGACTGGAAAATATCCTACACTGGATACCCATAACAATTCCAGAAGAAAAAATATTGCTAAATGATGTCAACATCAATTGGATGAACATAGCTTCTAAGTCCACTACATCAAGCATGAACTTACATGGTTCACACAGCTAATTTATGGCACCACACATTATAGCAAGATGGCGAGTTCCTTATTAGATTGGACTCTAGTATCACACCCTAGCAAATTCACCACCACAGGTACAATGCCAGATTCTCTAAGTGACCATCTCCCAATCCATACAACCAGACACCTCACATATCCACCTAGAGTGTTTATTAAACAACATGCAACCTGTCCAAGTTTAACCCAGAAATAGTCATTACTACCCTATCATCTATTAACTGGAACATCCTAAAAATACTCCCCTTAGATGATGCTGTAAATTAATTCATTACAACTTTCCTAAATATTGTAAATAGCATTGCATATCCTAGAAGGAAAAGACTAAAAATAAATAATGCAATTTGGCTATTCAAAAAGAATAGAATGCTAATGCAAGAAAGAGAAAAAGAGTGGAAAGAATGGCAAAAATATAAAATACCACAATATCTCAAAAACTTCACAATGCTCTGCAACTGTTTAAAAAAAATGAAGACAAAAAATAGTTTAATAACTTTCAGAACAATAGTAAACACAACCTTAAAAAATCGGATCAGTCATTAAAGAAATCTTAGATACCAGCTAAAAATTTAACATTAACCCCTCTCCCAATAACCCACCATTTGAAAATGCAATAGAATTCAACTCTTATTTCATACATAATATAGCATCCCTAGCCAAGGATTCCTCAACATCCAATCCCAGTCCTGTCCGAGAACCACATCACTACATCTATTTTCACCTTTACACCTGTGCCCACATCCTATATAAAATTATTCTTAAACAAACTCAAACTGTGCTGTACTTCAGCTGATGACCTTCCAAGTGAGTAACTTCTAACAGCAGCTGACAGTATTGCCTATCCTGTCTCAATCCTTATACATAGGTTAATCCATGAATCCCATGCTCCCTCTCTCTGGAAAACATCACACATTATCCCTTTACACAAAGGAGGAAATTCAACAGACATAACTTTATACCTACAGCAATCTTATCCCCTCTCCAAAATACTTGGAAAATGTATTCAAAAACAATTGCTAAACTATCAATAGATGGAAGAACTATCCCCACACAACACGACTTCCATCCCTCCCATGATACAAACACTGCACTTCTGTTCTTTGTAGATACTGTAAATAAAGCTGGAAATAACAGCAAACAAGTCTCCTGTTTGTGTCTAGACCTTATAAACAAAGAAAGTGAAAAAAAGTGCCAAAAGTAAACAGATAACCAAAAATAAGGCACTGGAAGGTTCACCAGAATAAAATCCACTGTTTTATTAATCGCACATGATATTAAAAAATGTAAAACACATCCAGAACGCATTAACTGTATCACCGTGTTTTCGTCACAAACACTTTTACAGATGAGCATACCAACTTCTGAAACTCCTTTATATACAGAAACATCCCCAATTAATCAATTAACAAACTATTATACTTTTAAAAACACAGTGCAAAAAAAAAACATATATACAAACAATGAAACACAATAAATACAGAAGTGCATAGAAAATCATTTGTTGGTCAAGCAGGAATCTTGTAAAAAACATACATTATTTACAATTTGTAAAAACCTATAAACAAAAAATGTTTAAAAATGTTTAAAAATATAAAACCTTTTTAAAACCACATTTAAAACACTGTTGTGTAGATCATACAAAATGTAAAACAGCACCATCTGCTGGACAGTCACATAATTTAAAGTTTAGCTGACCTAAGCTTTAAGACTGGCTTCAATGAAACCATCTAATTCAAACCAGGATACCTAGTAGCTTCAAGAACTAGTTGCCAGTACAGTTCCCTGTATTCTAGGTGTGTTTCCCAAGGGCCACCCCTAGGATCAATGGGCAATATGGGTGATGTCAACCAGTATATGAGGGTTTCTCTGAATGAAGTAAATATTGCTTACAAAAGAATACAAGTATGTTTAAATGACTTGTTCATTGAAGGGCTTATAGACAATGATACTTACAATTTTTTAGATGTTGAGAAACCTAGGATTCCATCAATTTTTGGCATCCCCAGGGTCCATAAGGATGTAGGCAACCCACCCTTAAGGCCAATAGTCTCTGCTGAAGGTTCCATAACAGCCCCCTTAGCTAAATTTGTGGATTCCAAGCTTAAATAATTGCCCATGGGGGGGGGGGGCAAATGTACTCAAAGACACATGGGACCTTTTGAAAAAACTGCATTTGGGCCTTTATTGTGACAACCTTACTTTTATCATGGTTCATGTGATAGATTTATTTTCTTCAATACCCCACACTCTGGGTTTAGAATGGTTAGAAGTGGTTTTAAGTGATACTAATGACATAAGTTTTAATGATTTTAGAACATGTTTAATCTTAATGGATGTGATTTTAAAAAAATAATTTTACATTTTTTGAGGGCGAGTATTTTAAACAACTAAGAGGTGTTGCTATGGGGGCCCATTGTGCCCGCATGTACGCTAACATTATACTTTCCTACTGGGAAAATAAATTTGTGTTCAATTGTGATTTCAGGTGGTGTTGGAATTTTTATGCTCGTTTTTTGGACGACATTTGTTTATTTTGGGTAGAACCTGAGAGTAGGTTTTTAGATTTATTTAACTATTTGTCTAGCATCACAGATTTCTTAAGATTCACATATGAAATCAATTCTGGCAAGATGAGATACTTAGACCTCAGTATCAGTAAGGCTGGAGGGAACTTCAAAACTAGAGTTTACAGAAAAGCAACATTTTCAAACTCTTACCTAAATTATACCAGTGCACACCCACATCACCAGAGGAAAGGGGTAGTAAAGGTCAGTTTGTTCGAATATCGAGAATGACCTCAGATGGCAATGATTTTATTAATGAAATTGCTTATCTTATGGATTTGTTCAAAGCTAGGGGGTACCCAGAAAAGCTTCTAGCAGAAGTATACAATGAAGTTTTGGAAGCAAGAAAATTTAGGTTTGCCCCCATTTTCGGGAGTGTCAATCAGGACCTTGAAAATATTCAAACATTGGAGAGGTCAAGTGATAATGGGTACAACAGTGCTTTGGTTATTACTTATGATGGGGATGCTGGGTTGGCTAGAAACATTATAGAAAGAGAATGGAACAGATTTGCTAGTACATCAGACCTGCAGTATATATTTGATAAACCTTTTATGTGTATTTACAGAAGGGGACGCTGTATTAAAAACATTTTGGAGAATGGTACCCCTGGGACAGGTGTTTACCTTTCCAATAAAAGGGGCACATACAAATGTGGTTGTTGTGCCCAATGCCCTTATGTCAAAGTTAGAGAGATGGTTCATCTGAAAAGTAGAGACAGACAAATGGTTTTGCTAATTGCAATACTAATGGAATTATTTATTTAGCCTTGTGTGACAAATGTGAAGCATTCTGTATAGGAAAAACTGTGAGAAAATTAAAGTCAAGAATGTATGAACACAGGTACGATATAAAAAAGATGAACAGTAACAATTCTCTGTATAAACATGCTCTGAACTATGCAGGAGCTGATTTTCATTTTTGTGTAATAGAAATATTGTCCATTGATCCTAGGGGTGGTCTTTGGGAAACACGCCTAGAATACAGGGAACTGTACTGGCATCTAGTTCTTGAAGCTACTAGATATCCTGGCTTGAATGGGATGGTTTCACTGAAGCCAGTCTTAAAGCTTAGGTCAGCTAAACTTTAAATTATGTGACTTTCCAGCAGATGGTGCTGTTTTACATTTTGTATGACCTACACAACAGTGTTTTAAATGTGGTTTTAAAAAGGTTTTATATTTTAAACATTTTTAAACATTTTTTGTTTGTAAGTTTTTACAAATTGTAAATAATGTATGTTTTTTACAAGATTCCTGCTTGACCAACAAATGATTTTCTATGCACTTCTGTATTTATTGTGTTTCTCTGTTTGTATATATGTTTTTTTTTTTGCACTGTGTTTTTAAAAGTATAATAGGTTGTTAATTGATTAATTGGTGATGTTTCTCCAAATAAAGGGGTTTCAGAATTTGGTATGCTCACCTGAAGACGTTTTTGTGATGAAAACGTGGTGATATAGTTAATACGTTCTGAATG
This sequence comes from Protopterus annectens, assembly GCF_019279795.1. Taxonomy (NCBI): domain Eukaryota; kingdom Metazoa; phylum Chordata; order Ceratodontiformes; family Protopteridae; genus Protopterus; species Protopterus annectens. The sequence goes on along the minus strand of NC_056744.1, from coordinate 1,242,409,178 downwards.
TGTTTAATGTTTTTTAATATCGTGTGCGATCACTAAAACAGTGGATTTTATTCTGGTGAACCTTCCAGTGCCTTATTTTTGGTTATGACTAGACCTTGACATAAGTTTGACACAGCAAATGTCTACTTCAAATGTCTCCTAGGTCTACCTCCGCCCATGCCTCTATGCTGAAAAGCTAGTTGTCCAATAGGGGTCATTCAATAAAATCGCACTCTTCTCTGTCTATATACCTCCCAGTCACCACTGGTGTATGATAAGGCACTCTCCTTGGTCCTCTCCTCTTTAACATTCTCACCAACACTCTCCATACATCCACACCACAGGCCTTCTTAATACAATACACAGATGACTTCACACTCATATGCATATCAGGTAACCTGGCACATCTCCAAAAAAGTACTCAGGAAGCTTTAGCAGCCACCAAAACATGGTTCTATAACTCACAACTCATGATCACCACCACCCCCCAAAAAAACTAACTACTTCTTTTTCTCCTGAAATCCCTCTCTCATGAAAAAACAAAATTTAATCTTTGAAGTCATTTTTCATAGCAAATTGTAAGGGTTGATAATCTTACATTTGACCCACTTATACAAAATTGCATTAAAAATTTGTCAAAAACTATGGATGCTTTACAGAACCATAAACTTTCTTACTAATACAACTAAACTTATGCTTGACACTCCTTACCTCGTATCACCACTACTTTATGGTGATCCCATCCTTACTAACCTCCAGATATCACAAAAATCAAAGTTTGAACAATGCTATAATGAAGTGGCTAAATTTGTATCAATAGCTCTTTCAGAACCCATTACTGCAAGCCAAAATTGGTTAGAACTACACCATCAACTAACATGCACATATTCTCTTACCACGTATAAAATTATCCAGCATTAATCTGCTTGCCCCGCACGAAATACCATTCTACACAACTATGTACCCAACTGGGCATTGTGATCCAAGACCAAAAATCTCCTCTCTGTCCATAAAGCTATGAAATTTGCTGGGCATGGTCTGTACTCAAACTATATTGTTAAGGCCTGGAAGTCCTTACCTGTATCCATTCTGAAAGACTTCCTAGTCAAAATGTGACTGTGTTCTTGCTCAACCCTAGGATAAACTATATCTCTAAAAATTAAGAAGTACCTTACACCTCTTTTCTCTCCCTTATTCACTCATTTCCTTACTTCAATCTATTTCTGTTCCCTGACTCTCTTTCTAACTATGCAAGAACCTAGAACCTTGTGTTTTTTTTTTTTTTTTGCAATTCCTGGATGTTTTATGCTAATTTAGGTTTAATTCCTCTATAAAGTGGCTACAATTTCTATAAATATTATACCATTGTTATATAAATTGTATCTATTCTTAGCCAATGTTTTCATATTATGTCTAATCTGGTATAATTATTTAAACTGTAGATGTTTTTGTATAATTTTTAAGATTGTAAAACTTTTGTTTTTAAATATTTGTATAGGTTCACAGGTGCTTACTAGGCTAACAACCACAAGAGCCTTTTTAAGCCTAGCAATGCATCCCAAATCTCTGACAAGTTCTGGTACCCTTGATACGTGTAAGCAGGAGTTTGGGAGATGAAACATTTGCAAGCAAGGACCTGGGAGATGAACCATTACAGGTTGCCTGTGTCCATTAGAGACATAGGTGCCAAACCACGGATGAATTTCCTGTTCCCCATCCAATTGTCTGAGTTACATTTGAATTGGGTTAGGGAGGAACTGTGCTTCATATGGATGTGGAGCCTGTTCCAGAGGCAGGGTAGTCTCTGACATACATACATGTCTCTCCAGCAGGTCCTATTTATATAACAGGCAAGGTTTAAGTCTTTAGAATGGGTAATTCTGGTGCTGTTTGTTTTGTGGATATGCAGGAGATCCATCAGAGTGGGATCTGACAATGGCCTGTTTTGAAGTACTTTGGAGCTTTTCTCCCCAGGCTACTGCTGAAAATGGGTACTTGCCTAGTCAGATGTTCCCGGTAATCAAATGTTAATAAATAAATAAATGTTTCCTGCTCCATATATTTTTCTGTCACATTTTTAGTGACTTTTTTATTTTTCATATTTCACCTGTATCACTATTTTGCCATAATGTAATATGCATGTCTAAAACAAAATATACAATTCCTATTGTGTGTATATATATATATATATATATATATATATATATATATATATATATATATATATATATATATATATATATATATATATATATATATATATATATTGATAGTTGTTGTTTCAGTGCTTGTCCTTACTTAATGCAATATGCATGTCTAAAACAACATATACGGTTCCTATTATGTAAATATATATTGATAGTTGTTCAGTGCTTGTCTTTGTTATTTAATGCAGTCATACTTAGTATGTGTTATTTCTACATGAATATAATTCCCCGTGAATTTGCCAGATGTTCTGAAAACTCAAGAAATTGTGGATTTTTTTCTTGTAACAGAATTGTCAGGCAACATAAAGGCCAAGGAAGACATTGCATACATTTCAATCAGATTAACCAATTGAGTTAATTCTGAGATTTCTGTTCTGTCAGTATCAAAAATATCAACATCGACATTTTTACTTTTTTCTGTTAACATTTCCTATATTTTTATTATGCATTTGTTTCTAATCATCTTCAGATTCAGAGTTTCTTCATTAGGTACTCTTGCAAAATTAATGTTTTTGATTATTAGAAGTACTATTTTACCTGCCTGCTAGACTCTACTTTATTTGTGTTGTTTAGATTTCATTTCTAGGGAAAGCATACCATAACTAAACTCTAAATTACATTTTCTTAGATTATGCACTATAAAATTTTAAGCTTGCCATCCATATATTTAACATTTTTGTATAAAGTGTCCTTAATTATACTAAAATCCCCATGTTGTACATTTAACAGTTTTAGACTTTTCACTTTTATAAATTTAGGAATACTTCATAATAATAGCACATATATGAAGCCAATTTCAAAATTCATATGTTGCCATTCTTTTTAAAACCCTGAATCCTAACTATTTGTTTCACCTCTCAGTTTATATTAAAAGCAAGTGTTTGTCACATAAGTTTATAGAGTGCAAAAGTCCTGTATTATAAGGTAATAAATAACGACTTTGATTTGGTGTTAACCTCATCCATATTAATATTCTGTTCACATTCATTCATGTCCTCAAACTCTATTGTGTGTGCATCAAATGTATTTAGGAACAACAAAGGATTCTGATGACTCCATGGGAGGTGCTATTGATAAACAAATAAATCAGTAATTGCACATTAAGTTTCCTACAGTGCCAGTATAAAATAAAAATAAAATAAAAAAAATGAACCCAGACAAGCAGTTATTTTTTAAAAAAACTTTATTCAAAAAACTTTATTAACAACAGATAAAAAAAATGTCAAACACTTTGTAATCTTTTTCAAATAATGCAACATACAATTTATTTGCTGACTTCTGGTTATGGAAAGCTACATGTTTCTCTATGCTCTCCCAGCTTCTGAAAAAGTTGTGGTTGATAAACTGAAATAATAAACTTGGAAAGTATTTCAATATTGACTTGAAAGCTGATGAGTCTAATTTATCATTTGTAAATACCTATGAGGTCTAAAATATGAAAAAAAAACAAAGAAGGAAGCAGTGTAGGATAAGGGGGGGGGTGCTGCATTTCTGGTTGCGCCATCTTTCGGATGTGACATTAAACTGAGGCCCCATCTGGTTGAGTTGGTGGTAGCTCAGGTAGATGTAAAAGATCCCACAGTACCTATTGAAAAGAGTAGGGGAAGTTCCTCAATGCTGTGGCAAGATTTCACCCAGTAGTATAAATACCACCTTGTGTCTCCTCTGAAAAGAAGCTACTAGTCAAGTGGGACTAACCCAGTCATCAAAGAATAAATAAATAAATTAGACCACATACATGGGAGGCCTGTTACAGCTTTGATAAGCACTGGGCCCCAGTGGGGAAGAGTGGCAGCACAAAGTGGAATGCTGGCAGATTTAGATTGTCAGATTCTTCAATGCCCAATTTCCAAAGATAAGACAACACATTCTACTTCAGGGAATACGGTGGAAATCAGATAATAAATTGTTGTGACTTCTTAATATTTGAAGTGGCTAAAGAAAAGAATATTCTGTAAGCACATTCAAAAAGTATCTCACTTTCAGGTAGTTCTGTTCACTTCACAGGCAGTCTTTTTATGAAACGCACAAGCTATCGGCTTCATCTTTTTCAGACTATTTCACAAACCTAATGTTTTCCCAAAAGAGTACTGTCTTCATTATCAATTAATTTACTACCTACTTAGTCCTGGCATTGCTATCCACCATTTGCATTTTAGCTTTTCTAGGATTCACTGTTAAGGATAGACAAAGCATTGAAGTGCTCAGACAGCACACGTTTGTACACTTTAGAATAATCAGCCAAATTTTAAACAAAGTCATTCATTTTTACTGTCCATAATCAAACCCATGTAATTGAACATGACCTTTTTGGCTGTGTTCAATACCCTAACACATACACACACAAACCATTCACTAAACCTGTCCCCTTAACTAACCTTTACTCTAACCCTAACCCACACACACATTCACACAAGCACATATCATACATCCCACTTACTTTTTTCGGCAATGTAAATATCCAACAAACTGCCCATTTGATAAGCAGACATTTGAACAAACAACTCTGCACTTCCAGTTGTCAACCAGACCTATGGCAGTAGAACACTGGTTATAACCACCATAGGTCTAACATTACTAGTTCATGTAACATATACCTCTTATGAATAGCACGGATCAAGAATGAAAGAGTATGCTATAATCTTTACAAAGGCCAAGGAGACCACCAATCCCGCCAAACCCTACATGACCATCAGTGCCACATTACAAGTATTTTAAAATAAGTACTATCTAGCAACAAAGTTACCACTATCTGGACACAACAATATGAAAAACCTGGGAAATTGTGAAACATTTTAGTAAATGATAAAAATCATCTAGAGTTACTTTTGTTCATATAGAGCATAGTTATACAAGAGTCATGTAATATTGTTTCCCCCTTAAAGTAATCAAACCACAATCCTAAAAGAGATTAACAACCATTTACAAATATTTAGACTGAAAAATATATTTGACACATTTTGTTGCTAACAAATTAATACACCCTCCTAGTTGGCTCATCGTTTACAGGGAACCATGAGCACCCCAAAATGCTACTTCATAAGCAGTAACTTCAAATAGAAGGAAACATCCATATTGTATATCAACCTTAGTAAGTAGTGAAAAACTGCATCTAATACAAAAATCACACTGTACAAATAAAGGAAACTAAAAATGAAACATATCAAGAGTTAACAAGAGTTAACAACACTATTATCCCATCTGCTTATCCCAGAAGTTGCTTTCAGTCTCTTCAGAAATATAAACTGAAGCACAAAGTAAGGAAGATAATCCCCGTACACTAGAGGGAATAGTACAACAATGAAGTTACTCTGAATGTGCTTACCCATCAGTGTCACAGGAAGATAAGAAAGTCCAGGATAGCTCACATAACTATAGCTTGTCCCTAAGACATGACATTAAAAGCATAGTTAAATATTCCCTGTCCAAATCATTTTTAAACTGTTGACTAAAAAGCAATAAAGCGGTACAAGAGAATCCTGTAGATATTGACTTATTTAAATTATCAGTTCAAATTTATGGAAAATCATATCTAAGCTTATTGCAACATGTGAAAATATATAGGAACCTGTCCCCCCATCTCATGACTAAGATAAAGTCAGTTTTCTTTTGGTCTTGCATACAGGCTAACTTATTATTCTCTATACTGAAGTCTCCTTATAAAATAGAGTTTTGCCCAATTTCTAAAGATAAGAAAACACGTTCTACTTCAGGGAATAAGTTGCAAATCAGATAATAAATTGTTATGTCTTCTTAAGATTTGAAGTGACTAAAGAAAATAATATTCTATAATCACATTCAATAAGTATCTTACTTTCAGGTAGTTCTATTCACTTCACAGGCAGTCTTTTTATGAAAACCACAATCTATCGGCTTCATCTTTTTCAGGCTATTTCACAAGACTAATGTTTTTCCAAAGAACACTGTGTTCATTATCAATGAAATTACTACCTACTTAGTCCTGGCTTGGCTATTATAGTTATCGAATATGGTGTAAGGATGCTTAGCAAGTGAGGCCTGGAGTTCAGAAACTCTTTTTGCTGAAGTAATAGCTACTAAGAAAAGAATGTATGTCTTACCATAACGTCCCATCTGTGTCGTTGATCTTCATCTATTCTTGACTGATGGGTTACATTTCCAATCTCGGAACCAATCCAGCCATTATATAGCTCGCACCAGCCAAAAAACTCTTGAGCTAATAGTCTACCCATAATGCCCCTCTCTACATTATCTCAGATTGAGTTTGCAGACTTATAGAACAATACAAGGAAACTAATCCCAAATGAAGCCATGTCCAAGGAGTGTACTAACAGAAAAAATCCAGGATAAACAATTTTCTTCTCCAGGAATCCACAGAGGGGGAAGGAGGGTGGGGCGCCAAGAATAGATGAAGATTAACAACACAGAGGGAATGTTATGGTAAGACATAACTTTTTATCTGATGTTGTCAATCTTCATCTATTCTTGACTGATGGGATAAAGTCCCCAGCTACTTTAGATCCTTGCTGGCCTTATGGAAGGATATTCCTGAGAACCATAGAACCAAAGGTGGCTCTTCCTCTGGAGACCAAATCCAATTTGTAATGAGTAATAAAGGTATTCAGAGTAGCCAATGTTGCTGCTGCACATATTTCAGTCAAAGAAGCTTTACAATGGAAAACAGCTGAAGTAGCCATAGATCTGGTGGAATGTGCCTTCACCGGCATTGGAAGGTTTAGATTCCTTCTGTTATAGATGAACATAATGCAATCTCTTAGCCATTTTGACAAAGTAACCTTAGAAACAGAGTTCCCTAACGTTGCGTCAGAGAAGGAGAAAAGCAGTATTTGCCTTTATTGTAAAAATTTGGAAAGAAGACAGGTTAAGCCTATAGCCTGATTAATGTTGAACTCTGAGACCGCCTTTGGAAGAAAGGATGGATTGTTCCTGAGTGTAACTCTAGCCTTTTGGAAAATTAAGCAAGGGAACTTAGAACATAAGGCTTGTAATTTGGAAACTCATCCTGCAGAGGTGATAGCTATAAGCAAAAGCATTTTCCAAGAGAGGAACTTTAAGTCACAAGTAGCTGCTGGTTCAAAGGGGGAAAGTACTAATGATAGCAAGACAATAGCCAGGTCCCATGGTGGTAGAGGATCTTTAAATGGAGGCTTTAAATGGATCCCTTGAGGAAGACCTTACAAAGTCTGCGTGAAATTAATGGTATATTTCTGAAGCCATTATGAAAGTTAGATGGCATCTAGGATGACCTTAACAGTAAAAGTGGAAGCTCCCCTACCAAAAAGAATGGCCAAAAATTCTAGAACTTTTTTCCACTGGGGCTGCAAAGGGGTCAAGGTCATTATTGCAAACCCAGATAGAACTCTGTTCGATTTACTGAGGTAGAGATTCCTGGTGGACGGTTTATGGAATGCCAACAAAATTTTTCACACTGGGGATGGAATATCATTATACCTGGTGACTAATGGGATTGGAGGAACCAAGCAGTTAGCTTGGGACTTTGAAGACTGGGATGCACCATTATCTGAGGGTGAGACAGAATGTCCGGAACTGGGTCCAGAATCCATGGACAGTGAACTAGATGAGGCCATAGGAAGGGAAACCAAAATTGTTGAGGCCAGAAGGGTGCAATGAGGATTACTTTGCTTCTCAACCTGGCTGCTTTCTCGAGGAAAAGAGGGATCAGAGGGAAAGGAGGAAAGACATATAGGGGACCTAGAGGCCAATCGAGGAGAAGAGTGTCTCCTGGGGACTCCCCCTGAAGGGGGATTAGGGCAAAGTAGCTTATGCACTTATTGTTTAGGGGTGAAGCAAAAAGGTTGCAGCAAGGCTGGCACCAGCGATGAAAGATCTTCACTACCTTGGGATTGAGAGACCACACGTGAGGCATCAGAATGCATCTGCTTAGTTTGTTTGCTATCACATTTGAACTCCTCGGGATGTGAATTGCTATCAAAAAGCAGTTGGAGGCAATGGCCCATTGCCACACTTGGAGGGCTTCTCAACACAGGGGATAAGGTACGGACATGTTGTCTGACTGAATTGCAATTGTTCCTTGAGGTAGGGCAGAGAGAAATGCTTGCAATGCTAGTAGCACCACCCTCAGCTCCAGAATATTGATATGCAGATTGGCCTGTATTGAGGGCCAAGTGCCTTGGACTGTCCTTCCCAAATAATGACCTCCACCCCATCTGGGAGGCATCTGTGGTCACTATGGCTTTGGGTTGAGGAGGAACAAAGGGGCAGCCCAAGAGAATTTGTTTGGATTCCATCCACCAGGATAGGTCCTTTTTGCAGTGACTGGTGATGTGTGGGGTGGTTCATCAGGTGGGTTAGAATGGACCACTGATTTGCAGGAAGCCATTGCAGTAATCTCATGTGAAATCTCACTAGAGGGACCAGAGTGATCGCCGCTGCCATGGACACTAATGCCTGAAGCAGTAGTATGGCTGGCATTTTTATTTGAGCATAGGAGAAAATGAACTTGAGATTTTATTTTCTGTAATCTGTGGTCAGATAAGGAGGCCATACAAGCGAGAGTGTTGAGACAAGCTCTGATAAATTACATATCCTGAGAGGGAGTCAGTTGAGACTTTGTAAGGTTGACAGTGATGCCTAGATGTAGGAACAAATGCAGGAGGAATTCTGTCACCAGTAGAAGTAGATGTCTGGTGGAAGCAGTGATGAGCCAGTCATGTAGATATTGAAACACCCAGAATCCATGCAATCTCAAGCGAGCTGTTACTTCTGCCATACATTTTGTGAACACCCTGGGGACTGTGGTGAGACCAAAGGGCAGTACCCTGAACTGATAGTGACTGGCTCCTAGCTGGAAGCAGATAAACCTTATTGAGTGTTTGTCGATTTTTATGTGATAATACGGTTCTGTAGGTCTATAGAGCACATTTAATCATTTTCTACTAGAAAGGGAAGTATTGACTGGACTGTGACCATCCAGAATTTGGACTGTTGAACAAATTTTTTAGAATGCTGAGATCCAGAATTGGTGTTCAGTCCCCTGTCTTTTTTACCACTAAAAAGAACCTTGAGTAAAATCCAGATCCTATCTGGTCTGGTGGGACTCTTTTTTTCTAGCAGCTTCTGTATTTCCAAGGCTGCTTGGTCCCTCTGACTGGGTGAGACATTGGGGAGTCTTGTTCGAGTTTCTGGATAAAGGCTAAAAGAGATAAGGTAACCTCTGGAAATAATTCTTAACACCCAGGCATCTATGGTTATTTGTTGCCAGGCTGTTGGATGCAAAGAAAATCTTCCCCTGACTGCCTCCACAGATAAGCAATCGGGCCTCCTTTCAGTAGTGCTGATAGGGTTGGCCAGAGAAAGACTCCCTGGAACCCTGGTTCTGCAGCCACCTCTGCCTCTAGAATGGTGTCTTCCATTAGAACCCCTCCCCCCGCCCCAAGGGGAGTCTGCACTGTATGTCCTGGAAATGCCTCTGGTACTTCTTGAACCACATCTTCCCACTCCTCTAATTCCTGAAATAGGCTCGTTGGGGAGCAGGAAAACTTATGCCCACTGCAGACAGGGTCTTTCCATCTTTCTTACTCCTGGATAGAGTTTATTTAACTTTTGGGCTGAACAAGGAGGATTGGTCAAAAGGAGCAATAATGAAGGAAGACTTGAATGGCTCTGCAAACTCACACAGGTGCATCCAAGCATGTGGTTGAATAGCAATATCTGGACCAGCTGACCTGGTCACCCCTTTGGCTGCATGTGCAATGAGCCTCATGGATGAATTAGAGATAGACTCCAGGTTACCTAACTGGGAGGACATTTTTTCTTGGATCCTTTCAGCTACTACTCCTGCTAGGGTATCCAACAACTCCTTGACCAGATCCCTCTGGAGCCTAGTGAAATGTGCCATAAAGTTCAAGGACCTAACGGTAAAGGCTGATGATGCATAAACCCGGCTCCCAAATCTGTCCATCTCCCTTGCCTCCTGGTTAGGGGGATGAACAGTGGAATTTTCCTCAGCCAGTTACTTTTTAGTAGCAGCCACTACCACCATGGCATCTACTGTTAATCCTTTCACCCAGTACTGAGGATCATCAGGAGCAGAAAGTATCTTATCTGGTCTCTGCAGAATCAGTTCTATTGAGTCAGGGGCCTTTCAAGCCTGCTGAGTGATCATTTTAATAAGATTGCCAGTGGGAAGAGTCACCCAGGAAGTAGATGGGTGAGCTCCAAAGGCTTGCAAGTACACTGACTCCTCAGAGGAAGGGTCTTTGGACTTCCAGTTACCCCTCTGTTTTAGTATCTCCAGAATGTCTCCAAAGGAGACGTCTTCCGAGGGTGACCGGTGGGAAACCCTCCCCCTCATCAAAATCTGTGTCCTTGGTGATGGACTCTTCAGTGGAGTCCAGGTGTTTCCTCTTACTCAATTTCTTCTGAGGAGGTTCTTCAGTGGGAATATCTGAAGAGGACTCGGAAGAGAGGTGATCCTTGGTCAGTATCTCTTGCAAACTTGGAGCTTGCTGTCTGGGTGCAGAGGCTGTTGGAAGCTCTAGGTAAGCAGGGGTCAAGGGGATGAGACTCTGGTAACACAGGAGCCACCTGGGAAGTAGCAGTGGCCAAAGCCCTCTCCTTAGCTTGAAAAGCAGCCCCCCCCCCAGAGGAGGGATGGGAGCCCAGAACCGAGACAGATAAACTCAGAAATGGGGTCACACCCCACCCCGAGAGACCCACCTCCAAAACCGGAGCCAAGGAAAGGCCACCAGCTGGTGCAACTAAAAACAGCAAGGTTGAATTCGAATAAAAACAGGAGTTGACTCAAACCCTCTGGACCCAATAGCAGTGGCCCAATCCTGGGGACTCATTGGTTCTGGTGGTACTGAGAGAGTCAAAGCCGTACCTGGAACCGAAGACAAGGATGCTGTCAGTGCCAAGGCCATTGGAATCTGTGTGCCCGGAGTCAACATCTCTAAAGCCTTTGAAGAGGTCAAAGGATGAATATATGTAGGGGTACCGGTATAGAATTCCTCTGCTCCAGGTGGGAGAGGGGGCTGAGAAAATGTAGGAAGACCACTAACTGTCAGAAGCTGATCCACCAGTTTCACTATGTTAGCTTCAGAAATACTTCTGGTGGAGCAAACAGACACTCCAGAGGGAGATTCAGGTCTCTCTATGAAAAGGATAGGGTGTTGACCCAGAAAGGGGTCAGTCAATGGAGAATATTTCATCCTGGGTGCATAGAAAGTCTCGGTCTTCAGCATTTGGGCAGAAGGTAGGAACTGCAGAGCTGCAGGAGATGTTAGTACCGATGTGGTAACTAAAGAAGCCAGTGCCGACACTGGAGTTATTATCAGTGCCGGTGCCATGGTAGGTGTCAGTGGCACTGAGGGAGTAGTTGGTGCTGAGGACTCAGTCCATTCCAAAATTTGTGAAACATTTGATTTTGGTTCTGAAGAAGAACCAGCAGAAGGGTATGTTTTTTGATGTCGGTGCTGATGGGCACATTGGCACCAAATTACTAGATTTTGAACTAGAGGCCTTAGGAGATTGGACGGCCTTGGACAATGATTCCTCAAAAGGGGCCTTAAAAAGCCCTTTTAGTATTATCTTATTTCTATGTTCTACTAGGGCTCTAGAACTGAAGCCCTGGCAGATAGGGCACTCTTGATTTAAATGAGGAGCACACAAACAATATACACATTTATCATGCCCATCAGAGTTTGGCATTTTTCTGCTGCACTCTTGGCACTGTTTAAATCCAGTGGTGGATTTTGATCTAGCCACCATTTTAACAAGAAAGGCAGAAGTTCAAGATATAAAATTGAAAAAACCCAGCACTCACACAGAGAGAAAGAATCCTACCAATTGTAGGAAAGATTACCCAATGGTAAAATAGAGAGAGAGAGAGAGAGAGAGGAAAGGTTGGAAAGAAATATATAATTTCAAATTGTATTTAGCTGCAAGAGAGAGTCAGCTGATGTGTCTTTCTATAAGAGCAGTAACGAGATCTGAGGTAATGTAGAGAGGGGCATTGTGGGTAGACTATTAGTTTGAGAGTTTTTTCACTGGTAAAAGCTATATAATGGCTGGATTGATTCCGAGGATTGAACCGTAACCCAGCAGTCAAGAACAGATGAAGATTGACAATATCAGATAGATTGTTTCCCAAGTAATAGACTTCATATCATCATCATCTACTGGTTCAGATGGTTTCTGAGTCAGTCCCCGGAGTACCAGCGTAAGATCCCAAGGGGGAGTAATGTCTTTTATGGGGGGGGTTCTAAGAAGGAAGAGTGCTTTCATAAGGCTTTACAGAAGCTGGAATTCGACAAAGAGAAGGATATGTATCCAGTATGAAATTAGACATGGCAGTCAGCCTCAACTTGATCGTAGAGAAGCTAGCACCTTCTTCAAAAGAGTACTGAGAAAAAGAAGGATGGTTAGAGTAGGAGCTGCAAAGGATCAATGCTCTCTTAGAAGCCCATACTGAAAAACTTTATTGCAAGGATTTGGAAAGAAGACCGGTAATTGAATGACTGGTTAATATTTGATTCCATGGCTACTTCAGGCGGAAAGGTAGGATTGGTTCAGTTTAGTAGTAGAGAAAGACTTGCCTCCTCCTTAGAAGGGTTAGCCAGAAAGGAAAAGAATAGTAGCTGAGAGAGGTCCAGTGTTTGAAATGGAAAGCCATGTAGATTATTTATTTATTATTATGTGACATTTGTTAACTGAGGCAGTCTGACTGGGTCAACACAACTCATTTTCATCAGAGGCTTTGGAAGAAAACTCTGAAAGCATGCAAATATAACATGGCAAAAATCACAGTGGTCAATATTTTACAATAAACTTCTTATATGGCCAGAAAGGGAACAGAGGGAGAGAAAGAGAGATTAGGAGCGTATCTTATTATTTCGGGATAAACAATGAAATAATAGAGGTCCTGAACCTGCTGGCAAGGGAAGCAAGCATACACTATCTTACAAACACTCGGAATAGATAAACCATATGGTCAATTTGAGGGCATGGAGATTGAAATGCTGGATCTCTTAAGGGTGAGATAAGGGATCCCAACAGGGCTTCAGAAGCCACGAAGGATATTCCAGATGAGACCTGAGAGAGGAGAACCATACTAGACAAGGCTAAAAAGAGAGAATGAGGATAATAGAGCTCAACAACTCACTGTTTTTTTTTAGCAACTTCAAGATTACTGGTAGATGGAATAAGCATAAAGAAGACTGAGGGAGGGGCAATTGTGAAAATAAGCATCCCTCAGAAATTCTGCCAGAGGGGGAACTAGAGAGAAGTATTTGCCATATTTGTAGTTTGGGGAAAGCAAGCAGGATGTAACATGGGTGGCCCCAATGGCTAAAAATCAGATTCACAACTGATTGATTGGGGGACCACTCCTGAAGAATCAGACTAGACCTACTGAGTCTGTCTACCAGAGAATTTGATTTCCACAGTAAGTGTGTTGGAATTAGAAAGCAGTTTGGAGAAATCACCCATTCCCAAACTTTTATGGCCTCTCTGCACAAAGGATAAGATCTGGTTCCTCCTTGTTTGTTATAATACTAAGTTACTGGCATGTTGTCAATGTATATTGCAATTGTTCCCAGAGGGAGAACATCCTAAAAAGGTCAGCAACACAAGTAGGACAGCTCTAAACTCTAGAACATTGTTATGCAACCTAGTCCCCAAGACTATGAGTTTTGGACCTTCTTTCACTTGAACTAACTCCCCTATCAAGATGAGAAGTGTCTGTGGTCACTGTGGCTGTGGAGGCCAGGAGTAGGAAAACAACCAGCCTAGAAATGAGATGTTCGACTGAATCCACCAGCAAATATGTTTTTAAATTATTTTTGTAGAAGTAGATAGGAACTGAAAAGGAATAGCACCATGAGCTTGCAGAATGAATCTTACTGGAGGGAAACAGAAGTGACAATGAGTCCCACATTTGATTTCTGACATGACGCTGTGAAGAATCAAAGATGCTATCTGGTTTATGGTATTCAAGTGAGAATTTATGAATCCCAAATTATGTACAGGGAATAGATCCAATCTTGCCAGATTTATAGTAATGCTCAGGGATCTGGATATCTGAAACAAATAATCCTCAGCTTGGAATAGTTGGAACCTGTTTGGAGCAGTAGGGAGGCAGTCATTCACAAACAGATGACACCTGAAATCCTTTGAGACAAGTGAGAAACCACTACTGCCACATATGGAGTTTGAAGGATGAAGCTCTGAACTGGTAGTGACTGGCCCCCATCTGGAAGTGCAGATGTCTTAGACCACCTGTTTAATTTGATGTAACAATACATGGCCTGAAAGAGTATAGATTACATCCAATCATCCTTGCACAGAACAGCTGGATAGGTTGAACTCTAACCATCCGGAACGTTGACTTCTCTACCCCTAGATAGTTTAGGTCCAAAAAAGGGAAAAGGGAAAGGTAATAACCACTGTATATTATGCTTAGCACCCAGGCATTGTCTGCTAAACTGGTACTAGAGTTGCCTTGAAAAAAAGTCCTCCAACCGCTTCCATAGATGGCCAATCAGACAGTGCTGCAGGGGCACTGATAGGGACTGCCAGAGAAGTTCTCCGAAGTTCTGGTTTTGCAGAACACTTCTGCTTCTGAGGTCTAAGCTCCAACATCTAGCCTCCAGGAATGCCTGCATCCCTAAAAAAACAAGTAGATACAGCGGGTGCATCCATGGAGTAACCCAAATACTGAATAGATAAGAATACCATATGAGTCCAACTCTGAGAAACCAATGCACCACTTCACCTCCCAATAGACCTTGTTTGACAAATAGGAAGGGTAGTAGTGAAAAGACCTGAAGAGTATGTTATAGCACAGCATTGTATTTATTGTTTGGGGACACAGCATTATCTGCATGGATCTTATACTTATCTTGTCACCATGGATCTAGCGAGATGGGCCCATAATGGCCACCTAGATAGTGTAACTTGGCCAATTTTAGTTCTGTGAATGAAACAATTAATTGGACAGAATGGCCAACAAGCCAAGTGCTTCAAGGAAGGACAAATAGTATCATGGGCCAGAAAAAAAAACATACCCATTGAGCACATGTGTAAGTCCTAAAAGGGAGGAACTGACCAGACCTCCATGCCATAAGACAACAACAGTGAGGCCGTCAGATTAAAGGGATGCGTTGGATCCGAGGAAGTTGCAGTGGACCACAAGCTTGAATCTGAAGGGGGAAACTGGATTTAAGAAATGCTTAACACTTACTTGTTGACTGTCAGACGTAGAATCTGAAGAAGTCTAGTTAGAAACTGCACTGGCCCAACAGCTCGAATCTGAAGGGGGGGGGGCAGATCTGAGAAGTGCCTGAGTCT
The DNA here is from genome assembly GCF_019279795.1 of Protopterus annectens. Classification (NCBI taxonomy): domain Eukaryota; kingdom Metazoa; phylum Chordata; order Ceratodontiformes; family Protopteridae; genus Protopterus; species Protopterus annectens. Next base: position 1,242,393,660 of record NC_056744.1, on the reverse strand, counting down.
TGCCTGTTGGATCCTAGGCTTAGAATCCAAGAAGAACTGAATGGATTAATGGTGAGTCCGTTGGATCTAAGGAGCTGTTCAGATCCAAAGAAGGTACACCTACAAAGGAATTGTTATCTGTCGGATCCTAAGCTTAGGATCCAAGGATCTGTCAGATCCCAGGGCTAGGATCCAATGAAAAGGGTTACTAAGAAGATGGACTGCCATAGAGAAAGAAATGTTAACCTCATAGGGAGGCTGCAGCTGATCGGCTCCATACAACCTTGGGTCCAAACAAGTTTCAAATAATCTGAAGTGTTTGATTATACAAAACCTGTTCAGATCCAAGGAGAACTTTGGATTTAAAGGAGGTCCAAAGATCTTTGAATCCGAGGGCTAGGATCCAAAGTCCTGTATGTTGGTTCCATTTTTTAAACAACTTCTCTGTTGAAGGGGGTGTGAGCCCCTGAAGGAACCATTGTAGTGACTGACTGTTCTGCCATCTGTAAAAAACTAAGCATGTTTTTCAGCTTCTCTGAGCAACAAACTGGCCTTCCTAACTATGCTTCACAACCTCCTAGAGAAAGAAATCTATGCCAAGCCATAAACAAGTTACTACTTCTACAAACCTAGGTTTTACTTGAAGTCTGAAAAAGAAAGGTCTGTCATTATTATCTAAGTTTAATCTTTACAGTCTAGCCACTAACTTGCCAGAAGACCCAATTCAGAAAATGTTAAGGACATCTGCAAACACCTGTATGGATGAGAGGCATGGTACTAACTGAGGACTCTCACTTGGGGCCAGCAAGCAAGTGAAGCATCACAGGACCACACAAGCAGAATGACTAGACAGTCAGTCGTTACCACCTCCTTGTCCATAAGTCCGCATGTTCCCCCTACATAGGGAGGGGGGAACCTACAAAAGAATCCAACGAAAAGGGCCATGTCACACCTCAAAACTCACAACAGACAGTAACTATGCATAGCATGAGCCCTCCGAGGAAGAAAACTGAAAAAAGGTCTGCACCACAAGAGGGAAGCAGCAGAAACTAGGGTCACCACTCCCACGACTGCAAGCTCAGTACCACCATGGATAATCTCAGGTGGAGAAGTGATGACCAGACTGTCACAAATGCTATAGCCAACATCCCTCACAGTGAAACAAAATGCTACACCTCCCTAAGCAAAGGAACCAACAGCATGAGGCACAATGGCAAACACACAACTAGCTGGAATGAGCCAAGCCCCACATACACACACACACATACACACACACACACACACACACACACACACACACACACACACACACACACACACACACACACACACACACACACACAGTCACCACACTCAGGAATTCAGCAGAAGCCCACAAACCAGTTCAAAATTTAAAAAAAGCAGTGTTCTTGCAGCACGAAAGTGCAACACATAAAATAAGTTATCAATGACCTGAAACCAAACAAAATGCAATATGAGAAGGGGGGGATGGTTGAAGAAAAAGGATCCCTACTCTCTCAACAGTAAAAGATTGTGTCACAAAAAAGGCTGGCAAAACGATGGGCTAGATAGACACTAAGAATACAGAGCAATGGGAAGTAAAGAATTCCAGCCACTAGTGGCTGCTGAGAGAAGAAGCAGAATTAAGCATTATCCAAGAAACTTGAAGACAGAAAAAGGGATACTTTTATATAAACAAACCTATCAGTTTGAGACTGGAAATCCTGTGTTTGACCAGGATGGTGGCAAACAAATTCTGAGGAGTTGGGGATGGTCTAGTGCAACATGGGAAGAGGGAGAAGCTTTAAACTTAGATCCAAGTCTTGGAAAGGCAGCCAAGTCAGATCCAAGGATCGGATCTGTAACCCAGTAGTGAAGAAGAATGAATGAGACAACATCAGATCCTAATGTTTTTCCAAAGAGCAATGTCTTCATTATCAATGAATTTACTACCTACTTAGTCCTGGCTTGGCTATCCACCATTTGCATTTTAGTTTTCTTGATTCAGTCATAAGGATACACAAAGCATTGAAGTGCTCAGATCAGGGTGAGAGGAACCAGTAGACATAGGTGAGTACTATTAAAGCAATGCCGTAATGGCACTGACAGCTCAGTTGAGATCTGGGGGACCACTAAGCACCAGGGAATACTCTTAAATTAAGCAGTGATGGCACCAACAGCAGTACAGGGATCAGCAATGGGTGGATACATTAGATTACCAAGAATTAATCTTAAATGTAAGTACCATAATGGCAGCAATAGCATAATGGAGATTGGGGTGGGGAATCACTAGAAAACCAGGGCATACTAGATATGTGATGTAATAGCATACAGGTTAGTGACAAGCACAACTACTATGGTGTGTGTTCACATTCTGTGTACTTGTGTGTGTGGTAGAGTGATTGGGGAAATGCCACTATCTACATGAGCAGCAGTTTACTACCATGGCATGCAGGTCAGCAATGATTTGAACATTGTGGTAGTGAATGTGATACAGAGGCATGCAAATTAAATGATAATGAGGTCTTAACACGTAGCGACTAACATGTCTTCAAATCATAAATTGGCATGTCAAGGGAGCAGGGCATTTTTAGCAAGAGACGCATGGCTTATGCTAGACCCTTTAATGAATCCCCAGGATTTTGCTCAAACTCATAAAAGAATACGATGAAAAAAACAAAATTAACACTCTGAATTTCCAACTTAACTTCAGCAGATCGTAATTCTTTTTTTTTCCACACCACAAAATTGGAAGACAATGGACGCTGACTTTTTTTTTATTTAAATGAACACCCATTGGACAACAATGTTACCAAATAACTACAACAGTAACAAAAATTGGAGGACATGGAGCAATGACTTTTTGTTACTAAACTTAACTTTTTTACTGAAAAGCCATGCAACAAAAAATGAAAAACAAAATAAGAGTCTGAGTTTGCTATACAACTTCAGAACATCTTTTTTTTTCTTTTTCCCTTAACTTTTCTTTTTTGTCGCTCCACAGAACTAGAGGATGGACACTGGACACTGGCTTTGTTGTTTTTTTTTTTTTTGGCTGATACACTTAGCTTTTTTATTTTTGCAAAAAAAAAATATATACAAATAAATAACCCCCCCAAAAAATAAGAGTCTTTGTCTTAGTTTCTTAGTTTTTCTTTTTTTTTTTTTTTTGTCATTCAGCTACAGAGGATCTTTTTTGCTTAAATAACACAGAGTGGAAAATAATGCTTCCAAACGACTGAACAACAACAAAATTGTAGGACACTGGAAACTAACTTTTACGTTTTGCTTAAATAAGCACCTACTATAAAATGGTACTTCTAAATGACTGTATCAACAACAAAATTGGTGGACACTGGACAGTACCTTTTTTGCTACTCAATTTCGCTTTTCAAACACTCAACCCCCTCAACACAATAAGGCTCTAAGTATGCTTCTTAACTTTAGAAGATCTTTTTTCATTCTGCCACAACATTCTTTTTTTTTTTTCACACCACAAAATCGGAGAACACTGGACACTAAATCTTTTGCTTACATAAATACTGGTTGCAAAATGATGCTTCCAAATGACTACATTACTACATCAACAACAAAAGTAGAGAACACTGGACACTGGCTTTTTTTAAACACCCAATGTAGAACAACTCTTCCAAATGACTACAGCAACAAACACAACTGGAGGACACTAAACACTGCCTTTTTGCCTCAATAAACTTTCAGTGCAAAACAATGCCACAAAATGACTGCATCAACAACACTGGACACTGACCTTGTTTGTTTGTTTACTTAAATGCCGAATGGAAGATGTTACCAAATGATGACATCAATAGCAACACTTTATTTTGCTGAAACAAACATCCAACAGCAAAGAATGAAAAAAAAATATGTTTTTTGCCTTCTTCTTCTTTTTATTTATTTATTTATTTTTGCTTAAATAAACACTACACTACACTGGATCCTGTTTTTTTTTTTTTTTGATTTTTTAAAGAAATACTGAAAAGAAAATAATGTTACTAAATGACTATGTCAACAACAACCTTGAAGGACACTGGGCAATAAAGTTCTTTTTGCAGAAGCAAGCATGCAACAGAAAAGAAGAATAATAAAAAAATAAGAGTCTTTGCCTTCACTTTTTTTAAACTAAACATACATTGGAAGGGAATGCTTCCAACTGATGGAACAAAAAATACAGGGCACTTAAATTGATTTTGTTTCCTTCTTAAATAAACGTACAATATAAAAAGTTTTAAATGACTCCATCGAGAACAAAATTTCAGGATTGGACACTGACTTTTTTGTTTTGCTTACATAAACGCAGAATAAAAAACTGGGTTACCAAACTACTCATATCAACAATACAGTTGAAGGACACTGGACAATGACTTTTTACTAAAACAAATATGTAATAGAAAATAATTAAAAAAGCAAAAATAAGTATTCATCTTAGTTTTTTTTTATGTATTTATTTTTTTGCTAAAATAAACACCCAGTAAAAAAAAACAATGCTTCCCAATGACTGAACAACAAAAACAAAATTGGAGGACACTGGACAGTGAGTTTGTGGTTTGTGGGTTTTTTTTTCTTAAACTTGCAATGTAAAACAAAGCTTCCCAATGAAAACAGAAATAACAAAATTGGATTACACTGGACAACTTAGCTTTTTTTTTTTCAAACTAAAAACTAAAAGAAATCAATAAAGAATTTTTATTTTATTTCTCTTTTTTTTTCTTAAATAAACAGACAGAGGAAAAATACTTCCAAATGACAGAGCAACAACAAAATTGGAGGACATTAGATACTGACTTTTTTCTTTAAACACAAGATGTAAAAAAATGCCTCCAAACGACTTTACCAGCAAAAAAAATAAAAAAGAGAAACAAAAATAAAGTACAGTGGACACAGACATTTTTGCATAAACAAACACCTAGTGGGAAACAGCACTACCAAATCACTACATTGACACAAAAATTAGAACATACTGGATGATTTTTTCGGGCTGCTTAAACACTGAATGGAAAACAATGCTACTAAATGACAATATCAACAACAAAACTGAAGGGCACTGGGCAATAAAGTTATTTTTGCTGAAACAAACATGCAACAGAAAGGAATGAAAAAAATACACAAACTAAGAGTTATTGCTTCACTTTTTTGCTTCAATAAACACGCACTAAAAAAAGAATGCTTATAAGTGATTGAACAACAACAAAATTAGAGGACTCTGCAAATTGACTTTGTTTTTTTCCCCTCAAATAGACAACCAATATAAACCCAACAGTTCCAAATGACTACATCAAGAACAAAATGTCAGAACTATGCATGCTTCCAAATGACTACAGCGACAAACAAAATTGGTGGACACTAGACACTAACTTGTTTGGTTATAGAAACACTCAGTGCAAAATGCCAACAAATAACTACATCAGCAACAAAAACTGGACAATGACCTTGTTTTTTTTCTACTCAAAATAAACACTATATGTAAAATAAAATTACCATATAAGTATGTCAAAAGCAAAACTGAAGGACACTGAGCAATGAAAGTTTTTTTTTTCTTAAACACCCCATGGAAAACAATGCTTTCCAATCACTAAACAACAAGAGAAAATTGCAGCACTGGGTATTGTTTTTTTTCTTAAAAACCTAATGTAAAACAATGCTTCCAAATGACTACAGCAATAAAGTTGGAGGACACTAGACACTGACTTTTTGCTTAACTAAACACTTAGTGCAAACAATGCAACCAAATGACTTCATCAACAACAAACACTAGACACTGACCTTGTTTTTTTTAAACTAATAGCAAAACTGAATGACACTGGACAAGAAAGTTTTTTTTTTCCTGAAACAAATATGCAAAAGGAAAAATAAAAAATAAACAAAAGGTCTCTGACTTCTTTTTTCTTTTATTTTAAATAAAAATACGCATGGAAAACAATGCTTCCTAATGACTGCACAATAAAAGCAAAACTGGAGGATCCTGAAAGGACAGTGATTTTTTTTCCCCTTAAACACCTAATGTAAAACAATGCTTCCAAATGACTACAGCAACAAACAAAATTGGAGGACAGTAGACACTGACTTTTTCCTTAAATAAACTCAATACAAAACATCATCATCAAATGACTACATAAACAATTAACACAGGACACTGACATTGTTTTTTATTTTTATTTTTTTGTTTAAACACCAAATGGAAAATCAACAACAAAACTGAAGGACACCGGACAAGGATTTTTTTTTCCTGAAACAATCATGCAAAAGGAAAGAAGAAAACATAAACAAAATGTCATTGCCTTTTTTTTTTTTTTTTTTTGCTTAAATAAACACCCAGTGAAAATGAACAACAAAAACAAAACTGGAGAACACTGAATAATGAAATTTTTGCTTAAACACTCAGTGCAAAACAATCTAAGCAAATGACTTAATCAACAACAGACAATGGACAATTACACTGTTTTTATTTATTTAGTTTTCTGTTTACTTAAACACGAAATATAAAATAATATTACCAAATCATCTATACACATCAATAGCAAAATGCTTCCAAATGACTACAGAGGCAAACAAAACTGGAGGACAGTAGACAATGACATTTTTGCTTAAATAATCACTCAGTGCAGAACACCACCAGCAAATGACTACATCAACAAACACTAGACACTGGCCTTGTTTTTTTCTTTTTTTTTTTGTTTGTTTGTTTAAACACCAATGAGTACATCAATAGTAAAACTGAAGGAGACTGTACAATGGTGTTTTTATTTTATTTCTATTTTTATTTATGTATTTATTTATTAGTTTTTTTATTTTATTTATTTATTTTTGCTGAAATGAACATGCAACAGAAAATAAAAATTAGTATTTATCTTAGCTCTTTTCACATCCAGTGGAAAACAATGCTTCCCAATAACTGACCAAAAAACAAAGTTGGAGGACTGTAGACACTAACTTTGTTGTTTGTCACCCTCAACACCCAATGTAAAATAATGTTTCCAACAGCAACAAACAAAATTGGAGGAAACTAGACACTGACTTGCTTGCATATAAAAACACAGAGTGCAGAATACCAACTAATAACTACATCAGTAACAAACACTGGATAATGATCTTTTATACTTAAAATAAACATCAAATGATTCTCCGTTGCTTTTTTTAAAGCTGTCTTGCTATGTTAAACCCCTTTAACATAGTGAGACAGTTTGTAAAAAGCAACGGATATCTTGCTTTCTCCATTGCTTTTGCCCACAGCTGTTGTACTGCATAAGCATACGCTTGCGCAGTACATCAGAACTGCCATAGAATACCAGACAGCTGCGGAAGGGCAGCAAGGAGGCATTATACAATGCCATTATTTAAGAAAAGTAATTTTTTTTTTCTTAAATAATGTCGTATAATAGCAATAACCCACTTCTGGGTGTGGGTAATGCTGGATTTCCCCACGGTTTTCTTTGTTTGGCCACGCGGGCTTCGCCCTTGTGACCAAACCACACCAACTGTGGGTAAATCCAGCATTACCCACACCCAGGCGTGGGTTATTGCTATAATAAAAAATAAGTATTTTGCTTAGCTCTTTTCACACATAGTGGAAAACAATGCTTCCCAATGACTGAACAAAAAAAAAAAAAAAAAAACAAAGTTGGAGAACAGTAGACATTGACTTTGTTGTTTTTTCCCTAAACACCCAATGTAAAATAATGCTTACAAATAACTACAGCAACAAAAAAAATTGCAGGAAGCAGTGCAAAATGACAACCAATAACTACATCAGCAACAATCACTGGACAATGATTTTGTTTTTTTTAAAATAATATTACCATATGAGTACATCAATAGGAAAACTGAAGAACACAATGAAAGTTTTTTTGGTTTGTTTAAGTTAACACCCGGTGGAAAACAATCCTTCACCATGACTAAACAACAAAACAAAATTGCAGCACTGGACACTGACTTTTTTAAAACACCTAATGTAAAACAATGCTTCCAAATGACTACACCACAAACAAAATTGGAAGACACTGGACACTGACTTCTGCTTAAATAAACACCAAATAGAAAATAAGTTACCATATGAGTACATCAACCTGAATGAGAATGGAAAATTTTTTTTTTGCTTAAACATCCAGTGTAAAACAAGAAGTTATGTACTCACCATAACGTTCGATGTATGTAGTCCATCTCGCCTTACATTCTTATCCGTGGGTTCGGAGCCGAACCTCAGCTCTGACTCGGCCATACTCTAGCTCGAAGTCTTCAATTGGCTCGTGGCTAAGAGGTATCCCATCGTGCAAAAGGTCTATTCCCCAGATCTTGTTTGCTGCAAGCTCACACACATACACACTGAGAAGAACAACCCCAACAGAGAGGACTACTGACACCTAGAGACAATTCCTCCAGGAGGGGGAAGGAGGGAGGGTTAATAAGAATGTAAGGCGAGATAGACTACATTCATCGAACGTTGTGGTGAGTACATAACTTCTTGATATTATGTAGTCCAATCACGCCTTCATTCTTACCCGTGGGACAGCGTCCCTAGCACCTTGATCTTGGGTGGCTTCATGAAAAATACTCTTGAGCACCGTGAAACCAAAGGAAGATCTGCTTCTAGAGACCAGATCTAATTTGCAGTGACTAATAATGGTATGAGGCAAAGCCCCTGTTGCTGCAGCACAAATATCATCTATAGACATCCTAGCCTGAAACTTATTTGAGGTAGCCACAGATCGTGTAGAATGAGCCTTCACTTTAAAGGACAATTCTTTACCATTGGAAGCATAAATAAATGAGATGCAGTCGGCGATCCAGTGAGACAAGGTTACCTTAGAAACCGGAACCCCAAGTCTAGTGTCTGAAAATGAGACAAACATTTGACCTGATTTCCTGAAATCTTTTGTCCTATGTAAATAGAAATGTAATTGTCTGTGAACATCCAGCTGATGAAACTTAAATTCTGCCTTGTTGGAGAATTCAGGAAAAAACAAAGGCAACTCAATGGATTGATTGATATTGATAACAGAGGCAACCTTTGGAACAAAAGAAGGGTTGGCTCTTAAGGAGACCCTATCTTTGTGAAACACCAAATAAGGTGGCCTAATCAATAATGCTTGGAGTTCAGAGACCCGCCTAGCTGAAGTTATGGCTACCAAGAATACTGTCTTCCATGACAAGAATTTAATGTCACACGTAGCTGCAGGCTCAAAGGGAGTTGAGGTGAGCTTCTGTAGTACAAAATTGAGATCCCATGGCATCACTGGATCAAAGACTGGAGGTCGGAGTAACAATGTCCCTCTCATAAAAGCCCTACAAAGCCTATGAGCCATAAGGTTAGGCTCATTAGCAACGTGAAAGGTAGAAATTGCTGTCAATTGCACTTTAATGGTTGCCACAGCTGAACCCTGACTAAACAGTTGAGAAAGAAATTCCAATATTGCCGAAATAGGTGCTCTATAAGGGTTAATATGTCTCTCATGGGCCCAAATAGAAAATCTCTTCCACTTACTGGAATAAATCTTCCTGGTAGAAGGCTTGTGGGAAGATGATAGAATATGGACCACTTCCGGGGAAAATCATGAAGCCTGACTAAGGACGGAACTGGAGCAGCCAAGCTGTCAACCTGAGGGTCTGAATGGAGGGATGGAATTGTCCTGACATATGAGTCAGCAGATCTGGAACTGGGTCCAGAATCCAGGGCTAGTCCATTAGATAGGGTTGAAGGAAGGGAAACCAAATCTGACGAGGCCAGTGTGGGGCAATGAGGATCATTTTGCCCCCCCAAAGACACTGCTTTTTGAATGACCTTTGATAGAGGTAACAAGGGAAAGGCGTAGAAAAGACCGGAGAGCCGATCGTGAGCCAGAACATCCCTGGGTGTCTCCCCCTCCGGGGGAATAATGGTAAAGTAGCTGCTGCATTTGGCATTGAGAGGGCTGGCGAACAGCTTGCAGCAAGGCTGACACCATCTGTGAAATATCTCTTCTGCAACATAATTGTTCAGGGACCACTCATCAGGCATTAAGATAGCTCTACTCAGCCTGTCGGCAATCACATTGGACTTCCCTGGTATACACATTGCAACTAGAAAGTGTTGGGAAGACACCGCCTACTGCCAAACTCGAAGTGCCTCTCTGCAAAGGGGGTATGATTTGGTTCCTCCCTGTTTGTTCAGGTACCACACCACCGACATGTTGTCTGAGTGGATTGCAATTGTCCCTAGAGGGACAAAGCTCTGAAGTGCTTGCAATGCTAATAGCACTGCTCTCATCTCCAAGACACTGATATGCAAATGGGTCTCGTGATCCTGCCATGTGCCTTGGACAGTCCTGCCAAGATAATGCCCCCCCCACCCGATCTGAGAGGCATCCGTGGTCACCGTGGCAACTGGAGAAGATGGGACAAAGGGCTTGCCCACGTTGAGATTACTTGCCTGAAGCCACCAGCGTAGATCCCTCTTGCATGTGTCTGTAATCAGAATAAAATGGGAGAGTGGGAGATGCTGCAGTGACAATTGGGTGAAAAGCAGCCACTGAAGAACCCTCAGGTGTAGTCTGGCAAGGGGAATTAGCATGATCATAGCAGCCATGGTCCCTAATAACTTGAAGACCACTTTGCCCTGACCTTCCTCAATGGTAGTAAGGTGTAGACCTGCTGTTGTAGAGCCTGAATTCTGTCTTCTGGTAAGAAGGCCCTCATGAGCACCGTATCTAGTTCGGTGCTGATGAAAGTGACATGCTGCGAGGGCAACAAGACAGATTTTTCCCAATTTAGAGTAATTCCTAACCTTGGCACAGTGTAATGGTGGCGTCCCTGGTCTGTAACAGTAGATGCCTGGTGGTGGCAGAAAGGAGCCAGTCGTCCAGGTATGGAAACACTTGAAATCCCTGATGTCTCAAGTGAGCCATTACCACTGCCATGCATTTGGTGAACACCCTGGGAGCTGTGGTGAGACCAAAGGGCAGAGCACGAAACTGAAAATGACTGGCTCCCAGCCAGAAGTGTAAATGACTTCTCGATGCCCTGTCCATCTTGATATGGTAGTAAGCATCTTTAAGGTCGAAGGAGCACATCCACACATCTTTCCCTAACAGAGGGAGTATTGACTGTAAGGTGACCATGTGGAACTTGGACTTTTGTACATGAAGGTTCAATTGGCTGAGATCCAAGATGGGTCTCAGGTCCCCTGTTCTTTTCGGTACCAAAAAAAATCTGGAGTAAGTCCCTAATCCTACTTGGTCTGCGGGGACAGGCTGGATGGCTCCCTTTGAAAGCAGCTTTTTTATTTCTAAAGTTACAGAATCCCTGTGATTGGGTGGAACATCTGGGATTCTCTTGGATGGCGGGGGAGGAGAAGAGAAGGGGATATGATAACCTCTGGAAATTATCTTTAATACCCACTCATCTTGGGTGACTTCTTGCCAGGCTTCTAGGTATAAAAAAATGTGACCCCCGACCGGCTCCAGAGACGCACAGTCGGGCCTCCCTTCAGGAGCGGTGGTAGGGAGAACCATGAAAGGAATCATGGTCCCCCTGGTTACGCGGGCCTCCTCTGCCTCTAGGGCAGTGACTATCTGAATTTCCCACCCTCCACTGCATCTGGAGGGGGAATCACTTTGTGCGCCCTGAAAAACCCTCTGCGACTTCCCGAACCACATTTTCCCACCCTTCTGACCCTTGGGGTAAGGTCTAGAAGGCATGGAAAAATGGACTCCCACGGCAGACAGGGTCTTTCCTTCCTGCTCACACCTAGTGAGAATGTCCTTCACCTTGGTTCCGAACAATGATGAACCATCAAATGGGGCATTGGTGAATGTAGACTTGAAGGCCACCACAAAATTGCACAGGCATATCCAGGAGTGTCTCCTAAGAGAGACTTCTGAACCCGCAGCCCTACTCACTCCGTCGGCTGCATATGAGATCAGCCTCATGGAGGAGTTGGTAAGGGAATTTAAGGTAGACATCTGTGCATTAACCTTCTGTGCCACAGCATCAAAAATGTTACCCTGTAGAGAATCTCTTAGCTCTTTTAGGAGATCTTTCTGGAGCCTCGTAAAATGCATCAAGTAGTTCAGCGACCACAGTGTGAAGGCCCCTGAGGTAAATGCATGCTTCTCATACCTGTCCATAGCCCAGGACTACTTGTTAGGTGTATGGATGGTAGATGAAGTTTCAGCAAGTTCCTTATTGGTGGCCGCTGCCACCACCATGGCATCTACTGGAACACCTTTAGATAGATACTCCTTGTCAGAGGGGGTGGACAAAAACTTATTGGGTCTCCTTGGGACTGGCTCCACAGTGTCAGGAGTTTCCCACACCTTTTGACAGACAAGTTCTAATAGCTCATCAAAAGGGGGAGAAACCCAAGAGGTAGAGGGTTAAGACCCGAAAGCCTTCAGGAACACCAACTCCTCATCAGAAGGAGATTTGGATGGCCAGCCACCTCTCTGCTTCAAGATCTCCAGGATATCTGAAAAAGAGATATCTTCAGAAGATGACTCGAGGGACCCCTCTGACTTCTCAAGGCCGGTATCTGATGTGAGAGACTCATCCGGTGAGTCAAGATGTTTCCTCTTACACAATCTCTTTCAGGCGGGCTCCTAAGGCAAAAACTCTGGGGAGAAGTCAGAAAGTTGGGGACCACTCATGGTGGAATCCTGAGGCTTAGGGTCTCTGCTGCCCATGGATAGAGTGTGATCTGAAACTGACACTGGTGCTGGAGGAGGCAGAGTATCAGTGCCGTAGGATGCAGATGATGACCTGGCCAGCACACTCCTCATAACCTCGAAGGCTGATCCTCCCGGCTCTGAAGGCCGACTAACTGAAGATGAAACAGTAGTAGCCCTTGGCACTGAGGAGATGAGGTCTGAAGCCGATGTCGGGTCCAAGTTCACTCGGGCCGAAGCACCGAGAGGAAAGCTTGGAACCAATGAAGATCAATCTGAGACCTCCCCCTCGGGTCTGACCTGAGAACCGTGAACCCTCGACCCTGTGGATGGAGCTGATGGGGTCAAAATGGAAATCGGAACCAAGAGGCCAGGTGAGGCTACTGGAACTGACCTAATGGTGCCCGACGGCACCGATAACTCTGGCTCTGAAGGCCGAGAAAGGCTTGGAAGAGGAACAACAAAAGATGAAGAGGCCATAAGCTCCAGAGCCAACTGGGTTGGAGCCGAAATCAATTTAGCCAACACCGATGACTGAAGCAGTTTCTTCACCACCCTATCAACATCTTCATTGGAAAGGGTCCTGGAAGACCTGGAAGATAAAGTAGGAGATCTTAATCTCCCTACAGAAGGGGACTTGCATGAAGGAGAACCCGGTTGAAGAACCGGAGACTGGCTCCGAACCAAAATATCCATGACCAGCTCCAAAAGGTTGGGAGCCGATATGGACTTAGTCAAGAGGCTACCTTCTTTCAGCACCGAGGGCAATGAAACCAAAGAAGGAGAAGCTGTTCTAGCAACTTTCTCTGGTGGCTCCAAAGAAACAGATGAATGGAGAGGGCATCTTGGAAGTCTTTTTGTCCTTTTTAGCTGGAGAGGATAATGCACTGGAAGACTTAGCCAAGTCTTCCTCGAAGGAGTGTTTAATCAGTCCTCTCAAAATGAGCTTGTTCTTCCTCTCCTGTAGCACATGGGGACTGAAGGAATGACAAAACAAGCAGGACTCTTGGAGGTGAATAGCCCCAAGAAGTACACGCACACACAGTGCACATCAGTTAAAGACATTTTATTGCTACATACAACACACTTTTTAAAGCCTGAAGACCTGTTTTCCTTAGGATCTTTGGACATGCTGAAAGGAACAAATCAATACGTACATGCACTAGACCCAACTAACAAGAAACAAAGCCCCTAACTCAAATGGTCAAGAAACCGGCAGGAAAAACAACAGGTAGGACTAGGTCCTCTAAGTCAAATGGGCCTAGCCTGGGGAAACAAAGGCAGGAAAGCACCACTAGCCAGACACAAATGCTAACAGAATGGAGCACCAAACCAAAGACTACACAGAAACAATGTGGTGGACTATTTCCTCTAACTTAAACAGGCCTAGCCCATGGGGAAAGGAAAACAAATGGGATATCCAAACAGCCAGACAAGGGCACAAAAAACAGCCTAGAGAAACAAATACAGGCAGTAAAACAACACTACTACACACACAGAGTTATGAAAATAGCTTTTTTGTGCAACAACAAGTCAACAGTTTATAAAACTTTTATAAACAATATACTTAGCCACGGCCAAAAGTGAGACCACGTCTAAGCTTAACGAGTGGAAAATGAGATCTGGGGAAAAGACACGTTGCACGATGGGATACCTCTTAGCCACAAACCAATTGAAGACTTCGACTTAGAGTATGGCTGAGTCAGAGCTGAGGTTCGGCTCCGAACCTACGAGTAAGAATGAAGGCGAGACTGGACTACATAACATCAATGATTCCCAATTACCGAACAACAAAATCAAAATTGGAGGGAAGTGGACACTAGTTATTTTGCTTAAATAAACACAGTGCAAAACAATACAACCAAATGACATCAAAAACAAACACTCAACACTGACATTTTTCTTTTTTTTTACATAAATATCAAATGGAAAAATAATGTTAGCATATGAGTACATCAGTAGCAAAATTGAAGAGCACTGAACAATGAAAGTTTTTTTTTTTTTTTGCTTAAGTAAACACCTGGTGAAAAGCAAATCTAATGTAAAACAATGCTTCCAAATGACTACAGCAACAAACAAAATTGAAAGACACTACACAATGATTTTTTTTTTTGCTTAAATAAACACTCAGTGCAAAGCAACACCAACAGATGATCACATCAATAAGAAAGACTGGACATTGACCTTGTGTTTTTTGTTTACTTAAATGAACACCAAATGAAAAATAATGTTACCATATGAGTATATCAATAGCAAACCTGAAGAATACTGAACAATGAAGTTTTTTTTTTTTGCTTCCCAATAACTATAGCAACAGAGAAAATTGGAAGACACTAGACACTGACTTTTGCTTAAATAAAGGCCAAATGGAAAATAATGTTACCATATAAGTACATCAACCTGAAGGAGACTTGACAATTATTTATTTATTTATTTATTTTGTTTATTTATTTTTTTTTGCTAAAACACCCAGTGCAAACAATGCTTCCCAATTAGTAAACAACAAAATCACAATTGGAGAAAAGTCGACACAGACTCTTTTGCTTAAATAAACAGTGCAAAAAATACAACCAAATGACATCAAAAACAAACACTGGATACTGAAATTATTCTTTTTTTTACTTAAATACCAAATGGAAAATAATGTTACAATATGAATACATCAATAGCAAAATGGTAGGACACTGAACAATTAAAGTTTTTTTTTTTTTTTTTTTTTGCTTAAGTAAATACCCAGTGAAAAGCAAATCTTCCCAACAACAAAATATGGGAGCACTGGAAACTGACATTGTTTTTGTTTTCCTCTTAAACATCTAATCTGAAACAATGCTTCCAAATGACTACAGCAACAAACAAAACTGAAAGGCACTAAACACTGACTTTATTGCTTAAATAAATAGTAAGTGCAAAACAATACCACCAAATAACCACACCAGCAAGCAACACTGGACACTGACTTTGTTTTTTTTTTTAGTTAAACACCAAATGAAAAATAATGTTACTATATGAATATATCAATAGCAAACCTGAAGAATACTGAATAATGAAGGGATTTTTTTTGCTTAAATAAACACCCAATGGAAAACAGTGCTTCCCAATTACGGAAAACAAAAAGAAAATTGGAGGACACTAGACACCGACTCTTTTAATTAAATAAACACTCAGTGCAAAAACAATACAACCAAATGACTACATCAAAACCAAACACAGGACATTGATCTTGTTTTTTTTTTTTTTTGTTTTGTTTACTTAAAACACCAGATGGAAAAAATGTTACCCAATGACTACATCAATAGCAAAACTGAATGAAACTGAAAAATGAAGTTTTTTTTTCCTGAAACAAACATCAAAGAATAAAATCAAACAAAATGTCTTTGACTTTTTTTTTTGTTTAAACACCCAATGAAAAACAATGCTTCCCAATTACTGAACAACAACAACAAAAACTGGAGGACACTGGCACTGACTTTTTTTCTTAACTAAACACAATGCAAAACAATGCAACCAAATGAATTTAACCAAATGACTTCATCAACGGGAAACACTAGACACTAACCTTGTTTTTTTTGTTTGTTTGTTTACTTAAACACCAAATGGAAAATCAACAGCAAAAAAAAGGACACTTGACAAGGAAGTTTTTTTTCTGAAACTATGTAAAAGGAAATAATAAATAATAAGCAAATGGCTTATTTTTACTTATTTTTTTCTTTTGCTTAAATAAACACCCAATAGAAAAAACAAAGTTATGTTTTACCATAATGTTCCATCTGTATTGTTGATCCTCATTCAGTCATTATGCATGGGTATCGGTTCTGACCTTGGAACTGAGCCAGCCATTTTCCAGGCTCGCGTCAGCTTCAAACTCTCAAGCTAAACTCTTACCCACAATCCCCCTCTCCCTGTTATCTCAGATTGAGTTTGCAAGTCAAAGAAGGTAGAGGCTACCTCTGGTCAGATAACCTAAGAGAACCGGATGGTGAGATTCACTAGAAACCAGAGGAGGGGGAAGGAGGGGGGGGGTCGTAATGACTGAACGAGGATCAAGAATACAGATAGAATGTTATGGTAAGACATAACTTCTTTATCTGATATTGTTAATCCTCGTTCATTCCTTACACATAGTACAGAGTCCCCAGCTACCTCTATTCCTGGGAGGCTCTCATGGAAGGACATTCCTGAGCACCATAGAACCGAAAGATACCTGTGGATATCTAGGGTATGTAGGCAATACTCTCCTCTGTTTGAATGATTGGGAAAGAAAACTGGCAATTCAATGGGTTGATTAATGGACATTTCAGAGATCACTTTAGGCAGAAAAGATGGATTAGTTCTCAGAGGCACTCTATCTCTATGAAAAATCAAGTATGCACTCTTGATACATAGAGCTTGAAGCTCAGAAATATGTCTGGCAGAAGTAATGGTGATCAAAAACAAGGTTTTCCATGACAAATACTTGAGGTCACAAGAAGAGGCAGGTACGAAAGGTGGCATTGTCAGAGCTTGTATAACTAATGATAAATCCCATGGTTGAATAGGTTCTCTAAAAGGTGGCTTCAGATGATTCACACCTATTATGAAGGTCTTGCACAATTTGTGGGACATAAGAGAGGAATCTTGAACACCCTCATGAAAATTAGAAATTGCAGCCAAATAAACTCTAATGGTAGAGGCCAATAGACCCGATTGAAAAAGGTCGGCCAGATAGTCTAGTATTATCGACACTGGTGCTGAGAAGAGATCTACTTGTTTATCTTTCAGCCAACAGGTAAATCTTTTCCACTTGCTCCGATAAGTAATTCTAGTAGAAAACTTATGAGATGTAATGAGAATATCACGTACTGGTAAAGAAAGATCTTTCTGCCTGGCAATCCAGGGAACTGGAGTAGCCAAGCTATGAGCTTCAGGCTGTTCAAGATGGGATGAATCAGGTTCTGTGGATGTGAGATCAACTCTGGGGTTGGATGGAGAATCCATGGTTGATCTAGTAGGTGAGGCCAAAGGAAGAGGAACCAAATGTGTTGAGGCCAATATGGTGCTATGAGGAGCACCTTGCTCTTCAACCAATGGGCTTTCTTCAAAAACTGGTGAATGAGGGGAAGGGTGGAAACGCATAAAGAAGACCTGAGGGCCAATCATGGACTAGAGCATCCCTGGGTCACTGTCCCGGAGGGGGAATCAGGATGAAGTAGTTGCTGCATTTGTAGTTGGTCGGGGATGCAAAGAGGTCGCAGCAAGGATGGCCCCAGTGGTGGAAGATCTCCTCCACTATCAAGGGATTCAGGGACCACTCATGAGGTTGAAGAATGCACCTGCTGAGTCTGTCTGCTATCACGTTGGAACTCCCGGGAATGTGCATTGCTAGAAGAAAATGGTTGGTAGCCATCACCCATTGCCATATCCTCATGGCCTCTCGACAAAGGGGGTAAGATTTGGTTCCACTTTGCTTGTTGGTATACCAGACCACCACCATGTTGTCTGATTGAATCGCAATTGTCCCAGGTGGCAGCAGGGGATGGAATGCTTGCAACACCAGAAGCACTGCCCTCAGCTCTACAACATTTATATGCAGATGGGCCTCCAGTTCGGACCAAGTGCCTTGGACTGTCTGTCCCTGACATAGCTCCCCCACCCCGTCAGGGAGGCATTCGTGGTCACTGTGGCCTTGGGTTGCTGGTGGGAGAAGGGGCGAGACCATTTTGACAGATTGTGCGTCATCCACCAATTTAAATACTCTTTGCACCTGTGGGTTACTCGAATCATGGCTGCAAGAGGATGCTGAAAAGGATACCATTGGGTAAGCAGTAGCCATTGTAGAAGCCTCATGTGAAACCTGACCAGGGGAACAATGGTGATGGAGGCTGCCATGGAACCCAACAGCTGTAGAACCGAGTGAGCTGTGGATTTATCCCTTGAAAGGATTGGAATCAGTTATTGCTTTATCCTTAGAATTCTGTGTGCTGGAATAGTAGCTCTGTACTTCTTTGTGCCCAAGATAACCCCTATGAATTCTGTCGACTGAGATGGGGTGAGATTGGATTTTTGCCAGTTTATAGTTATGCCTAGCCTATGAGCAGCAAGGAGAGAGTATGCCAGGGCTTTTTCCATTAGATGTCTGGTGGGGGTGGAAATGAGCCAGTCATCTAGGTATGGAAAACTTGGAATCCTTGAAGTCACAAGTGAGGTGTGACAACTGCCATGCACTTTGTGAACACTCTGGGGGCTGTAGAGAGTCCGAAGGGCAGGTCTCTGAACTGGTAGTGACTGGCTCCCACACGGAAGTGCAGAAATCTTCTTGATGTCCTCTCCACTTTTATGTGGTAGTACGCATCTTGAAGATCTATTGAGCACATCCAGTCATCTTTTTCCAAAAGTGGGAGGATAGACTGTATTGTGACCATCTGCAATTTTTGTACTCTCACAAACTTGTTCAATAAACTGAGATCCAAAAATTGGATTCCAGTCCCCGGTTTTCTTTGGCACCAAAAAGAGTCTTGAGTAGAATCCAGATCCTATCTGGTCTAGAGGGACTATTTGGATGACTCTCTTTCTTAGCAGCTTTTCTATGTCTAGTGCTGCTTTTTTCCTTTGACTTGGTGGAACATCGGGAAGGTTTCTTGAAGAGACAGGACAAAGATCGAAGGGGATATGATAACCTCTGGTTATAATCCTTTATATCCAAGAATCAGTGGTGATGGTTTGCCAGGCAGAAGGGTACAAGGAGAAACGTCCCCCAACCACCTCCAGAGGAAAGGAGTTGGGCCGCTTTTCAGGAGTGCTGGTAGGATTGACCAGGGAAAGAATCCCTGGAACCCTGGTTATGTGGATCCCCTCAGCCCCGAAAGGAGCAGCTTCCCTGTGAGTTTCCCCCTCTGCCTCTAGGGGAGAACTCGGCCTGTGTGTTACAGAAAGGGCCCTGAGATTTCTTGAGCCATATCTTCCCACTCTTTTGGTTTCTCAAGAAAGCAAGGTTGAGAGGAAGAATAATGGACTCTTACGGCAGAAAGGGTCTTACCGTCCTGTTCTCATCTGGCCAGTGTGCTTTTAACTTTGGGCCCAAACAATGAGGAGGTCTCAATGGGAGTGTTAAGAAAGGAAGCCTTAAAGGGTTCCGCGAAATTGCACAAGCACATCCAGGTGTGTCGTATCAAGACCGCAGCTGAACCCACTGCTCTAGCTAATCCTTCTGATGAGTGAGATATCAGTCGCATAGAGGAGTTAGATATTGATTCAATGGTGGCCAGCTGAGAGGCCACTTTGTCACGGACCTCATCATTCACAGCACCAGCCAAGGTTTCAGAGATCTCAGAAATCAGATCCCTTTGAAGCCTGGTAAAGTGTGCCATATAATTCAGGGACCTGATAGTTAAGGTCACTGAAGCAAAGGTGCACTTCCCTATCTTGTCCAGGGCCAGGGACTCTTTGTTAGGTGGATGGACAGTCTGGCTTTCTTCTTCTGCCAGATCCTTTTTTGTTGCAGCCATCACCACTAAAGCATCCACAGGAAGACCTTTGGACCAATGGGGATCCGAAGCAGGAGGAGACAAAATCTTATCTGGCCTCTGGGAAATAGCTTCAATATCAGGAGCCTTCCAAGCATGCTGTACAATAAGCTGGACAAGTTCATCGGCAGGTGGAAAAACCCAGGAGGTAGGGGGCCAGGCACAAAAGCCTTGCAGGAACACAGATTCCTCAGAGGTTGAATTAGAGAACTGCCAGCCACCTCTCTGTTTCAGGATTTTGAGGATATCACCAAAGGATACCTCAGAGGGTGACCGGGGGGATCCTACCCCCCTCATCAAAATCTGTGTCTTCAGTGAGGGACTCCTCTGTGAAGTCCATGTGCTTCTTCTTACACAAACTTTTCCAGTGGACCTCCTCAGTGGGAGTAGCTGGAGAAGACAGCGGAAAAGGGGATTCCTGTGGGAATATGTCCTGAGGCCCTTGCACCCGGTGTCCACTAGGTGCGACTTGTGAAACCAGTGTACCAGAGGAGGGCAGAGGTATAGACAGTCCAGTATCACCAGCAGCAGGGAAAGCCTTCTCCATCAGTTGGAAGGCTGGTCCACCTGAAGAGGAGTGCATGTCTAGGATAGGGGTCACCCCTCCCCTAAGTGGCTCAGCCTGCCAACCCAGAGTCTCTGGATGGCTGTGGAGCATCAAACTATGCGTGTCACAACTGATATCTTGGGTCATAGCAAAACTTTTCTGCCACAAAGGCAACTGCGTTTCCTTAGTGAGATCCATAAAGGGGACCACAGAAGGAGAAGACTGTGCTATATCCATGGACTTCAAAGGCAATCTAGGAGGAGAATAAGGAGGGGTCTTTGGAGATGGGTGATCACCTCCCAAGGAAGGATAGTTCCTGAGGGGTGGGATACCTCTGGCCAAGAGCACCTGATCCACAAGACGTAACACATTGTGTTCGGAAAGGCTTCTAGTGGACCTCACAGCGACTGAGGGAGAAACAGACCTGTCCACAGAAGAGGCAAACTCGGTGCCCATCTCACCTGTCTGCACCGAGGACAATGGTGCCGAGAGAGACTGAACTACGAGTGTCTGCACCGAAGAAGTCATCAGTGCCGAGGTCATGATCTGCACCGACACAGGGATCGGTGCCGAAGTGGTTGTCGATACCGAAGCTGGAACCGACAAAACTGGAGTCAACAATAAAGGTGTCGGTTCTGAGGAAGATCTCAGAGCCGACGTGGTCAAGGTCTGTGCCAACAGAATGGTCAGTGCCGATATAGTGGTAATAGTCTGAGCCGAGGAGCCCTTTGGTGCCGATATAGGGAAGGCTGGAGGAGAAGATGGAGCCGAGATCACTAATGGAGCTGAAGGCCTCTGTGCTGAAGGTCTAGGCACCGGAAGCACTGGGGCTGACTGAGTGAGGTCCGGAGCCAAAACTTTAGCCTTTTTAGGTTTTGGTTGGCGGGAGTCACCAGCCGGGGACGTAGGCAAAGATTTAGCTTTGGTAGGAACATCCAAGATTTTCTTATGGGCTGTAGAAGGGTTGAGGCCTTTGACCCAGAAATAGCCTTTGAAAAGGGAGATTTAAGAAGTCCCTTCAGTAACAGCTTGTTTTTCCTTTCCAACAAGGTTCTATTTGAAAAGTACTCACAAATAGTACAGGGCGGGTCAACAGACAAGTGGGACGCCCCCAAACAATAAACGCACAAAGAGTGTGCATCAGAAGTAGGTAGTTTGTTTCCACAATCAGAACACCACTTAAACCCCGGACTACCTTTCTTATCTGCCATGACAGTAAATTAATTAACAGAAAGAGGTACCAGCAATGGTACAAAAGAATACCCGAAGGTATGAGAAAAAAGGGAAGGATTACCAATGATGGTAAAGAGAGAATACCTTGTGGTAAAAGGGTAAATAAAAGAGCAGAAAAACCTGAAGAAAAAAATGTACGCTAGATGCGATAGGGTAAGAGACAATGAAATATAAACTTTTCTGACAGAAAAGTAAAATGAAAGACTGTTATGCAACAAATAACTGTACTTAGCTCAAGAGAGGTAGCTTAACATGACCAAATGGCAATGCGGCAAATGAAATCTGAGGTAACAGGGAGAGGGGGATTGTGGGTAAGAGTTTAGCTCGAGAGTTTGAAGCTGACGCGAGCTTGGAAAATGGCCGGCTCGGTTCCGAGGTTGGAACCGATAACCACGCGTAAGGAATGAACGAGGATTAACAATATCAGATCAATGCTTCCAAATGACTATGCCAACAAACAAAATTTGAAGACACTGGACACTGACTTCTGCTTAAATAAACACCGAAAGAAAAATAAGTTACCATATGAGTACATCAACGAGACTGGACAATTTTTTTTTGCTTAAATAAACATCCAATGTAAAACAATGCTTCCCAATTAGTGAACAACAAAATCAAAATTGGAGGGAACTGGACACTAATTACTTTGCTTAAATAAGCAATCAGTGCAAAACAGTACAACCAAATAACATCAAAAACAAACACTTAATGACATTTTTTTTTGTTTTACATAAATATCAAATGGAAAAAATAATGTTACCATATGAGTACATCAATAGCAAAACTGAAGGGCACTGAACAATGAAAGTTATTTTTTTTTTTTTGCTTAAGTAAACACATAGTGAAAACCAAATCTAATGTAAAACAATGCTTCCAAATGACTATAGCAACAAACAAAATTGGAAGACACTACACAATGATTTTTTTTCTTTGCTTAAATAAACACTCAGTGCAAAACAACACCACCAAATGATCACATCAGCAAGAAACACAGGACACTAACCTTGTTGTTTTGTTTACTTAAATGAACACCAAATCAAAAATAATGTTACCATATGAGTATATCAATGGCAAACCTGAAGAATATTGAATAATTAAGTTTTTTTTTGTTTCCAAATGACTACAGCAACAGACAAACTTGGAAGACACTGGACACTGATTTTTGCTTAAATAAAGACCAAATGGAAAATAATTTACCATATAAGTACATCAACCTGAATGAGACTGGACAATTATTTATTTATGTTTTGCTTAAATAAACACCTAGTGTAAACAATGCTTCCCAATTAGTAAACAACAAAATCACAACTGGAGAAAAGTGGAAACAGACTGTTTTGCTTAAATAAACAGTGAAAAACACTTCAACCAAATGACATCAAAAACAAACACTGGACACTGACATTATTCTTTTTTTTACTTAAATACCAAATAGAAAATAATGTTACCATATGACTACATCAACAGCAAAACCAAAGGACACTGAACAATTAACATTTTTTTTTGCTTAAGAAAATACCCAGTGAGGGCGGCCACGGTGGTGCAGCAGTTAGCATTGCCACCTCACAGCAAGAGGTCCTCCTTTTAGATCCTCGGCTGGGGTGCCTTCTGTGTGGAGTCTGCATGTCCTCCCTGTGGTCGCGTGGGTTTCCTCCAGGTGCTCTGGTTTCCTCCCACATCCCAAAGACATGATGTAGGTGTATTGGACACTCTAAATTTGCCCTAGGTGTGAGTGTGTGCATGTGTGTGCCTTCTGTGGAAGGTTGGGCATCGGGCTGGCAACTCGACACTGTAAAACTCCCCTGCCAATCATGAGCAGACAGGTGATCCCCTGTGGCATCCCCTAACCAGGAAAAAGCTGAAAGAAGAAGAAGAAGTAAATACCCAGTAAAAAGCAAATCTTCCCAACAACAAAAAATGTGAGCATTGGACACTGACTTTGTTTTTTTCCCCCTCTTAAACATCTAATTTGAAACAATGCTTCCAAAAGAATAGAACAACAAACAAAACTGAAAGACACTAAACACTGACATTTTTGCTTAAATAAATACTCATTGCAAAAAATACCATCAAATAACCACATCAACAAGAAACACTGGACACTGACTTTGTTTTTTTTTTGTTTGTTTAGTTAAATAAACACCAAATGAAAAATAATGTTACTATATGAGTATATCAATAGCAAACCTGAAGAATACTGAACAATGGAGTTTTTTTTTTTTTGCTTAAATAAACACCCAATGGAAAACAGTGCTTCCCAATTACTGAAAACAAAAAGAAAATTGGAGGACACTAGACACTGACTCTTTTAATTAAATAAACACTCAGTGCAAAGACAATACAACCAAATGACTACATCAAAAACAAACACTGGACACTGACATTGTTTTTCTGTTTTTTTTACTTAAAACATCAAATGGAAAATAATGTTACCCAATGACTACATCAATAACAAAACTGAATGAAACTGAAAAATGAAGTTTTTTTTCCTGAAACAAACATGCAACATCAAAGAATAAAATCAAACAAAATGTCTTTGACTTTTTGTTTGCTTAAATAAACACCCAATGAATAACAATGCTTCCCAATTACTGAACAACAACAAAAAAAAAAAATTGGAGGACACTGGCGCTGACTTTTTTTCTTAAATAAACACTCAATGCAAAACAATGCAACCAAATGACTTCATAAACACCAAACACTAGACACTGGCCTTGTTTTTTTGTTTGTTTACTTAATCACCAAATGGAAAATCAACAGCAAAAAGGACACTTGACAAAGACATTTTTTTCTGAAACTATCATGTAACCCGGTACGTAAAAATCCACTACCAATCATTAGCGGACCGGAGTTCCGCTGTGGCGACCACTAACTGGGAAAAGCCGAAAGACACAAACAAACAATCATGTAAAAGGAAAGAATAAAAAATAAACAAATGGTCTCTGACTTATTTTTTCTTTTGCTTAAATAAACACCCAATAAAAAACAATGCTTACCAATAATGGGACAGTCAAAACAAAACTGGAGGACCCTGGAAGTGCACTGAATTTTTTCCCCCTTAAACACCCAATGTAAAAGAATGATTCCAAATGACTACAGCAACAAACAAAATTGGAGGACAGTAGACACTGACTTTTTTCCTTAAATAAACCCTCAGTGCAAAACATTAGCAAATGACTACATAGACAACTAACACTGCACACTGACCTTGTTTTTCATTTCATTTTTTTGTTTGTTTACTTAAACACCAAATGGAAAATTATGTTACCAAATTACTACATTAATAGCAAAACTGAAGGACATTAGACAATATATATATTTTTTTTACTTGAAGCAAACACTCAACAGCAAAGAATAAAAAAAAATGTCTTTGGCTTTCATTGCTTAAATACACACGCAGTGAAAAACAATGCTTTCCAATCACTGAACAGCAAAAAATAAAGTGGAGTACACTGGATAATGACTTTTTTTGCTTAAATATTCAGTGCAAAACAATCCAACCAAATGATTTAATCAAAAAAAGACAATGGACACTGACATTGTTTTTATTTATTAAGTTTTCTGTTTACTTAAACACCAAATAGAAAAAATTGTTACCAAATGACTACATCAATAGCAAAACAGGAGGGCACTGGACAATGACATTTCTTTCCTCCTTAAACACTCAATGTAAAACAATGCTTCCAAATGACTACAGCAGCAAATAAACCTGGAGGACAACAGACACTGACATTTTTTGGATAAATAAACAGTCAGTGAAAAACTACACAACCAAGTGATACATCAACAAACACTAGACAACGGGCCTTGTTTTTTTTTTTTTTAAACACCAATGAATACATCAATAATAAAACTGAATGACACTGGACAATGACGTTTTTATTGTATTTCTACTTATTTATTTATTTATTTTGCTGAAATGAACATGCAACAGAAAATAATAATAAAAAATAAGTATTTCTCTTAGCTCTTTTTACACCTATGGAAAACAATGCTCCCCAGTTTCTGAACAAAAAAACAAAGTTGGAGAATAGTAGACATTGACTTTGTTGTGTTTTTCCCTAAACAGCCAATGTAAAATAATGCTTCCAAATGACTACAGAAGCAAAAAAATGCAGGACACTTGGTGCAAAATAGCAACCAATAACTACATCAGCAACAATCACTGGACAATGATTTTGTTTTTGTAAAATAATATTACCATATGAGTACACCAATAGAAAAACTGAAGGACACAATGAATGTTTTTTTTTTTTAAGTTAACACCTGGTGAAAAACAATCCTTCCCCATGACTAAACAACAAAACAAAATTGCAGCACTGGACACTGACTGTTTTAAACATCTAATGTAAAAAAAGAAGTTATGCCTTACGATAACATTCCATCTGTATTGTTGATCCTCGTTCAGTCATTACGCATGGGTATCGGTTCCGACCTCGGAACCGAGCCGGCCATTTTCCAAGCTCGCGTTAGCTTCAAACTCTCGAGCTAAACTCTTACCCACAATCCCCCTCTCCCTGTTACCTCAGATTGAGTTTGCAAGTCAAAGAAGGTAGAGGCTATCTCTGGTCAAATAACCTAAGAGAACCGGATGGTGAGATCCACTAGAAACCACAGGAGGGGGAAGGAGGGAGGGTCGTAATGACTGAACGAGGAACAACAATACAGATGGAACCTTATGGTAAGACATAACTTCTTTATCTGATATCGTTAATCCTCATTCATTCCTTGAACATGGGACAGAGTCCCCAGCCACCTCTATTCCTGGGAGGCTCTCAAGGAAGAACAATCCTGAGCACCATAGAACCGAAAGATGCTCTTCCCCTGGAGGCCAAGTCCAATTTGCAATGATTGATGACGGTATGAGGCTTAGCCAAGGTTCAGCTGCACAGATGTCATGCAAGGAAGCTCTGGCATGGAAGGCAGCAGAAGTTGCCACCGACCTTGTAGAATGAGCTTTCATGGTAGTATGCAATGAGATATTGCGTTGTGTATAAATGAAGGTCACACAGTCCTTCAACCATCTAGCTAATGTGACTTTAGCAACAGCAGATCCTAATCTAGGTCCAGAAAAAGCCAAAAATAACTGGTCAGATTTATGAAAGGGCCTAGTCCTGTTTACATAAAAATGAATTTGCAGTGGATATCTAGGGTATGCAGGCAATACTCTCCTCTGTTTGAATGATTGGGAAAGAAAACTGGCAATTCAATGGCTTGATTCATGCACATTTCAGAGATCACTTTAGGCAGAAAAGATGGATTAGTTCTCAGAGACACTCTATCTCTATGAAAAATCAAGTATGGACTCGATACATAGAGCTTGAAGCTCAGAAATACGTCTGGCAGAAGTAATGGCAACCAAAACAAGGTTTTCCGTGACAAATCCTTGAGGTCCCAAGAAGAGGCAGGTTCGAAAGGTGGCATTGTCAGAGCTTGTAGAACTAATGATAAATCCCATGGTTGAATAGGTTCTCTTAAAGGTGGCTTCAGATGATTCACACCTTTTATGAAGGTCTTGCACAATTTGTGGGACATAAGAGAGGAATCTTGGACCCCCTCATGAAAATTAGAAACTGCAGCCAAATGAACTCTAATGGTAGAGGCCGATAGACCTGATTGAAAAAGGTTGGCCAGATAGTCTAGTATTATCGACACTGGTGCTGAGAAGGGATCTACTTGTTTATCTTTCAGCCAACAGGTAAATCTTTTCCACTTGCTCAGATGGAGAAGACAGCGGAAAAGGGGATTCCTGTGGGAATATGTCCTGAGGCCCTTGAACCCGATGTCCGCTAGGTGTGACTTGTGAAACCAGTGTACCACAGGAGGGCAGAGGTATAGACAGTCCAGTATCACAAGCAGCAGCAGCAAAAGCCTTCTCCATCAGTTGGAAGGCTGGTCCACCTGAAGAGGAGTGCATGTCTAGGACAGGGGTCACCCCTTCCCTAAGTGGCTCAGCCTGCCGACCCGGAGTCCCTAGATGACTGTGGAGCACCAAACTATGCGTGTAACAACTGACATCCTGGGTCATAGCAAAACTTTCTTGCCACAAAGGCAACTGCGGTTCCTTAGTGAGATCCATAAAGGGGACCAAAGAAGGGGAAGACTGTGCGATATCCAGGGACTTCAAAAGCAATGAAGAGGAGAATAAGAAGGGGTCTTTGGAGATGGGTGATCACCTCCTAAGGAAGGATAGTTCCTGAGGGGTGGGATACCTCAGGCCAAGAGCACCTAATCCACAAGATGTAACACATTGTGTTCGGAAAGGCTTCTAGTGGACCTCACGGAGACTGAGGGAGAAATAGGCCTGTCCACAGAAGAGGCAAACTCGGTGCTCATCTCACCCATCCGCACCGAGGACAATGGTGCCGAGAGAGACTGGATTATGGGTGTCTGCACCGAAGAAGTCATCGGCGCTGACATCATGGTGTGCACCGACACAGGGATCGGTGCCGAAGAGGTTGTCGGTCCCGAAGCTGGAACTGATAAAACTGGAGTCAACAATAAAGGTGTCAGTTCCGAGGAAGATCTTGGACCAATGTGGTCAAGGTCTGCACCGACAGAATGGTCGGTGCCGATACAGTGGTAATAGTCTGAACCAAGGAGCCCCTCTGTGCCGATATAGCGAAGGCTGCAGGAGAAGATGGAGCCAAGATCACTAATGGAGCCAAAGGCCTCGGTGCGGAAGGTCTAAGCACCGAAAGAACTGGGGCTGACTGAGTGAGCTCCGGAGCCGAAACTTTAGCCTTTTTAGGTTTTGGTTGAAGGGAGTCCCCAGCCAGGGATGTAGGCAAAGATTTAGCCTTGGTAGGAACATCCAGCATTTTCTTATGGGCTCTAGGAGGCCTCCAACCCAGAAATAGTCTCTAAAAAAGGGAGACTTAAGAAGTCCCTTCAGTAAAAGCTTGTTTTCCCTTTCTAACAAGGTTCTATTTGAAAAGTTCTTAGAAATAGTACAGGATGGGTCAACAGACAAGTGGGACGCCCCCAAACAATAAATGCACAAAGAGTGTGCATCAGAAGTAGGTAGTTTGTGTCCACAATCAGAACACCACTTAAACCCCAGACTACCTTTCTTATCTGCCATGACAGCAAATTAATTAATAGAAAGAGGTACCAGCAATGGTACAAAAGAATACCCGAAGGTATGAGAAAAAAACGGAAGGATTACCAACGATGGTAAAGAGAGAATACCTCATGGTAAAAGTGTGAAGAAAAGAGAAGAGAAGAAAAACCTGAAGAAAAAAATGTACACTAGATGCGATAGGGTAAGAGACAATGAAATGTGGGTGACTTCTTGCCAGGCTTCTGGGTATAAAGAAATGCGACCCCCGACCGGTTCCAGAGACGCACAGTCGGGCCTCCCTTCAGGAGTGGTGGTAGGGAGAACCATGAAAGGAATCATGGTCCCCCTGGTTACGCGGGCCTCCTCTGCCTCTAGGGCAGTGACTATCTGAATTTCCCACCCTCCACTGCATCTGGAGGGGGAATCACTTTGTGCGCCCTGAAAAACCCTCTGTGACTTCCCAAACCACATTTTCCCACCCTTCTGACCCTTGGGGTAAGGTCTAGAAGGCATGGAAAAATGGACTCCCACGGCAGACAGGGTCTTTCCTTCCTGCTCACACCTAGTGAGAATGTCCTTCACCTTGGTTCCGAACAATGATGAACCATCAAATGGGGCATTGGTGAATGTAGACTTGAAGGCCACCACAAAATTGCACAGGCATATCCAGGAGTGTCTCCTAAGAGAGACTTCTGAACCCGCAGCCCTACTCACTCCATCGGCTGCATATGAGATCAGCCTCATGGAGGAGTTGGTAAGGGAATTTAAGGTAGACATCTGTGCATTAACCTTCTGTGCCACAGCATCAAAAATGTTACCCTGTAGAGAATCTCTTAGCTCTTTTAGGAGATCTTTCTGGAGCCTCGTAAAATGCATCAGGTAGTTCAGCGACCACAGTGTAAAGGCCCCTGAGGTAAATGCATGCTTCTCATACCTGTCCATAGCCCAGGACTACTTGTTAGGTGTATGGACGGTAGATGAAGTTTCAGCAAGTTCCTTATTGGTGGCCGCTGCCACCACCATGGCATCTACTGGAACGCCTTTAGATAGATACTTCTTGTCAGAGGGGGTGGACAAAAACTTATTGGGTCTCCTTGGGACTGGCTTCACAGTGTCAGGAGTTTCCCACACCTTTCGACAGACAAGTTCTAATAGCTCATCAAAAGGGGGAGAAACCCAAGAGGTAGAGGGTTAAGACCCGAAAGCCTTCAGGAACACCAACTCCTCATCAGAAGGAGATTTGGATGGCCAGCCACCTCTCTGCTTCAAGATCTCCAGGATATCTGAAAAAGAGATATCTTCAGATGACGACTTGAGGGACCCCTCTGACTTCTCAAGGTCGGTATCTGATGTGAGAGACTCATTCGGTGAGTCAAGATGTTTCCTCTTACACAATCTCTTTCAGGTGGGCTCCTAAGGCAAAAACTCTGGGGAGAAGTCAGAAAGTTGGGGACCACTCATGGTGGAATCCTGAGGCTTAGGGTCTCCGCTGCCCATGGATAGAGTGTGATCTGAAACTGACACTGGTGCTGGAGGAGGCAGAGTATCAGTGCCGTAGGATGCAGATGACGACCTGGCCAGCACACTCCTCATAACCTCGAAGGCTGATCCTCCTGGCTCCGAAGGCCGACTAACTGAAGATGAAACAGTAGTAGCCCTCTGCACTGAGGAGATGAGGTCTGAAGCCGATGTCGGGTCCAAGTTCACTCGGGCCGAAGCACCGAGAGGAAAGCTTGGAACCAATGAAGATCAATCTGAGACCTCCCCCTCGGGTCTGACCTGAGAACCGTGAACCCTCGACCCTGTGGATGGAGCTGATGGGGTCAAAATGGAAATCAGAACCAAGAGGCCAGGTGAGGCTACTGGAACTGACCTAATGGTGCCCGACGGCACCGATAACTCTGGCTCTGAAGGCCGAGAAAGGCTTGGAAGAGGAACAACAAAAGATGAATAGGCCATAAGCTCCAGAGCCAACTGGGTTGGAGCCAAAATCAATTTAGCCAACACCGATGACTGAAGCAGTTTCTTCACCCTATCAACATCTTCATTGGAAAGGGTCCTGGAAGACCTGGAAGATAAAGTAGGAGATCTTAATCTCCCTACAGAAGGGGACTTGCATGAAGGAGAACCCGGTCGAAGAACCGGAGACTGGCTCCGAACCAAAATATTCATAACCAGCTCCAAAAGGTTGGGAGCCGATATGGACTTAGTCAAGAGGCTACCTTCTTTCAGCACCGAGGGCAATGAAACCAAAGAAGGAGAAGCTGTTCTAGCAACTTTCTCTGGTGGCTCCAAAGAAACAGATGAATGGAGAGGGCATCTTGGAAGTCTTTTTGTCCTTTTTAGCTGGAGAGGATAATGCACTGGAAGACTTAGCCAAGTCTTCCTCGAAGGAGTGTTTAATCAGTCCTCTCAAAATGAGCTTGTTCTTCCTCTCCTGTAGCACATGGGGACTGAAGGAATGACAAAACAAGCAGGACTCTTGGAGGTGAATAGCCCCCAAGAAGTACACGCACACACAGTGCACATCAGTTAAAGACATTTTATTGCTACATACAACACACTTTTTAAAGCCTGAAGACCTGTTTTCCTTAGGATCCTTGGACATGCTGAAAGGAACAAATCAATACGTACATGCACTAGACCCAACTAACAAGAAACAAAGCCCCTAACTCAAATGGTCAAGAAACCGGCAGGAAAAACAACAGGTAGGACTAGGTCCTCTAAGTCAAATGGGCCTAGCCTGGGGAAACAAAGGCAGGAAAGCACCACTAGCCAGACACAAATGCTAACAGAATGGAGCACCAAACCAAAGACTACACAGAAACAATGTGGTGGACTATTTCCTCTAACTTAAACAGGCCTAGCCCATGGGGAAAGGAAAACAAATGGGATATCCAAACAGCCAGACAAGGGCACAAAAAACAGCCTAGAGAAACAAATACAGGCAGTAAAACAACACTACTACACACACAGAGTTATGAAAATAGCTTTTTTGTGCAACAACAAGTCAACAGTTTATAAAACTTTTATAAACAATATACTTAGCCACGGCCAAAAGTGAGACCACGTCTAAGCTTAACGAGCGGAAAACGAGATCTGGGGAAAAGACACGTTGCACGATGGGATACCTCTTAGCCACAAACCAATTGAAGACTTCGACTTAGAGTATGGCTGAGTCAGAGCTGAGGTTCGGCTCCGAACCTACGAGTAAGAATGAAGGCGAGATTGGACTACATAACATCAATGATTCCCAATTACCGAACAACAAAATCAAAATTGGAGGGAAGTGGACACTAATTATTTTGCTTAAATAAACACAGTGCAAAACAATACAACCAAATGACATCAAAAACAAACACTCAACACTGACATTTTTCTTTTTTTTTACATAAATATCAAATGGAAAAATAATGTTAGCATATGAGTACATCAGTAGCAAAATTGAAGAGCACTGAACAATGAAAGTTTTTTTTTTTTTTTGCTTAAGTAAACACCTGCTGAAAAGCAAATCTAATGTAAAACAATGCTTCCAAATGACTACAGCAACAAACAAAATTGAAAGACACTACACAATGATTTTTTTTTTTTGCTTAAATAAACACTCAGTGCAAAGCAACACCAACAGATGATCACATCAATAAGAAACATTGGACACTGACCTTGTGTTTTTTGTTTACTTAAATGAACACCAAATGAAAAATAATGTTACCATATGAGTATATCAATAGCAAACCTGAAGAATACTGAACAATGAAGTTTTTTTTTTTTGCTTCCAAATAACTATAGCAACAGAGAAAATTGGAAGACACTAGACACTGACTTTTGCTTAAATAAAGGCCAAATGGAAAATAATGTTACCATATAAGTACATCAACCTGAAGGAGACTTGACAATTATTTATTTATTTATTTATTTTGTTTATTTGTTTTTTTTTGCTAAAACACCCAGTGCAAACAATGCTTCCCAATTAGTAAACAACAAAATCACAATTGGAGAAAAGTCGACACAGACTCTTTTGCTTAAATAAACAGTGCAAAAAATACAACCAAATGACATCAAAAACAAACACTGGATACTGAAATTATTCTTTTTTTTACTTAAATACCAAATGGAAAATAATGTTACAATATGAATACATCAATAGCAAAATGGTAGGACACTGAACAATTAAAGTTTTTTTTTTTTTTTTTTTTTGCTTAAGTAAATACCCAGTGAAAAGCAAATCTTCCCAACAACAAAATATGGGAGCACTGGAAGCTGACATTGTTTTTGTTTTCCTCTTAAACATCTAATCTGAAACAATGCTTCCAAATGACTACAGCAACAAACAAAACTAAAAGACACTTAACACTGACTTTATTGCTTAAATAAATAGTAAGTGCAAAACAATACCACCAAATAACCACACCAGCAAGCAACACTGGACACTGACTTTGTTTTTTTTTTTAGTTAAACACCAAATGAAAAATAATGTTACTATATGAATATATCAATAGCAAACCTGAAGAATACTGAATAATGAAGGGATTTTTTTTGCTTAAATAAACACCCAATGGAAAACAGTGCTTCCCAATTACGGAAAACAAAAAGAAAATTGGAGGACACTAGACACCGACTCTTTTAATTAAATAAACACTCAGTGCAAAAACAATACAACCAAATGACTACATCAAAACCAAACACAGGACATTGATCTTGTTTTTTTTTTTTTTTTTGTTTACTTAAAACACCAGATGGAAAAAATGTTACCAAATGACTACATCAATAGCAAAACTGAATGAAACTGAAAAATGAAGTTTTTTTTTCCCTGAAGCAAACATCAAAGAATAAAATCAAACAAAATGTCTTTGACTTTTTTTTTTTTTGTTTAAACACCCAATGAAAAACAATGCTTCCCAATTACTGAACAACAACAACAAAAACTGGAGGACACTGGCACTGACTTTTTTTCTTAACTAAACACAATGCAAAACAATGCAACCAAATGAATTTAACCAAATGACTTCATCAACGGGAAACACTAGACACTAAACTTGTTTTTTTTGTTTGTTTGTTTACTTAAACACCAAATGGAAAATCAACAGCAAAAAAAAAAGGACACTTGACAAGGAAGTTTTTTTTCTGAAACTATGTAAAAGGAAATAATAAATAATAAGCAAATGGCTTATTTTGACTTATTTTTTTCTTTTGCTTAAATAAACACCCAATAGAAAAAACAAAGTTATGTTTTACCATAATGTTCCATCTGTATTGTTGATCCTCATTCAGTCATTATGCATGGTTATTGGTTCTGACCTTGGAACTGAGCCAGCCATTTTCCAGGCTCGCGTCAGCTTCAAACTCTCAAGCTAAACTCTTACCCACAATCCCCCTCTCCCTGTTATCTCAGATTGAGTTTGCAAGTCAAAGAAGGTAGAGGCTACCTCTGGTCAGATAACCTAAGAGAACCGGATGGTGAGATTCACTAGAAACCAGAGGAGGGGGAAGGAGGGGGGGTCGTAATGACTGAACGAGGATCAAGAATACAGATAGAATGTTATGGTAAGACATAACTTCTTTATCTGATATTGTTAATCCTCGTTCATTCCTTACATAGTACAGAGTCCCCAGCTACCTCTATTCCTGGGAGGCTCTCATGGAAGGACATTCCTGAGCACCATAGAACCGAAAGATGCCTGTGGATATCTAGGGTATGTAGGCAATACTCTCCTCTGTTTGAATGATTGGGAAAGAAAACTGGCAATTCAATGGGTTGATTAATGGACATTTCAGAGATCACTTTAGGCAGAAAAGATGGATTAGTTCTCAGAGGCACTCTATCTCTATGAAAAATCAAGTATGCACTCTTGATACATAGAGCTTGAAGCTCAGAAATATGTCTGGCAGAAGTAATGGTGATCAAAAACAAGGTTTTCCATGACAAATACTTGAGGTCGCAAGAAGAGGCAGGTTCGAAAGGTGGCATTGTCAGAGCTTGTATAACTAATGATAAATCCCATGGTTGAATAGGTTCTCTAAAAGGTGGCTTCAGATGATTCACACCTTTTATGAAGGTCTTGCACAATTTGTGGGACATAAGAGAGGAATCTTGAACACCCTCATGAAAATTAGAAATTGCAGCCAAATAAACTCTAATGGTAGAGGCCAATAGACCCGATTGAAAAAGGTCGGCCAGATAGTCTAGTATTATCGACACTGGTGCTGATAAGGGATCTACTTGTTTATCTTTCAGCCAACAGGTAAATCTTTTCCACTTGCTCCGATAAGTAATTCTAGTAGAAAACTTATGAGATGTAATGAGAATATCACGTACTGGTAAAGAAAGATCTTTCTGCCTGGCAATCCAGGGAATTGGAGTAGCCAAGCTATGAGCTTCAGGCTGTTCAAGATGGGATGAATCAGGTTCTGTGGATGTGAGATCAACTCTGGGGTTGGATGGAGAATCCATGGTTGATCTAGTAGGTGAGGCCAAAGGAAGAGGAACCAAATCTGTTGAGGCCAATATGGTGCTATGAGGAGCACCTTGCTCTTCAACCAACGGGCTTTCTTCAAAAACTGGTGAATGAGGGGAAGGGTGGAAACGCATAAAGAAGACCCGAGGGCCAATCATGGACTAGAGCATCCCTGGGTCACTGTCCCGGAGGGGGAATCAGGACGAAGTAGTTGCTGCATTTGTAGTTGGTCGGGGATGCAAAGAGGTCGCAGCAAGGATGGCCCCAGTGGTGGAAGATCTCCGCCGCTATCAAGGGATTCAGGGACCACTCATGAGGTTGAAGAATGCACCTGCTGAGTCTGTCTGCTATCACGTTTGAACTCCCGGGAATGTGCATTGCTAGAAGAAAATGGTTGGTAGCCATCACCCATTGCCATATCCTCATGGCCTCTCGACAAAGGGGGTAAGATTTGGTTCCACCTTGCTTGTTGATATACCAGACCACCACCATGTTGTCTGATTGAATCGCAATTGTCCCAGATGGCAGCAGGGGATGGAATGCTTGCAACACCAGAAGCACTGCCCTCAGCTCTACAACATTTATATGCAGATGGGCCTCCAGTTCGGACCAAGTGCCTTGGACTGTCTGTCCCTGACATAGCTCCCCCACCTCGTCAGGGAGGCATTCGTGGTCACTGTGGCCTTGGGTTGCTGGTGGGAGAAGGGGCAAGACCATTTTGACAGATTGTGTGTCATCCACCAATTTAAATACTCTTTGCACCTGTGGGTTACTCGAATCATGGCTGCAAGAGGATGCTGAAAAGGATACCATTGGGTAAGCAGTAGCCATTGTAGAAGCCTCATGTGAAACCTGACCAGGGGAACAATGGTGATGGAGGCTGCCATGGAACCCAACAGCTGTAGAACCGAGTGAGCTGTGGATTTATCCCTTGAAAGGATTGGAATCAGTTATTGCTTTATTCTAAGAATTCTGTGTGCTGGAATAGTAGCTCTGTACTTTTTTGTGCCCAAGATAACCCCTATGAATTCTGCCGACTGAGATGGGGTGAGATTGGATTTTTGCCAGTTTATAGTTATGCCTAGCCCTATGAGCAGCAAGGAGAGAGTATGCCAGGGCTTTTTCCATTAGATGTCTGGTGGGGGTGGAAATGAGCCAGTCATCTAGGTATGGAAAACTTGGAATCCTTGAAGTCACAAGTGAGGTGTGACAACTGCCATGCACTTTGTGAACACTCTGGGGGCTGTAGAGAGTCCGAAGGGCAGGTCTCTGAACTGGTAGTGACTGGCTCCCACACGGAAGTGCAGAAATCTTCTTGATGTCCTCTCCACTTTTATGTGGTAGTACGCATCTTGAAGATCTATTGAGCACATCCAGTCATCTTTTTCCAAAAGTGGGAGGATAGACTGTATTGTGACCATCTGCAATTTTTGTACTCTCACAAACTTGTTCAATAAACTGAGATCCAAAAATTGGTTTCCAGTCCCCGGTTTTCTTTGGCACCAAAAAGAGTCTTGAGTAGAATCCAGATCCTATCTGGTCTAGAGGGACTATTTGGATGACTCTCTTTCTTAGCAGCTTTTCTATGTCTAGTGCTGCTTTTTTCCTTTGACTTGGTGGAACATCGGGAAGGTTTCTTGAAGAGACAGGACAAAGATCGAAGGGCATATGATAACCTCTGGTTATAATCCTTTATATCCAAGAATCAGTGGTGATGGTTTGCCAGGCAGAAGGGTACAAGGAGAAACGTCCCCCAACCACCTCCAGAGGAAAGGAGTTGGGCCGCTTTTCAGGAGTGCTGGTAGGATTGACCAGGGAAAGAATCCCTGGAACCCTGGTTACGTGGATCCCCTCAGCCCCAAAAGGAGCATCTTCCCTGTGAGTTTCCCCCTCTGCCTCTAGGGGAGAACTCGGCCTGTGTGTTACAGAATGGGCCCTGAGATTTCTTGAGCCATATCTTCCCACTCTTTTGGTTTCTCAAGAAAGCAAGGTTGAGAGGAAGAATAATGGACTCTTATGGCAGAAAAGGACTTACCGTCCTGTTCTCATCTGGCCAGTGTGCTTTTAACTTTGGGCCCAAACAATGAGGAGGTCTCAATGGGAGTGTTAAGAAAGGAAGCCTTAAAGGGTTCCGCGAAATTGCACAAGCACATCCAGTGTGTCGTATCAAGACCGCAGCTGAACCCACTGCTCTAGCTAATCCTTCTGATGAGTGAGATATCAGTCGCATAGAGGAGTTAGATATTGATTCAATGGTGGCAAGCTGACAGGCCACTTTGTCACGGACCTCATCATTCACAGCACCAGCCAAGGTTTCAGAGATCTCAGAAATCAGATCCCTTTGAAGCCTGGTAAAGTGTGCCATATAATTCAGGGACCTGATAGTTAAGGTCGCTGAAGCAAAGGTGCACTTCCCTATCTTGTCCAGGGCCAGGGACTCTTTGTTAGGCGGATGGACAGTCTGGCTTTCTTCTTCTGCCAGATCCTTTTTTGTTGCAGCCATCACCACTAAAGCATCCACAGGAAGACCTTTGGACCAATGGGGATCCGAAGCAGGAGGAGACAAAATCTTATCTGGCCTCCGGGGAATAGCTTCAATATCAGGAGCCTTCCAAGCATGCTGCACAATAAGCTGGACAAGTTCATCGGCAGGTGGAAAAACCCAGGAGGTAGGGGGCCAGGCACAAAAGCCTTGCAGGAACACAGATTCCTCAGAGGTTGGATTAGAGGACTGCCAGCCACCTCTCTGTTTCAGGATTTTGAGGATATCACCAAAGGATACCTCAGAGGGTGACCGGGGGGATCCTACCCCCCTCATCAAAATCTGTGTCTTCAGTGAGGGACTCCTCTGTGAAGTCCATGTGCTTCTTCTTACACAAACTTTTCCAGTGGACCTCCTCAGTGGGAGTAGCTGGAGAAGACAGCGGAAAAGGGGATTCCTGTGGGAATATGTCCTGAGGCCCTTGCACCCGGTGTCCACTAGGTGCGACTTGTGAAACCAGTGTACCAGAGGAAGGTGGAGGTATAGACAGTCCAGTATCACCAGCAGCAGGGAAAGCCTTCTCCATCAGTTGGAAGGCTGGTCCACCTGAAGAGGAGTGCATGTCTAGGACAGGGGTCACCCCTCCCCTAAGTGGCTCAGCCTGCCAACCCAGAGTCTCTGGATGGCTGTGGAGCATCAAACTATGCGTGTCACAACTGATATCTTGGGTCATAGCAAAACTTTTCTGCCACAAAGGCAACTGCGGTTCCTTAGTGAGATCCATAAAGGGGACCACAGAAGGGGAAGACTGTGCTATATCCATGGACTTCAAAGGCAATCTAGGAGGAGAATAAGGAGGGGTCTTTGGAGATGGGTGATCACCTCCCAAGGAAGGATAGTTCCTGAGGGGTGGGATACCTCTGGCCAAGAGCACCTGATCCACAAGACGTAACACATTGTGTTCGGAAAGGCTTCTAGTGGACCTCACAGTGACTGAGGGAGAAACAGACCTGTCCACAGAAGAGGCAAACTCGGTGCCCATCTCACCTGTCTGCACCGAGGACAACGGTGCCGAGAGAGACTGAACTACGAGTGTCTGCACCGAAGAAGTCATCAGTGCCGAGGTCATGATCTGCACCGACACAGGGATCGGTGCCGAAGTGGTTGTTGATACCGAAGCTGGAACCGACAAAACTGGAGTCAACAATAAAGGTGTCGGTTCTGAGGAAGATCTCAGAGCCGACATGGTCAAGGTCTGTGCCAACAGAATGGTCAGTGCCGATATAGTGGTAATAGTCTGAGCCGAGGAGCCCTTTGGTGCCGATATAGGGAAGGCTGGAGGAGAAGATGGAGCCGAGATCACTAATGGAGCTGAAGGCCTCTGTGCCGAAGGTCTAGGCACCGGAAGCACTGGGGCTGACTGAGTGAGGTCCGGAGCCAAAACTTTAGCCTTTTTAGGTTTTGGTTGGCGGGAGTCACCAGCCGGGGATGTAGGCAAAGATTTAGCTTTGGTAGGAACATCCAAGATTTTCTTATGGGCTGTAGAAGGGTTGAGGCCTCCGACCCAGAAATAGCCTTTGAAAAGGGAGATTTAAGAAGTCCCTTCAGTAACAGCTTGTTTTTCCTTTCCAACAAGGTTCTATTTGAAAAGTACTCACAAATAGTACAGGGCGGGTCAACAGACAAGTGGGACGCCCCCAAACAATAAACGCACAAAGAGTGTGCATCAGAAGTAGGTAGTTTGTTTCCACAATCAGAACACCACTTAAACCCCGGACTACCTTTCTTATCTGCCATGACAGTAAATTAATTAACAGAAAGAGGTACCAATAATGGTACAAAAGAATACCCGATGGTATGAGAAAAAAGGGAAGGATTACCAATGATGGTAAAGAGAGAATACCTTGTGGTAAAAGGGTAAAGAAAAGAGCAGTAAAACCTGAAGAAAAAAATGTACGCTAGATGCGATAGGGTAAGAGACAATGAAATATAAACTTTTCTGACAGAAAAGTAAAATGAAAGACTGTTAAGCAACAAATAACTGTACTTAGCTCAAGAGAGGTAGCTTAACATGACCAAATGGCAATGCGGCAAATGAAATCTGAGGTAACAGGGAGAGGGGGATTGTGGGTAAGAGTTTAGCTCGAGAGTTTGAAGCTGACGCGAGCTTGGAAAATGGCCGGCTCGGTTCCGAGGTTGGAACCGATAACCACGCGTAAGGAATGAATGAGGATTAACAATATCAGATCAATGCTTCCAAATGACTATACCAACAAACAAAATTTGAAGACACTGGACACTGACTTCTGCTTAAATAAACACCGAAAGGAAAATAAGTTACCATATGAGTACATCAACGAGACTGGACAATTTTTTTTGCTTAAATAAACATCCAGTGTAAAACAATGCTTCCCAATTAGTGAACAACAAAA
The DNA here is from genome assembly GCF_019279795.1 of Protopterus annectens. Classification (NCBI taxonomy): domain Eukaryota; kingdom Metazoa; phylum Chordata; order Ceratodontiformes; family Protopteridae; genus Protopterus; species Protopterus annectens. Next base: position 1,242,353,320 of record NC_056744.1, on the reverse strand, counting down.
TCAAAATTGGAGGGAACTGGACACTAATTACTTTGCTTAAATAAGCAATCAGTGCAAAACAGTACAACCAAATAACATCAAAAACAAACACTTAATGACATTTTTTTTTGTTTTACATAAATATCAAATGGAAAAATAATGTTACCATATGAGTACATCAATAGCAAAACTGAAGGGCACTGAACAATGAAAGTTATTTTTTTTCTTTTTTGCTTAAGTAAACACATAGTGAAAACCAAATCTAATGTAAAATAATGCTTCCAAATGACTATAGCAGCAAACAAAATTGGAAGACATTACACAATGATTTTTTTTCTTTGCTTAAATAAACACTCAGTGCAAAACAACACCACCAAATGATCACATCAGCAAGAAACACTGGACACTAACCTTGTTGTTTTGTTTACTTAAATGAACACCAAATCAAAAATAATGTTACCATATGAGTATATCAATGGCAAACCTGAAGAATACTGAATAATTAAGGTTTTTTTTGCTTCCAAATGACTACAGCAACAGACAAACTTGGAAGACACTGGACACTGATTTTTGCTTAAATAAAGACCAAATGGAAAATAATTTACCATATAAGTACATCAACCTGAATGAGACTGGACAATTATTTATTTATGTTTTGCTTAAATAAACACCTAGTGTAAACAATGCTTCCCAATTAGTAAACAATAAAATCACAACTGGAGAAAAGTGGAAACAGACTGTTTTGCTTAAATAAACAGTGAAAAACACTTCAACCAAATGACATCAAAAACAAACACTGGACACTGACATTATTCTTTTTTTTACTTAAATACCAAATAGAAAATAATGTTACCATATGACTACATCAACAGCAAAACCAAAGGACACTGAACAATTAACATTTTTTTTTTTGCTTAAGTAAATACCCAGTGAGGGCGGCCACGGTGGTGCAGCAGTTAGCATTGCCACCTCACAGCAAGAGGTCCTCCTTTTAGATCCTCGGCTGGGGTGCCTTCTGTGTGGAGTCTGCATGTCCTCCCTGTGGTCGCGTGGGTTTCCTCCAGGTGCTCTGGTTTCCTCCCACATCCCAAAGACATGCTGTAGGTGTATTGGACACTCTAAATTGGCCCTAGGTGTGAGTGTGTGCATGTGTGTGCCTTCTGTGGAAGGTTGGGCATCGGGCTGGCAACTCGACACTGTAAAACTCCCCTGCCAATCATGAGCAGACAGGTGATCCGCTGTGGCATCCCCTAACCGGGAAAAAGCTGAAAGAAGAAGAAGTAAATACCCAGTAAAAAGCAAATCTTCCCAACAACAAAAAATGTGAGCAGTGGACACTGACTTTGTTTTTTCCCCCTCTTAAACATCTAATTTGAAACAATGCTTCCAAATGAATAGAACATCAAACAAAACTGAAAAACACTAAACACTGACATTTTTGCTTAAATAAATACTCATTGCAAAAAATACCATCAAATAACCACATCAACAAGAAACACTGGACACTGACTTTGTTTTTTTTTGTTTGTTTGTTTAGTTAAATAAACACCAAATGAAAAATAATGTTACTATATGAGTATATCAATAGCAAACCTGAAAAATACTGAACAATGGAGTTTTTTTTTTTTTTTTGCTTAAATAAACACCCAATGGAAAACAGTGCTTCCCAATTACTGAAAACAAAAAGAAAATTGGAGGACACTAGACACTGACTCTTTTAATTAAATAAACACTCAGTGCAAAAACAATGCAACCAAATGACTGCATCAAAAACAAACACTAGACACTGACATTGTTTTTCTGTTTGTTTTACTTAAAACATCAAATGGAAAATAATGTTACCCAATGACTACATCAATAACAAAACTGAATGAAACTGAAAAATGAAGTTTTTTTTCCTGAAACAAACATGCAACATCAAAGAATAAAATCAAACAAAATGTCTTTGACTTTTTGTTTGCTTAAATAAACACCCAATGAATAACAATGCTTCCCAATTACTGAACAACAACAAAAAAAAAAATTGGAGGACACTGGCGCTGACTTTTTTTCTTAAATAAACACTCAATGCAAAACAATGCAACCAAATGACTTCATAAACACCAAACACTAGACACTGGCCTTGTTTTTTTGTTTGTTTACTTAATCACCAAATGGAAAATCAACAGCAAAAAGGACACTTGACAAAGACATTTTTTTTCTGAAACTATCATGTAACACGGTACGTAAAAATACACTACCAATCATTAGCGGACCGGAGTTCCGCTGTGGCCACCACTAACTGGGAAAAGCCGAAAGACACAAACAAACAATCATGTAAAAGGAAAGAATAAAAAATAAACAAATGGTCTTTGACTTATTTTTTCTTTTGCTTAAATAAACACCCAATAAAAAAACAATGTTTACCAATGATGGGACAGTCAAAACAAAACTGGAGGACCCTGGAAGTGCACTGAATTTTTTTCCCCCTTAAACACCCAATGTAAAAGAATGATTCCAAATGACTACAGCAACAAACAAAATTGGAGGACAGTAGACACTGACTTTTTTCCTTAAATAAACCCTCAGTGCAAAACATTAGCAAATGACTACATAGACAACTAACACTGCACACTGACCTTGTTTTTCATTTCATTTTTTTTGTTTGTTTACTTAAACACCAAATGGAAAATTATGTTACCAAATTACTACATTAATAGCAAAACTGAAGGACATTAGACAATATATATATTTTTTTTACTTGAAGCAAACACTCAACAGCAAAGAATAAAAAAAATGTCTTTGGCTTTCATTGCTTAAATACACACGCAGTGAAAAACAATGCTTTCCAATCACTGAACAGCAAAAAATAAAGTGGAGTACACTGGATAGTGACTTTTTTTGCTTAAATATTCAGTGCAAAACAATCCAACCAAATGATTTAATCAACAAAAGACAATGGACACTGACATTGTTTTTATTTATTAAGTTTTCTGTTTACTTAAACACCAAATAGAAAAAATTGTTACCAAATGACTACATCAATAGCAAAACAGGAGGGCACTGGACAATGACATTTCTTTCCTCCTTAAACACTCAATGTAAAACAATGCTTCCAAATGACTACAGCAGCAAATAAACCTGGAGGACAACAGACACTGACATTTTTTGGATAAATAAACAGTCAGTGAAAAACTACACAACCAAGTGACTACATCAACAAACACTAGACAACGGGCCTTGTTTTTTTTTTTTTTTTAAACACCAATGAATACATCAATAATAAAACTGAATGACACTGGACAATGACGTTTTTATTGTATTTCTACTTATTTATTTATTTATTTTGCTGAAATGAACATGCAACAGAAAATAATAATAAAAAATAAGTATTTCTCTTAGCTCTTTTTACACCCATGGAAAACAATGCTCCCCAGTTTCTGAACAAAAAAACAAAGTTGGAGAATAGTAGACATTGACTTTGTTGTGTTTTTCCCTAAACAGCCAATGTAAAATAATGCTTCCAAATGACTACAGAAGCAAAAAAATGCAGGACACTTGGTGCAAAATAGCAACCAATAACTACATCAGCAACAATCACTGGACAATGATTTTGTTTTTGTAACATAATATTACCATATGAGTACACCAATAGAAAAACTGAAGGACACAATGAATGTTTTTTTTTTGTTTAAGTTAACACCTGGTGAAAAACAATCCTTCCCCATGACTAAACAACAAAACAAAATTGCAGCACTGGACACTGACTGTTTTAAACATCTAATGTAAAAAAAGAAGTTATGCCTTATGATAACATTCCATCTGTATTGTTGATCCTCGTTCAGTCATTACGCATGGGTATCAGTTCCGACCTCTGAACCGAGCCGGCCATTTTCCAAGCTTGCGTTAGCTTCAAACTCTCGAGCTAAACTCTTACCCACAATCCCCTCTCCCTGTTACCTCAGATTGAGTTTGCAAGTCAAAGAAGGTAGAGGCTATCTCTGGTCAAATAACCTAAGAGAACCGGATGGTGAGATCCACTAGAAACCACAGGAGGGGGAAGGAGGGAGGGTCGTAATGACTGAACGAGGAACAACAATACAGATGGAACCTTATGGTAAGACATAACTTCTTTATCTGATATCGTTAATCCTCATTCATTCCTTGAACATGGGACAGAGTCCCCAGCCACCTCTATTCCTGGGAGGCTCTCAAGGAAGAACAATCCTGAGCACCATAGAACCGAAAGATGCTCTTCCCCTGGAGGCCAAGTCCAATTTGCAATGATTGATGACAGTATGAGGCTTAGCCAAAGTTCAGCTGCACAGATGTCATGCAAGGAAGCTCTGGCATGGAAGGCAGCAGAAGTTGCCACCGACCTTGTAGAATGAGCTTTCATGGTAGTATGCAACGAGATATTGCGTTGTGTATAAATGAAGGCCACACAGTCCTTCAACCATCTAGCTAATGTGACCTTAGCAACAGCAGATCCTAATCTAGGTCCAGAAAAAGCCAAAAATAACTGGTCAGATTTATGAAAGGGCCTAGTCCTGTTTACATAAAAATGAATTTGCAGTGGATATCTAGGGTATGCAGGCAATACTCTCCTCTGTTTGAATGATTGGGAAAGAAAACTGGCAATTCAATGGCTTGATTCATGCACATTTCAGAGATCACTTTAGGCAGAAAAGATGGATTAGTTCTCAGAGACACTCTATCTCTATGAAAAATCAAGTATGGACTCGATACATAGAGCTTGAAGCTCAGAAATACGTCTGGCAGAAGTAATGGCAACCAAAACAAGGTTTTCCGTGACAAATTCTTGAGGTCGCAAGAAGAGGCAGGTTCGAAAGGTGGCATTGTCAGAGCTTGTAGAACTAATGATAAATCCCATGGTTGAATAGGTTCTCTTAAAGGTGGCTTCAGATGATTCACACCTTTTATGAAGGTCTTGCACAATTTGTGGGACATAAGAGAGGAATCTTGGACCCCCTCATGAAAATTAGAAACTGCAGCCAAATGAACTCTAATGGTAGAGGCCGATAGACCTGATTGAAAAAGGTTGGCCAGATAGTCTAGTATTATCGACACTGGTGCTGAGAAGGGATCTACTTGTTTATCTTTCAGCCAGCAGGTAAATCTTTTCCACTTGCTCAGATAAGTAATTCTAGTGGAAGACTTATGAGATGCAATAAGAATATCACGTACTGGTAAAGAAAGTTCATTCTGCCCGGCAATCAAGGGAATTGGAGTAGCCAAGCCATGAGCTTCAGGCTGTTCAAGTTGGGATGAATCAGGTTCTGTGGATGTGAGATCAACTCTTGGGTTGGATGGAGAATCCATGGTTGATCTAGTAGGTGAGGCCAAAGGAAGGAGAACCAAATCTGTTGAGGCCAATATGGTGCTATGAGGATCACCTTGCTCTTCAACCGACGGGCTTTCTTCAGAAACTGAGGAATGAGGGGAAAGGGTGGAAAAGCATAAAGAAGACCTGAGGGCCAATCGTGGACTAGAGCATCCCTGGGTGTCTGTCCCAGAGGGGGAATCAGGGTGAAGTAGTTGCTGCATTTGTAATCGGTCGGAGATGCAAAGAGGTCACAGCAAGGACAGCCCCAGCAGTGGAAGATCTCTGCTGCTATCAAGGGATTCAAGGACCACTCGTGAGGTTGAAGAATGCACCTGCGAACTCTGCCTGCTATCACTCTGGAATGGTTGGTAGCCATCGCCCATTGCCATATCCTCATGGCCTCTCAACAAAGGGGGTAAGATTTGGTTCCACCTTGCTTGTTGATGTACCAGACCACCGCCATGTTGTCTGATTGAATTGCAATTATCCCAGATGGCAGCAGCGGATGGAATGCTTGCAACGCCAGAATCACAGCCCACAGCTCTAAAACATTTATATGCAGATAGGCCTCAAGTTTGGACCAAGTGCCTTGGACTGTCTGTCCCTGACATAGCCCCCCCACCACATCAGGGAGGCGGCCATGGTCACTGTGGCCTGGGTTGCTGGGGGAGAAGGGGCGAGACCATTGTGACAGATTGTGTGTCATCCACCAATTTAAATCCTGTTTGCACCTGTGGGTTACTCGAATCATGGCTGAAAGAGGATGCTGAAAAGGATACCATTGGGTAAGCAGTAGCCACTATAGAAGCCTCATGTGAAACCTGGCCAGGGTTGGTGATGCTGATGGAGGCTGCCATGGAACCCAACAGCTGCAGAACCGAGTGAGCCATGGATTTCTCCCTTGAAAGGATTGGAATCAGTTGTTGCTTTATCCTTAGAATTCTGTGCTCTGGAATAGCAGATCTGTAGTTCTTTGTGTCCAAGATAACCCCTATGAATTCTGTCGACTGAGATGGGGTGAGATTGGATTTTTGCCAGTTTATGGTTATGCCTAGCCTTTGAGCAGCAAGGAGAGAGTATGCCAGGGCTTTTCCAGTAGATGTCTGGTGGGGGTGGAAATGAGCCAGTCATCTAGGTATGGAAACACCTGGAATCCTTGAAAATCGCAATTGAGCTGTGACAACTGCCATGCACTTTGTGAACACTCTGGGGGCTGTAGAGAGTTCAAAGGGCAATACTCTGAACTGGTAGTGACTGGCTCCCACACGGAAATGCAGAAATGTTCTTGATGGCCTGTCACTTTTATGTGGTAGTACGCATCTTGAAGATCTATCGAGCACATCCAATCATCTTTTTCCAAAAGCAGGAGGATAGACTGCATTGTGACCATCCGTAATTTTTGTACTCTCACAAATTTGTTCAATACACCGAGATCCAAAATTGGTCTCCAGTCCCCAGTTTTCTTTGGCACCAAAAATAGTCTTGAGTAGAATCCGGATCCTATCTGGTCTGGAGGGATTATTTGGATGACTCTCTTTATTAGCAGCTTTTCTATCTCTAGTGCTGCTTCTTCCCTTTGACTAGGTGGAATGTCGGGAAGGTTTTTTGAAAAGGCAGGACAAAGATTGAAGGGGATATGATAACCTCTGGTTATAATCCTTTGTACCCAAGAATCTGTGGTGATGGTTAGCCAGGCAGAAGGGTACAAGGAGAAATGTCCCCCAACCACCTCCAGAGGAAAGGAGTTGAGCAGCTCTTCAGGAGCACTGGTAGGATTGACCAGGGAAAGAATCCCTGGTACCCTGGTTACGCGGACCCCCCCTCTGCCCTGAATGGAGCGTCTTCCCTGTGAGTTTCCCCGTCAAGCTCTAGGGGAGAACTCGGCCTGTGTGTCATGGAAAGGACCCTGAGATTTCTTGAACCATATCTTCCCACTCTTTTGGTTTTCGAAGAAAGCACATTGAGGGGAAGAATAACGGACAACTACGGCAGAAAGGGTCTTACCATCCTATTCACATCTGGCCAGTGTGCTTTTAACTTTGGGCCCAAACAATGAGGAGGCCTTAATGGGAGCATTAACAAAGGAAGACTTAAAGTGTTCTTCGAAATTGCACAAGCGCATTCAGGCGTGTCGTCTCAAGACCGCAGCTGAACCCGCTGCTCTAGCTGCTCCTTCTGATGCGTGAGATATCAGTCGCATAGAGGAGTTAGATATTGATTCAATGGGTGCCAACTGTGAGGCCACTTGGTCATGGACCTCATCAGACATGGCACCAGCCAAGGCTTCAGAGAGCTCAGAAATGAGATCCCTTTGAAGCCTGGTAAAGTGTGCCATATAATTCAGGGACCTGATAGTAAAGGTCGCTGAAGCAAAGGTGGGCTTCCCTATCCTGTCCAGGGCCCAGGACTCTTTGTTAAAAGGATGGACAGTCTGGCTTTCTTCTTCTGCCAGATCCTTTTTTGTTACGGCCGCCACCACCAAAGCATCCACAGGAAGACCTTTGGACCAATGGGGATCTGAAGCAGCAGTGGACAAAATCTTATCTGGCCTCTGGGGAATAGCTTTGATGGTATCAAGAGCCTTTCATGCAAGCTGCACGATAAGCCGGACAAGTTCATCGGCAGGTGGAGTAACCCAGGAGGTAGGGGGCCAGGCACGAAATGCCTGCAGGAACACAGATTCCTCAGAGGTCAGATTAGAGGACTGCCAGTCACCTCTCTGTTTCAGGACTTTGAAGATATCACCAAAGGATACCTCAGAGGGTGACTGGGGGGATCCTTCCCCCTCATCAAAATCTGTGTCTTCAGAGAGGGACTCCTCTGTGGAGTCCATGTGCTTCCTCTTACACAAACTTTTTCGGTGGACCTCCTCAGTGGGAGAAGCTGGAGAAGACAGCGGAAAAGGGGATTCCTGTGGGAATATGTCCTGAGGCCCTTGAACCCGATGTCCGCTAGGTGTGACTTGTGAAACCAGTGTACCACAGGAGGGCAGAGGTATAGACAGTCCAGTATCACAAGCAGCAGCAGCAAAAGCCTTCTCCATCAGTTGGAAGGCTGGTCCACCTGAAGAGGAGTGCATGTCTAGGACAGGGGTCACCCCTTCCCTAAGTGGCTCAGCCTGCCGACCCGGAGTCCCTAGATGACTGTGGAGCACCAAACTATGCGTGTAACAACTGACAACCTGGGTCATAGCAAAACTTTCTTGCCACAAAGGCAACTGCGGTTCCTTAGTGAGATCCATAAAGGGGACCAAAGAAGGGGAAGACTGTGCGATATCCAGGGACTTCAAAAGCAATGAAGAGGAGAATAAGAAGGGGGTCTTTGGAGATGGGTGATCACCTCCGAAGGAAGGATAGTTCCTGAGGGGTGGGATACCTCAGGCCAAGAGCACCTAATCCACAAGATGTAACACATTGTGTTTGGAAAGGCTTCTAGTGGACCTCACAGAGACTGAGGGAGAAATAGGCCTGTCCACAGAAGAGGCAAACTCGGTGCTCATCTCACCCATCTGCACCAAGGACAATGGTGCCGAGAGAGACTGGATTATGGGTGTCTGCACCAAAGAAGTCATCGGCGCCGACATCATGGTGTGCACCGACACAGGGATCGGTGCCGAAGAGGTTGTCGGTCCCGAAGCTGGAACTGATAAAATTGGAGTCAACAATAAAGGTGTCAGTTCCGAGGAAGATCTTGGACCAATGTGGTCAAGGTCTGCACCGACAGAATGGTCGGTGCCGATACAGTGGTAATAGTCTGAACCAAGGAGCCCCTCTGTGCCGATATAGCGAAGGCTGCAGGAGAAGATGGAGCCAAGATCACTAATGGAGCCAAAGGCCTCGGTGCAGAAGGTCTAAGCACCGAAAGAACTGGGGCTGACTGAGTGAGCTCCGGAGCCGAAACTTTAGCCTTTTTAGGTTTTGGTTGAAGGGAGTCCCCAGCCAGGGATGTAGGCAAAGATTTAGCCTTGGTAGGAACATCCAGCATTTTCTTATGGGCTCTAGGAGGCCTCCAACCCAGAAATAGTCTCTAAAAAAGGGAGACTTAAGAAGTCCCTTCAGTAAAAGCTTGTTTTCCCTTTCTAACAAGGTTCTATTTGAAAAGTTCTTAGAAATAGTACAGGATGGGTCAACAGACAAGTGGGACGCCCCCAAACAATAAATGCACAAAGAGTGTGCATCAGAAGTAGGTAGTTTGTGTCCACAATCAGAACACCACTTAAACCCCAGACTACCTTTCTTATCTGCCATGACAGCAAATTAATTAATAGAAAGAGGTACCAGCAATGGTACAAAAGAATACCCGAAGGTATGAGAAAAAAAGGGGAGGATTACCAACGATGGTAAAGAGAGAATACCTCATGGTAAAAGTGTGAAGAAAAGAGAAGAGAAGAAAACCTGAAGAAAAAAATGTACACTAGATGCGATAGGGTAAGAGACAATGAAATATAAACTTTTCTGACAGAAAAGAAAAGAAAAATGAAAGACTATTAAGCAACAAATAACTGTACTTAGCTCAAGAGAAGTAGCTTGACACGACCGAATGGCAACCCAGCAAATTAAATCTGAGGTAACAGGGAGAGGGAGATTGTGGGTAAGAGTTTAGCTCGAGAGTTTGAAGCTGACGTGAGCTTGGAAAATTGCCGGCTCGGTTCCGAAGTCAGAACCAATAACCATGCTAAAGGAATGAACGAGGATTAACAATATCAGATCAATGCTTCTAAATGACTACACCAGCAAACAAAATTTGAAGACACTGGACACTGACTTCTGCTTAAATAAAAACTGAATGGAAAATAAGTTACCATATGAGTACATCAACGAGACTAGACAATTTTTTTGCTTAAATAAACATCCAGTGTAAAACAATGCTTCCCAATTAGTGAACAACAAAATCAAAATTGGAGGGAACTGGGCATTAATTCCTTTACTTAAATAAGCAATCAGTGTAAAACAGTACAACTAAATAATATCAAAAACAAACACTTAATGACATTTTTCTTTTTTTGTTTTACATAAATATCAAATGGAAAAATAATGTTACCATATGAGTACATCAATAGCAAAACTTAAGGGCACTGAACAATGAAAGTTTTTTTTTCTTTTTTGCTTAAGTAAACACCTGGAGAAAACCAAATCTAATGTAAAACAATGCTTCCAAATGACTATACCAACAAACAAAATTGGAAGACACTACAGAATGATTTTTTTTTTTTGCTTAAATAAACACTCAGTGCAAAACAACATCACCAAATGACCACATTAGCAAGAAACACTGGACACTAACCTTGTCTTTTTGTTTACTTAAATGAACACCAAATCAAAAATAATTTTACCATATAAGTATATTAATAGCAAGCCTGAAGAATACCGAATATTACGTTTTTTTTTGCTTCCAAATGACTACAGCAACTGACAAATTTGGAAGACACTGGACACTGACTTTTGCTTAAATAAAGACCAAATGGAAAATAATTTACCATATAAGTACATCAAGCTGAAGGAGGCTGGACAAATATGTATTAATTAATTAATTAATTAATTAATTTATTTATGTTTTGCTTAAACACCTAGTGTAAACAATGCTTCCCAATTAGTAAACAACAAAATCACAATTGGAGAAAAGTGGACACAGACTCATTTGCTTAATTAAACAGTGAAAAACACTTCAACCAAATGGCATCAAAAACAAACACTGGACACTGACATTATTATTTTTTTTTACTTAAATACCAAATGGAAAATAATGTTACCATATGACTACATCAACAGCAAAACTGAAGGACACTGAACAATTAACATTTTTTTTGCTTAAGTAAATACCCAGTGAAAAACAAATCTTCCCAACAACAAAAAATGTGAGCATTGGACACTGACTTTGTTTTTTCCCCTCTTAAACATCCAATTTGAAACAATGCTTCCAAATGACTAGAACAAAAAAACAAAACTGAAAGACACTAAACACTGACTTTTTTTGCTTAAATAAATACTCAGTGCAAAAATACCACCAAATAACCACATCAACAAGTAACACTGGACACTGACTTTGTTTTTTTTTGTTTGTTTGTTTAGTTAAATAAACACCAAATGTAAAATAATGTTACTATATGAGTATATCAATAGCAAACCTGAAGAATACTGAACAATGGAGTTTTTTTTTTGCTTAAATAAACACCCAATGGAAAAGAGTACTTCCCAATTACTGAAAACAAAAAGAAAATTGGAGGACACTAGACACTGACTCTTTTATTTCAATAAACACTCAGTGCAAAAACAATAGAACCAAATAACTACATCAAAAACAAACATTGGACACTGACATTGTTTTTTTTTGTTTACTTAAAACATCAAATGGAAAATAATGTTACCCAATGACTACATCAATAGCAAAACTAAGTGATACTGAAAAATGAAGTTTTTTTTCCTGAAACAAACATGCAACATCAAAGAATAAAATCAAACAAAATGTCTTTGACTTTTTATTTGCTTAAATAAACACCCAATGAAAAACAATGCTTCCCAATTACTGAACAACAAAAACAAAAATTAAGGACACTTTTGCTGACTTTTTTTCTTAACTAAACACTCAATGCAAAACAATGCAATCAAATGACTTCATCAACAACAAACACTAGACACTGACCTTGTTTTTTTTTGTTTGTTTACTTAAACACCAAATGGAAAATCATCAGCAAAAAGGACACTTGACAAGGACGTTTTTTTTCCTGAAACTATCATGTAAAAGGAAAGAATAAAAAATAAACAAATGGTCTTTGACTTATTTTTTCTTTTGCTTAAATAAACACCCAATAAAAAAACAATGTTTACCAATGATGGGACAATCAAAACAAAACTGGCGGACCCTGGAAGTGCACTGAATTTGTTTTTTCCTCCTTAAACAACCAATGTAAAAGAATGATTCCAAATGACTACAGCAGCAAACAAAATTGGAGGACAGTAGACACTGACTTTTTTTCATTAAATAAACCCTCAGTGCAAAACATCACCAAATGACTACATAGACAATTAACACTGCACACTGACCTTGTTTTTTTATTTCATTTTTTTTGTTTACTTAAACACCAAATGGAAAATTATGTTACCAAATGACTACATTAATAGCAAAACTGAAGGACACTAGACAATGATTTTTTTACTTGAAACAAACACTCAACAGCAAAGAATAAAAAATGTCTTTGGCTTTTTTTGCTTAAATAAACACTCAGTGAAAAACAGTGCTTTCCAATTACTGAACAGCAAAATATAAAGTGGAATACACTGGATAATGACTTTTTTGCTTAAATATTCAGTGCAAAACAATCCAACCAAATGATTTAATCAACAAAAGACAATGGACACTGACATTGTTTTTATTTATTTAGTTTTCTGTTTACTTAAACACCAAATAGAAAAATTGTTACCAAATGACTACATCAATAGCAAAACTAGGGGGCACTGGACAATGAAGTTTCTTTCCTCCTTAAACACTCAATGTAAAACAATGCTGCCAAATGACTAGAGCAGCAAATAAACCTGGAGGGCAATAGACACTGACATTTTTTGGTTAAATAAACAGTCAGTGAAAAACAACACCACCAAGAGACTACATCAACAAACACTAGACAGCTGCCCTTGTTTTTTTTTTTTTTTTTGGTTTGTTTAAGCACCAATGAATACATCAATAATAAAATTGAATGACACTGGACAATGAAGTTTTTATTGTATTTCTACTTATTTATTTATTTATTTTACTGAAATGATCATGCAACAGAAAATAATAATAAAGAATAAGTATTTCTCTTAGCTCTTTTTACACCCAGTGGAAAACAATGCTTCCCAGTGACTGAACAAAAAAACAAAGTTGGAGAATAGTAGACACTGACTTTGTTGTTTTTTCCCTAAACACCCAATGTAAAATAATGCTTCCAAATGACTACAAAAGCAAAAAAAAATGCAGGAAACTTCGTGCAAAATGGCAACCAATAACTACATCAGCACAATCACTGGACAATGATTTTGTTTTTGTAAAATAATATTGCCATATGAGTACATCAATAGGAAAACTGAAGGACACAATGAAAGTTTTTTTTTTCTTTAAGTTTACACCCGGTGAAAAACAATCCTTCCCCATGACTAAACAACAAAACAAAATTGCAGCACTGGACACTGACTTTTACCATAACGTTCCATCTGTATTGTTGATCCTTGTTCAGTCATTACACATGGGTATCGGTTCCATCCTCTGAACCGAGCCGGCCATTTTCCAAGCTCGCGTCAGCTTCAAACTCTCGAGCTAAACTCTTACCCACAATCCCCCTCTCCCTGTTACCTCAGATTGAGTTTGCAAGTCAAAGAAGGTAGAGGCTATCTCTGGTCAAATAACCTAAGAGAACCGGATGGTGAGATCCACTAGAAACCACAGGAGGGGGAAGGAGGGAGGATCGTAATGACTGAACGAGGAACAACAATACAGATGGAACGTTATGGTAAGACATAACTTCTTTATCTGATATCATTAATCCTTGTTCATTCCTTGAACATGGGACAGAGTCCCCAGCTACCTCTATTCCTGGGAGGCTCTCATGGAAGGACATTCCAGAGCACCATAGAACCGAAAGATGCTCTTCCCCTGGAGGCCAAGTCCAATTTGCAATGATTAATGATGGTATGAGGCTAAGTCAAAGTTGCAGCTGCACAGATGTGATGTAAGGAAGCTCTGGCATGGAAGGCAGCAGAAGTTGCCACCGACCTTGTAGAATGAGCTTTCATGGTAGTATGCAACGAGATATTGCATTGTGTATAAATGAAGGTCACACAGTCCTTCAACCATCTAGCTAATGTGACCTTAGCAACAGCAGATCCTAATCTAGGTCCAGAAAAAGAAAGCACATTGAGGGGAAGAATAACGGATAACTACGGCAGAAAGGGTCTTACCATCCTATTCACATCTGGCCAGTGTGCTTTTAACTCTGGGCCCAAACAATGAGGAGGCCTCAATGGGAGCATTAACAAAGGAAGCCTTAAAGTGTTCTTCGAAATTGCACAAGCGCATTCAGGCGTGTCGTCTCAAGACCGCAGCTGAACCCGCTGCTCTAGCTGCTCCTTCTGATGCATGAGATATCAGTCGCATAGAGGAGTTAGATATTGATTCAATGGGGGCCAACTGTGAGGCCACTTGGTCATGGACCTCATCAGACACGGCACCAGCCAAGGCTTCAGAGAGCTCAGAAATCAGATCCCTTTGAAGCCTGGTAAAGTGTGCCATATAATTCAGGGACCTGATAGTAAAGGTCGCTGAAGCAAAGGTGGGCTTCCCTATCCTGTCCAGGGCCCGGGATTCTTTGTTAAAAGGATGGACAGTCTGGCTTTCTTCTTCTGCCAGATCCTTTTTTGTTACGGCCGCCACCACCAAAGCATCCACAGGAAGACCTTTGGACCAATGGGGATCTGAAGCAGCAGTGGACAAAATCTTATCTGGCCTCTGGGGAATAGCTTTGATGGTATCAGGAGCCTTTCATGCAAGCTGCACGATAAGCCGGACAAGTTCATCGGCAGGTGGAGTAACCCAGGAGGTAGGGGGCCAGGCACGAAATGCCTGCAGGAACACAGATTCCTCAGAGGTCAGATTAGAGGACTGCCAGTCACCTCTCTGTTTCAGGACTTTGAAGATATCACCAAAGGATACCTCAGAGGGTGACTGGGGGGATCCTTCCCCCTCATCAAAATCTGTGTCTTCAGAGAGGGACTCCTCTGTGGAGTCCATGTGCTTCCTCTTACACAAACTTTTTCGGTGGACCTCCTCAGTGAGAGAAGCTGGAGAAGACAGCGGAAAAGGGAATTCCTGTGGGAATATCTCCTGAGGCCCTTGAACCCGATGTCCGCTAGGTGTGACTTGTGAAACCAGTGTACCACAGGAGGGCAGAGGTATAGACAGTCCAGTATCACAAGCAGCAGCAGCGAAAGCCTTCTCCATCAGTTGGAAGGCTGGTCCACCTGAAGAGGAGTGCATGTCTAGGACAGGGGTCACCCCTCCCCTAAGTGGCTCAGCCTGCCGACCCGGAGTCCCTAGATGGCTGTGGAGCACCAAACTATGCATGTAACAACTAACATCCTGGGTCATAGCAAAACTTTCTTGCCACAAAGGCAACTGCTGTTCCTTAGTGAGATCCATAAAGGGGACCAAAGAAGGGGAAGACTGTGCAATATCCATGGACTTCAAAGGCAATGAAGAGGAGAATAAAAAGGGGTCTTTGGAGATGGGTGATCACCTCCCAAGGAAGGATAGTTCCTGAGGGGTGGGATACCTCAGGCCAAGAGCACCTAATCCACAAGACGTAACACATTGTGTTCGGAAAGGCTTCTAATGGACCTCACGGAGACTGAGGGAGAAATAGGCCTGTCCACAGAAGAGGCAAATTCGGTGCTCATCTCACCCATCCACACCAAGGACAATGGTGCCGAGAGAGACTGGACTATGGGTGTCTGCACTGAAGAAGTCATCGGCGCCGACATCATGGTCTGCACCGACACAGGGATCGGTGCCGAAGAGGTTGTTGGTCCCGAAGCTGGAACTGATAAAACTGGAGTCAACAATAAAGGTGTCAGTTCCGAGGAAGATCTTGGACCAATGTGGTCAAGGTCTGCACCGACAGAATGGTCGGTGCCGATACAGTGGTAATAGTCTGAACCAAGGAGCCCCTCGGTGCCGATATAGCGAAGGCTGCAGGAGAAGATGGAGCCAAGATCACTAATGGAGCCAAAGGCCTCGGTGCGGAAGGTCTAGGCACCGTAAGAACTGGGGCTGACTGAGTGAGCTCCGGAGCCGAAACTTTAGCCTTTTTAGGTTTTGGTTGAAGGGAGTCCCCAGCTGGGGATGTAGGCAAAGATTTAGCCTTGGTAGGAACATCCAGCATTTTCTTATGGGCTCTAGGAGGCCTCCGACCCAGAAATAGTCTCTAAAAAAGGGAGACTTAAGAAGTCCCTTCAGTAAAAGCTTGTTTTCCCTTTCTAACAAGGTTCTATTTGAAAAGTTCTTAGAAATAGTACAGGAGGGGTCAACAGACAAGTGGGAGGCCCCCAAACAATAAATGCACAAAGAGTGTGCATCAGAAGTAGGTAGTTTGTGTCCACAATCAGAACACCACTTAAACCCCAGACTACCTTTCTTATCTGCCATGACAGCAAATTAATTAATAGAAAGAGGTACCAGCAATGGTACAAAAGAATACCCGAAGGTATGAGAAAAAAAGGGAAGGATTACCAACGATGGTAAAGAGAGAATACCTCATGGTAAAAGTGTGAAGAAAACCTGAAGAAAAAAATGTACACTAGATGCGATAGGGTAAGAGACAATGAAATATAAACTTTTCTGACAGAAAAGTAAAATGAAAGACTATTAAGCAACAAATAACTGTACTTAGCTCAAGAGAAGTAGCTTGACACGACCAAATGGCAACCTGGCAAATGAAATCTGAGGTAACAGGGAGAGGGAGATTGTGGGTAAGAGTTTAGCTCGAGAGTTTGAAGCTGACGTGAGCTTGGAAAATGGCCGGCTCGGTTCCGAAGTCAGAACCAATAACCATGCTTAAGGAATGAACGAGGATTAACAATATCAGATCAATGCTTCTAAATGACTACACCAGCAAACAAAATTTGAAGACACTGGACACTGACTTCTGCTTAAATAAAAACTGAATGGAAAATAAGTTACCATATGAGTACATCAACGAGACTAGACAATTTTTTTGCTTAAATAAACATCCAGTGTAAAACAATGCTTCCCAATTAGTGAACAACAAAATCAAAATTGGAGGGAACTGGGCATTAATTCCTTTACTTAAATAAGCAATCAGTGTAAAACAGTACAACTAAATAATATCAAAAACAAACACTTAATGACATTTTTCTTTTTTTGTTTTACATAAATATCAAATGGAAAAATAATGTTATCATATGAGTACATCAACAGCAAAACTTAAGGGCACTGAACAATGAAAGTTTTTTTTTCTTTTTTGCTTAAGTAAACACCTGGAG
This sequence comes from Protopterus annectens, assembly GCF_019279795.1. Lineage (NCBI taxonomy): Eukaryota > Metazoa > Chordata > Ceratodontiformes > Protopteridae > Protopterus > Protopterus annectens. The sequence goes on along the minus strand of NC_056744.1, from coordinate 1,242,335,986 downwards.
AAAACCAAATCTAATGTAAAACAATGCTTCCAAATGACTATACCAACAAAGAAAATTGGAAGACACTACAGAATGATTTTTTTTTTGCTTAAATAAACACTCAGTGCAAAACAACATCACCAAATGACCACATTAGCAAGAAACACTGGACACTAACCTTGTCTTTTTGTTTACTTAAATGAACACCAAATCAAAAATAATTTTACCATATAAGTATATTAATAGCAAGCCTGAAGAATACCGAATAATTACGTTTTTTTTTGCTTCCAAATGACTACAGCAACAGACAAATTTGGAAGACACTGGACACTGACTTTTGCTTAAATAAAGACCAAATGGAAAATAATTTACCATATAAGTACATCAACCTGAAGGAGGCTGGACAAATATTATTAATTAATTAATTTATTTATTTATTAATTTATGTTTTGCTTAAATAAACACCTAGTGTAAACAATGCTTCCCAATTAGTAAACAACAAAATCACGATTGGAGAAAAGTGGACACAGACTCATTTGCTTAATTAAACAGTGAAAAACACTTCAACCAAATGGCATCAAAAACAAACACTGGACACTGACATTATTATTTTTTTTTACTTAAATACCAAATGGAAAATAATGTTACCATATGACTACATCAACAGCAAAACTGAAGGACACTGAACAATTAACATTTTTTTTGCTTAAGTAAATACCCAGTGAAAAACAAATCTTCCCAACAACAAAAAATGTGAGCATTGGACACTGACTTTGTTTTTTCCCCTCTTAAACATCTGATTTGAAACAATGCTTCCAAATGACTAGAACAACAAACAAAACTGAAAGACACTAAACACTGACTTTTTTTGCTTAAATAAATACTCAGTGCAAAAAATACTACCAAATAACCACATCAACATGAAACACTAGACATTGACTTTGTTTTTTTTTTGTTTGTTTGTTTAGTTAAATAAACACCAAATGTAAAATAATGTTACTATATGAGTATATCAATAGCAAACCTGAAGAATACTGAACAATGGAGTTTTTTTTTTGTTTAAATAAACACCCAATGGAAAACAGTACTTCCCAATTACTGAAAACAAAAAGAAAATTGGAGGACACTAGACACTGACTCTTTTATTTCAATAAACACTCTGTGCAAAAACAATAGAACCAAATAACTACATCAAAAACAAACATTGGACACTGACATTGTTTTTTTTTTGTTTACTTAAAACATCAAATGGAAAATAATGTTACCCAATGACTACATCAATAGCAAAACTGAGTGATACTGAAAAATGAAGTTTTTTTTCCTGAAACAAACATGCAACATCAAAGAATAAAATCAAACAAAATGTCTTTGACTTTTTATTTGCTTAAATAAACACCCAATGAAAAACAATGCTTCCCAATTACTGAACAACAAAAACAAAAATTAAGGACACTTTTGCTGACTTTTTTTCTTAACTAAACACTCAATGCAAAACAATGCAATCAAATGACTTCATCAACAACAAACACTAGACACTGACCTTGTTTTTTTTTGTTTGTTTACTTAAACACCAAATGGAAAATCATCAGCAAAAAGGACACTTGACAAGGACGTTTTTTTTCCTGAAACTATCATGTAAAAGGAAAGAATAAAAAATAAACAAATGGTCTTTGACTTATTTTTTCTTTTGCTTAAATAAACACCCAATAAAAAAACAATGTTTACCAGTGATGGGACAATCAAAACAAAACTGGCGGACCCTGGAAGTGCACTGAATTTGTTTTTTCCTCCTTAAACAACCAATGTAAAAGAATGATTCCAAATGACTACAGCAGCAAACAAAATTGGAGGACAGTAGACACTGACTTTTTTTCATTAAATAAACCCTCAGTGCAAAACATCACCAAATGATTACATAGACAATTAACACTGCACACTGACCTTGTTTTTTTATTTCATTTTTTTTGTTTACTTAAACACCAAATGGAAAATTATGTTACCAAATGACTACATTAATAGCAAAACTGAAGGACACTAGACAATGATTTTTTTACTTGAAGCAAACACTCAACAGCAAAGCATAAAAAAATGTCTTTGGCTTTTTTTGCTTAAATAAACACCCAGTGAAAAACAGTGCTTTCCAATTACTGAACAGCAAAAAATAAAGTGGAATACACTGGATAATGACTTTTTTGCTTAAATATTCAGCGCAAAACAATCCAACCAAATGATTTAATCAACAAAAGACAATGGACACTGACATTGTTTTTATTTATTTAGTTTTCTGTTTACTTAAACACCAAATAGAAAAAAGTGTTACCAAATGACTACATCAATAGCAAAACTAGGGGGCACTGGACAATGAAGTTTCTTTCCTCCTTAAACACTCAATGTAAAACAATGCTGCCAAATGACTAGAGCAGCAAATAAACCTGGAGGGCAATAGACACTGACATTTTTTGGTTAAATAAACAGTCAGTGAAAAACAACACCACCAAGAGACTACATCAACAAACACTAGACAGCTGCCCTTGTTTTTTTTTTTTTTTGGTTTGTTTAAGCACCAATGAATACATCAATAATAAAACTGAATGACACTGGACAATGAAGTTTTTATTGTATTTCTACTTATTTATTTATTTATTTTACTGAAATGAACATGCAACAGAAAATAATAATAAAGAATAAGTATTTCTCTTAGCTCTTTTTACACCCAGTGGAAAACAATGCTTCCCAGTGACTGAACAAAAAAACAAAGTTGGAGAATAGTAGACACTGACTTTGTTGTTTTTTCCCTAAACACCCAATGTAAAATAATGCTTCCAAATGACTACAAAAGCAAAAAAAAAAATGCAGGAAACTTAGTGCAAAATGGCAACCAATAACTACATCAGCACAATCACTGGACAATGATTTTGTTTTTGTAAAATAATATTGCCATATGAGTACATCAATAGGAAAACTGAAGGACACAATGAAAGTTTTTTTTTCTTTAAGTTTACACCCGGTGAAAAACAATCCTTCCCCATGACTAAACAACAAAACAAAATTGCAGCACTGGACACTGACTTTTTTAAACACCTAATGTAAAAAAAGAAGTTATGTCTTACCATAACGTTCCATCTGTATTGTTGATCCTTGTTCAGTCATTACACATGGGTATCGGTTCCATCCTCGGAACTGAGCTGGCCATTTTCCAAGCTCGCGTCAGCTTCAAACTCTCGAGCTAAACTCTTACCCACAATCCCCCTCTCCCTGTTACCTCAGATTGAGTTTGCAAGTCAAAGAAGGTAGAGGCTATCTCTGGTCAAATAACCTAAGAGAACCGGATGGTGAGATCCACTAGAAACCACAGGAGGGGGAAGGAGGGAGGATCGTAATGACTGAACGAGGAACAACAATACAGATGGAACGTTATGGTAAGACATAACTTCTTTATCTGATATCATTAATCCTCGTTCATTCCTTGAACATGGGACAGAGTCCCCAGCTACCTCTATTCCTGGGAGGCTCTCATGGAAGGACATTCCAGAGCACCATAGAACCGAAAGATGCTCTTCCCCTGGAGGCCAAGTCCAATTTGCAATGATTGATGATGGTATGAGGCTAAGTCAAAGTTGCAGCTGCACAGATGTCATGTAAGGAAGCTCTGGCATGGAAGGCAGCAGAAGTTGCCACCGACCTTGTAGAATGAGCTTTCATGGTAGTATGCAATGAGATATTGCATTGTGTATAAATGAAGGTCACACAGTCCTTCAACCATCTAGCTAATGTGACCTTAGCAACAGCAGATCCTAATCTAGGTCCAGAAAAAGAAAGCACATTGAGGGGAAGAATAAAGGACAACTACGGCAGAAAGGGTCTTACCGTCCTATTCACATCTGGCCAGTGTGCTTTTATCTTTGGGCCCAAACAATGAGGAGGCCTCAATGGGAGCATTAACAAAGGAAGCCTTAAAGTGTTCTTTGAAATTGCACAAGCGCATTCAGGCGTGTCGTCTCAAGACCGCAGCTGAACCCGCTGCTCTAGCTGCTCCTTCTGATGCGTGAGATATCAGTCGCATAGAGGAGTTAGATATTGATTCAATGGGGGCCAACTGTGAGGCCACTTGGTCATGGACCTCATCAGACATGGCACCAGCCAAGGCTTCAGAGAGCTCAGAAATCAGATCCCTTTGAAGCCTGGTAAAGTGTGCCATATAATTCAGGGACCTGATAGTAAAGGTCGCTGAAGCAAAGGTGGGCTTCCCTATCCTGTCCAGGGCCCGGGAATCTTTGTTAAAAGGATGGACAGTCTGGCTTTCTTCTTCTGCCAGATCCTTTTTTGTTACGGCCGCCACCACCAAATCATCCACAGGAAGACCTTTGGACCAATGGGGATCTGAAGCAGCAGTGGACAAAATCTTATCTGGCCTCTGGGGAATAGCTTTGATGGTATCAGGAGCCTTTCATGCAAGCTGCACGATAAGCCGGACAAGTTCATCGGCAGGTGGAGTAACCCAGGAGGTAAGGGGTCAGGCACGAAATGCCTGCAGGAACACAGATTCCTCAGAGGTCAGATTAGAGGACTGCCAGTCACCTCTCTGTTTCAGGACTTTGAAGATATCACCAAAGGATACCTCAGAGGGTGACTGGAGGGATCCTTCCCCCTCATCAAAATCTGTGTCTTCAGAGAGGGACTCCTCTGTGGAGTCCATGTGCTTCCTCTTACACAAACTTTTTCGGTGGACCTCCTCAATGGGAGAAGCTGGAGAAGACAGCGGAAAAGGGGATTCCTGTGGGAATATGTCCTGAGGCCCTTGAACCCGATGTCCGCTAGGTGTGACTTGTGAAACCAGTGTACCACAGGAGGGCAGAGGTATAGACAGTCCAGTATCACAAGCAGCAGCAGCGAAAGCCTTCTCCATCAGTTGGAAGGCTGGTCCACCTGAAGAGGAGTGCATGTCTAGGGCAGGGGTCACCCCTCCCCTAAGTGGCTCAGCCTGCCGACCCAGAGTCCCTAGATGGCTGTGGAACACCAAGCTATGCGTGTAACAACTGACATCCTGGGTCATAGCAAAACTTTCTTGCCACAAAGGCAACTGCGGTTCCTTAGTGAGATCCATAAAGGGGACCAAAGAAGGGGAAGACTGTGCGATATCCATGGACTTCAAAGGCAATGAAGAGGAGAATAAGAAGGGGTCTTTGGAGATGGGTGATCACCTCCCAAGGAAGGATAGTTCCTGAGGGGTGGGATACCTCAGGCCAAGAGCACCTAATCCACAAGACGTAACACATTGTGTTCGGAAAGGCTTCTAGTGGACCTCACGGAGACTGAGGGAGAAATAGGCCTGTCCACAGAAGAGGCAAACTCGGTGCTCATCTCACCCATCCGCACCGAGGACAATGGTGCTGAGAGAGACTGGACTATGGGTGTCTGCACCAAAGAAGTCATCGGCGCTGACATCATAGTCTGCACCGACACAGGGATCGGTGCCGAAGAGGTTGTCGGTCCCGAAGCTGGAATTGATAAAACTGGAGTCAACACTAAAGGTGTCAGTTCCGAGGAGATCTTGGACCAATGTGGTCAAGATCTGCACCGACAGAATGGTCGGTGCTGATACAGTGGTAATAGTCTGAACCAAGGAGCCCCTCGGTGCTAATATAGCGAAGGCTACAGGAGAAGATGGAGCCAAGATCACTAATGGAGCCAAAGGCCTCAGTGCAGAAGGTCTAGGCACCGAAAGAACTGGGGCTGACTGAGTGAGCTCCGGAGCCGAAACTTTAGCCTTTTTAGGTTTTGGTTGAAGGGAGTCCCCAGCCAGGGATGTAGGCAAAGATTTAGCCTTGGTAGGAACATCCAGCATTTTCTTATGGGCTCTAGGAGGCCTCCGACCCAGAAATAGTCTCTAAAAAAGGGAGACTTAAGAAGTCCCTTCAGTAAAAGCTTGTTTTCCCTTTCTAACAAGGTTCTATTTGAAAAGTTCTTAGAAATAGTACAGGATGGGTCAACAGACAAGTGGGACGCCCCCAAACAATAAATGCACAAAGAGTGTGCATCAGAAGTAGGTAGTTTGTGTCCACAATCAGAACACCACTTAAACCCCAGACTACCTTTCTTATCTGCCATGACAGCAAATTAATTAATAGAAAGAGGTACCAGCAATGGTACAAAAGAATACCCGAAGGTATGAGAAAAAAAGGGAAGGATTACCAACGATGGTAAAGAGAGAATACCTCATGGTAAAAGTGTGAAGAAAAGAGAAGAGAAGAAAAACCTGAAGAAAAAAATGTACACTAGATGCGATAGGGTAAGAGACAATGAAATATAAACTTTTCTGACAGAAAAGTAAAATGAAAGACTATTAAGCAACAAATAACTGTACTTAGCTCAAGAGAAGTAGCTTGACACGACCGAATGGCAACCCGGCAAATGAAATCTGAGGTAACAGGGAGAGGGAGATTGTGGGTAAGAGTTTAGCTCGAGAGTTTGAAGCTGACGTGAGCTTGGAAAATGGCCGGCTCGGTTCCGAAGTCAGAACCAATAACCATGCTTAAGGAATGAACGAGGATTAACAATATCAGATCAATGCTTCTAAATGACTACACCAGCAAACAAAATTTGAAGACACTGGACACTGACTTCTGCTTAAATAAAAACTGAATGGAAAATAAGTTACCATATGAGTACATCAACGAGACTAGACAATTTTTTTGCTTAAATAAACATCCAGGGTAAAACAATGCTTCCCAATTAGTGAACAACAAAATCAAAATTGGAGGGAACTGGGCATTAATTCCTTTACTTAAATAAGCAATCAGTGTAAAACAGTACAACTAAATAATATCAAAAACAAACACTTAATGACATTTTTCTTTTTTTGTTTTACATAAATATCAAATGGAAAAATAATGTTACCATATGAGTACATCAATAGCAAAACTTAAGGGCACTGAACAATGAAAGTTTTTTTTTCTTTTTTGCTTAAGTAAACACCTGGAGAAAACCAAATCTAATGTAAAACAATGCTTCCAAATGACTATACCAACAAACAAAATTGGAAGACACTACAGAATGATTTTTTTTTTTGCTTAAATAAACACTCAGTGCAAAACAACATCACCAAATGACCACATTAGCAAGAAACACTGGACACTAACCTTGTCTTTTTGTTTACTTAAATGAACACCAAATCAAAAATAATTTTACCATATAAGTATATTAATAGCAAGCCTGAAGAATACCGAATAATTACGTTTTTTTTTGCTTCCAAATGACTACAGCAACAGACAAATTTGGAAGACACTGGACACTGACTTTTGCTTAAATAAAGACCAAATGGAAAATAATTTACCATATAAGTACATCAACCTGAAGGAGGCTGGACAAATATTTATTTTTTAATTAATTAATTAATTAATTTATTTATTAATTTATGTTTTGCTTAAATAAACACCTAGTGTAAACAATGCTTCCCAATTAGTAAACAACAAAATCACGATTGGAGAAAAGTGGACACAGACTCATTTGCTTAATTAAACAGTGAAAAACACTTCAACCAAATAGCATCAAAAACAAACACTGGACACTGACATTATTATTTTTTTTTACTTAAATACCAAATGGAAAATAATGTTGCCATATGACTACATCAACAGCAAAACTGAAGGACACTGAACAATTAACATTTTTTTTGCTTAAGTAAATACCCAGTGAGAAACAAATCTTCCCAACAACAAAAAATGTGAGCATTGGACACTGACTTTGTTTTTTTCCCCTCTTAAACATCTAATTTGAAACAATGCTTCCAAATGACTAGAACAACAAACAAAACTGAAAGACACTAAACACTGACTTTTTTTGCTTAAATAAATACTCAGTGCAAAAAATACCATCAAATAACCACATCAACAAGAAACACTGGACACTGACTTTGTTTTTTTTTTGTTTGTTTGTTTAGTTAAATAAACACCAAATGTAAAATAATGTTACTATATGAGTATATCAATAGCAAACCTGAAGAATACTGAACAATGGAGTTTTTTTTGCTTAAATACACACCCAATGGAAAACAGTACTTCCCAATTACTGAAAACAAAAAGAAAATTGGAGGACACTAGACACTGACTCTTTTATTTCAATAAACACTCAGTGCAAAAACAATAGAACCAAATAACTACATCAAAAACAAACATTGGACACTGACATTGTTTTTTTTTTGTTTACTTAAAACATCAAATGGAAAATAATGTTACCCAATGACTACATCAATAGCAAAACTGAGTGATACTGAAAAATGAAGTTTTTTTTCCCTGAAACAAACATGCAACATCAAAGAATAAAATCAAACAAAATGTCTTTGACTTTTTATTTGCTTAAATAAACACCCAATGAAAAACAATGCTTCCCAATTACTGAACAACAAAAACAAAAATTAAGGACACTTTTGCTGACTTTTTTTCTTAACTAAACACTCAATGCAAAACAATGCAATCAAATGACTTCATCAACAACAAACACTAGACACTGACCTTGTTTTTTTTTTGTTTGTTTACTTAAACACCAAATGGAAAATCATCAGCAAAAAGGACACTTGACAAGGACGTTTTTTTTCCTGAAACTATCATGTAAAAGGAAAGAATAAAAAATAAACAAATGGTCTTTGACTTATTTTTTCTTTTGCTTAAATAAACACCCAATAAAAAAACAATGTTTACCAATGATGGGACAATCAAAACAAAACTGGCGGACCCTGGAAGTGCACTGAATTTGTTTTTTCCTCCTTAAACAACCAATGTAAAAGAATGATTCCAAATGACTACAGCAGCAAACAAAATTGGAGGACAGTAGACACTGACTTTTTTTCATTAAATAAACCCTCAGTGCAAAACATCACCAAATGACTACATAGACAATTAACACTGCACACTGACCTTGTTTTTTTATTTCATTTTTTTTGTTTACTTAAACACCAAATGGAAAATTATGTTACCAAATGACTACATTAATAGCAAAACTGAAGGACACTAGACAATGATTTTTTTACTTGAAGCAAACACTCAACAGCAAAGCATAAAAAAATGTCTTTGGCTTTTTTTGCTTAAATAAACAGCCAGTGAAAAACAGTGCGTTCCAATTACTGAACAGCAAAAAATAAAGTGGAATACACTGGATAATGACTTTTTTGCTTAAATATTCAGCGCAAAACAATCCAACCAAATGATTTAATCAACAACAGACAATGGACACTGACATTGTTTTTATTTATTTAGTTTACTGTTTACTTAAACACCAAATAGAAAAAAGTGTTACCAAATGACTACATCAATAGCAAAACTAGGGGGCACTGGACAATGAAGTTTCTTTCCTCCTTAAACACTCAATGTAAAACAATGCTACCAAATGACTAGAGCAGCAAATAAACCAGGAGGGCAATAGACACTGACATTATTTGGTTAAACAGTCAGTGAAAAACAACACCACCAAGAGACTACATCAACAAACACTAGACAGCTGCCCTTGTTTTTTTTTTTTTTTTGGTTTGTTTAAGCACCAATGAATACATCAATAATAAAACTGAATGACACTGGACAATGAAGTTTTTATTGTATTTCTACTTATTTATTTATTTATTTTACTGAAATGAACATGCAACAGAAAATAATAATAAAGAATAAGTATTTCTCTTAGCTCTTTTTACACCCAGTGGAAAACAATGCTTCCCAGTGACTGAACAAAAAAACAAAGTTGGAGAATAGTAGACACTGACTTTGTTGTTTTTTCCCTAAACACCCAATGTAAAATAATGCTTCCAAATGACTACAAAAGCAAAAAAAAATGCAGGAAACTTAGTGCAAAATGGCAACCAATAACTACATCAGCACAATCACTGGACAATGATTTTGTTTTTGTAAAATAATATTGCCATATGAGTACATCAATAGGAAAACTGAAGGACACAATGAAAGTTTTTTTTTTCTTTAAGTTTACACCCGGTGAAAAACAATCCTTCCCCATGACTAAACAACAAAACAAAATTGCAGCACTGGACACTGACTTTTTTAAACACCTAATGTAAAAAAAGAAGTTATGTCTTACCATAACGTTCCATCTGTATTGTTGATCCTTGTTCAGTCATTACACATGGGTATCGGTTCCATCCACGGAACCGAGCCGGCCATTTTCCAAGCTCGCGTCAGCTTCAAACTCTCGAGCTAAACTCTTACCCACAATCCCCCTCTCCCTGTTACCTCAGATTGAGTTTGCAAGTCAAAGAAGGTAGAGGCTATCTCTGGTCAAATAACCTAAGAGAACCAGATGGTGAGATCCACTAGAAACCACAGGAGGGGGAAGGAGGGAGGATCGTATTGAATGAACGAGGAACAACAATACAGATGGAACGTTATGGTAAGACATAACTTCTTTATCTGATATCATTAATCCTCGTTCATTCCTTGAACATGGGACAGAGTCCCCAGCTACCTCTATTCCTGGGAGGCTCTCATGGAAGGACATTCCAGAGCACCATAGAACCAAAAGATGCTCTTCCCCTGGAGGCCAAGTCCAATTTGCAATGATTGATGAGGTATGAGGCTAAGTCAAAGTTGCAGCTGCACAGATGTCATGTAAGGAAGCTCTGGCATGGAAGGCAGCAGAAGTTGCACCAACCTTGTAGAATGAGCTTTCATGGTAGTATGCAATGAGATATTGCATTGTGTATAAATGAAGGTCACACAGTCCTTCAACCATCTAGCTAATGTGACCTTAGCAACAGCAGATCCTAATCTAGGTCTAGAAAAAGCCAAAAATAACTGGTCAGATTTATGAAAGGGCCTAGTCCTGTTTACGTAAAATGAATTTGCAGTGGATATCTAGGGTATGTAGGCAATACTCTCCTCTGTTTGAATGATTGGGAAAGAAAACTGGCAATTCAATGGCTTGATTAATGCACATTTCAGAGATCATTTTAGGCAGAAAAAATGGATTTGTTCTCAGAGACACTCTATCTCTATGAAAAATCAAGTATGGGCGCGATACATAGAGCTTGAAGCTCAGAAATATGTCTGGGAGAAGTAATGCCAACCAAAAGCAAGATTTTCCATGACAAATACTTGAGGTCACAAGAAGAGGCAGCTTCAAAAGGTGGCATTGTCAGAGCTTGTAGAACTAATGATAAATCCCATGGTTGAATAGGTTCTATAACAGGTGGCTTCAGATGATTCATACCTTTTATGAAGGTTTTGCACAATTTGTGGGACATAAGAGAGGAATCTTGGACACCCTCATGAAAATTAGAAATTGCAGCCAAATTAACTCTAATGGTAGAGGCCAATAGACCTGGTTGAAAAGGGTTGGCCAGATAGTCTAGTATTATCGACACTGGTGCTGAGAAGGGATCTACTTGTTTATCTTTCAGCCAACAGGTAAATCTTTTCCACTTGCTCAGATAAGTAATTCTAGTGGAAGACTTATGAGATGCAATAAGAATATCACGTACTGGTAAAGAAAGTTCATTCTGCCTGGCAATCAAGGGAATTGGAGTAGCCAAGCCATGAGCTTCAGGCTGTTCAAGTTGGGACGAATCAGGTTCTGTGGATGTGAGATCAACTCTGGGGTTGGATGGAGAATCCATGGTTGATCTAGTAGGTGAGGCCAAAGGAAGGGGAACCAAATCTGTTGAGGCCAATATGGTGCTATGAGGATCACCTTGCTCTTCAACCAACGGGCTTTCTTCAGAAACTGAGGAATGAGGGGAAAGGGTGGAAAAGCATAAAGAAGACCTGAGGGCCAATCGTGGACTAGAGCGTCCCTGGGTGATTGTCCCGTAGGGGGAATCAGGGTGAAGTAGTTGCTGCATTTGTAGTTGGCTGGGGATGCAAATAGGTCACAGCAAGGATGGCCCCAGCGGTGGAAGATCTCCGCCACTATCAAGGGATTCAGGGACCACTCGTGAGGTTGAAGAATGCACCGGCTGTGTCTGTCTGTTATCACGTTGGAATTCCCGGGAATGTGTGTTGCTAGAAGAAAACTGTCGGTAGCCATCGCCCATTGCCATATCCTCATGGCCTCTTGACAAAGGGGGTAAGATTTGGTTCCACCTTGCTTGTTGATGTACCTGACCACCGCCATGTTGTCTGATTGAATCGCAATTTTCCCAGATGGCAGCAGGGGATGGAATGCTTGCAACGCCAGAAGCAACGCCCTTAGCTCTAGAACATTTATATGCAGATGGGCCTGCAGTTCGGACCAAGTTCCTTAGACTGTTTGTCCCTGACATAGCCCCCCCACCCCATCAGGGAGGTGTCTGTGGTCACTGTGGCCTTGCGTTGCTGGGGGGAGACGGGGTGAGACCATTGTGACAGATTGTGTGTCATCCACCAATTTAAATCCTATTTGCACTTGTAGTTCACTCAAATCATGGCTGAAAGAGGATGCTGAAAAGGATACCATTGGGTAAGCAGTAGCCATTGTAGAAGCCTCACGTGAAACCTGGCCAGGGGAGCAATGGTGATGGAGGCTGCCATGGAACCCAACAGCTGTAGAACCGAGTGAGCAGTGAGTTTCTCCCTTGAAAGGATTGGAATCAGTTGTTGCTTTATCCTTAGAATTCTGTGCTCTGGAATAGCAGCTCTGCAGTTCTTTGTGTCCAAGATAACCCCTATGAATTCTGTCGACTGAGATGGGGTGAGATTGGATTTTTGCCAGTTTATGGTTATGCCTAGCCTTTGAGCAATGAGGACAGAGTATGCCAGGGCTTTTTCCAGTAGATGTCTGGTGGGGGCGGAAATGAGCCAGTCGTCTAGGTATGGAAACTCCTGGAATCCTTGAAGTCACAAGTGAGCTGTGACAACTGCCATGCACTTTGTAAACACTCTGGGGGCTGTAGAGAGTCCGAAGGGCAGTACTCTGAGCTGGTAGTGACTGGCTCCTGCATGGAAGTGCAGAAATCTTCTTGATGGCCTGTCCACTTTTATGTGGTAGTATGCATCTTGAAGATCTATCGAGCACATCCAATCGTCTTTTTCCAAAAGCGAGAGGATAGACTGTATTGTGACCATCCGGAATTCTTGTACTCTCACAAACTTGTTCAATACACTGAGATCCAAAATTGGTCTCCAGTCCCCGGTTTTCTTTGGCACCAAAAATAGTGTTGAGTAGAATCCGGATCTTATCTGGTCTGGGAGGACTATTTGGATGACTCTCTTTCTTAGCAGCTTTTCTATCTCTAGTGCTGCTTCTTCCCTTTGACTGGGTGGAACGTCGGGAAGGTTTTTTGAAGAGGCAGGACAAAGCTCGAAGGGGATATGATAACCTCTGGTTATAATCCTTTGCACCCAAGAATCAGTGGTGATGGTTAGCCAGGCAGAAAGGTACAAGGAGAAACATCCCTCAACCACCTCCAGAGGAAATGAGCTGGGCCGCTCTTCAGGAGCGCTGGTAGGATGGACCCGGGAAAGAATCCCTGGTACCCTGGTTACATGGACCCCCTCTGCCCTGAAAGGAGTGTCTTCCCTGTGAGTTTCCCCCTCTGCCTCTAGGGAAGAACTAAGCCTGTGTGTCATGGAAAGGACCCTGAGATTTCGTGAACCATTTCTTCACACTCTTTTGGTTTCAGGAGAAAGCACGTTGAGGGGAAGAATAATGGACACTTACAGCAGAAAGGGTCTTATCGTGCTGTTCACATCTGGCCAGTGTGCTTTTAACATTGGGCCCAAACAACGAGGAGGCCTCAATGGGAGCGTTAAGAAAGGAAGCTTTAAAGGGTTTCACGAAATTGCACAAGCGCATCCAGGTGTGTCGTCTCAAGACCGCAACTGAACCCGATGCTGTAGCTGCTCCTTCTGATGCATGAGATATTAGTCGCATAGAGGAGTTAGATATTGATTCAATGGTGGCCAGCTGGGAGGCCACTTTGTCACGGACCTCATCAGACATGGCACCAGCCAAGGTTTCAGAGAGCTCAGAAATCAGATCCCTTTGAAGCATGGTAAAGTGTGCCATATAATTCAGGGACCTGATAGTAAACGTTGCTGAAACAAAGGTGCACTTCCCTATCCTGTCCAGGGCTCGGGACTCTTTGTTAGGCAGATGGACAGTCTGGCTTTCTTCTTCTGCCAGATCCTTTTTTGTTGTGGCCGCCACCACCAAAGCATCCACAGGAAGACCTTTGGACCAATTGGGATCCGAAGCAGGAGGGGACAAAATCTTATCTGGCCTCTGGGGAATAGCTTCAATGGTATCAGGAGCCTTCCATGCATGCTGCACGATAAGCCGGACAAGTTCATCGGCAGGTAGAGTAACCCAGGAGGTAGGGGGCCAGGCGCGAGAGGCCGGCAGGAACACAGATTCCTCAGAAGTCAGATTAGAGGACTGCCAGTCACCTCTCTGTTTCAGGATTTCGAGGATATCACCAAAGGATACCTCAGAGGGTGACCGGGGGGATCTTTCCCCCTCATCAAAATCTGTGTCTTCAGTGAGGGACTCCTCTGTGGAGTCCATGTGCTTCCTCTTACACAAACTTTTCCGGTGGACCTCCTCAGTGGGAGAAGCTGGAGAAGGCAGCGGAAAAGGGGATTCCTGTGGGAATATGTCCTTCGGCCCTTGCACCCGTTGTCCGCTAGGTGTGACTTGTGAAACCAGTGTACCAGAGGAGGGAGGAGGTATAGACAGTCCGTTATCACCAGCAGCAGTGAAAGCCTTCTCTATCAGCTGGAAGGCTGGTCCACCTGAAGAGGAGTGCATGTCTAGGACAGGGGTCACCCCTCCCCTAAGTGGCTTAGCCTGCTGACCCAGAGTCCCTGGATGGCTGTGGAGCAGCAAACTATGCATGTCACAACTGACATCCTGGGTCATAGCAAAACTTTCCTGCCATGAAGGCAACTGTGGTTTCTTAGTGAGATCCATAAAGGGGACCGCAGAAGGGAAAGACTGCGCTATATCCATGGACTTCAAAGGCAATGAAGGAGGAGAATAAAAAGGAGTCTTTGGAGATGGGTGATCACCTCCCAAAGAAGGATAGTTCCTGAGGGGTGGGATACCTCTGGTCAAGAACACCTGATCCACAAGATGTAACACATTGTGTTCAGAAAGGCTTCTAGTGGACCTCACGGAGACTGAGGGAGAAACAGGCCTGTCCACAGAAGAGCAAACTCGGTGCCCATCTTACCCGTCTGCACCTTGGACAATGGTGCTGAGAGATACTGGACTACGGGTGTCTGCACCGAAGAAGTCATCGGTGCCGAGGTCATGGTCTTCACCGACACAAGGATCGGTGCCAAAGTGGTTGTCGCTACCAAAGCTGGAACCAACAAAACTGGAGTCAACAATAAAGGTGTTGGTTCCGAGGAAGATCTCGGAGCCGATGTGGTCAAGGTCTGCGACGACAGAACTGTTGGTGCCGATACAGTGGTAATAGTCTGAGCCGATATAGCAAAGGCTGCAAGAGAAGATGGAGCCGAGATCACTAATGGAGCTGAAGGCCTCGTTGCCAAAGGTCTAGGCTCCGAAAGCACTGGGGCTGACTGAGTGAGCTTCAGAGCTGAAACTTTAGCCTTTTTAGGCTTTGGTTGGCGGGAGTCCCCAGCCGGGGATGTAGGCAAAGATTTAGCCTTGAAAGGAACATCCAAGATTTTCTTATGGGCTCTAGGAGGGGTTGAGGCCTCCAACCCAGAAATAGCCTCTGAAAAGGGAGATTTAAGAAGTCCCTTCACTAGCAGCTTGTTTTTCCTTTCCAACAAGGTTCTATTCAAAAAGTTCTCACAAATAGTACAGGGCAGGGCAACAGACAAGTGGGATGCCCCCAAACAATAAACGCACAAAGAGTGTGCATCAGAAGTAGGTAGTTTGTGTCCACAGTCAGAACACCGCTTAAACCCCGGACTACCTTTCTTATCTGCTATGACAGCAAATTAATTAATGAAAAGAGGTACCAACAATGGTACAAAAGAATACCTGAAGGTATGAGAAAAAAGGGAAGGATTACCAACGATGGTAAAGAGAGAATACCTTGTGGTAAAAGGGTAAAGAAATGAGCAGAAAAACCTAAACAACAAGACTATTAAGTCTATTAATAAGACTATTAAGCAACAAATAACTGTACTTAGCTCAAGAGAAGTAGCTTGACACGACCGAATGACAACGTGGAAAATGAAATTTGAGGTAACAGGGAGAGGGAGATTGTGGGTTAGAGTTTAGCTTGAGAGTTTGAAGCTGACGTGAGCTTGGAAAATAGCCGGCTCAGTTCAGAAGTCAGAACCAATAACCATGCTTAAGGAATGAACGAGGATTAACAATATCAGATAAATGCTTCCAAATGACTACACCAACAAACAAAATTTGAAGACACTGAACACTGACTTCTGCTTAAATAAACATCGAATGGAAAATAAGTTACCATATGAGTACATCAACGAGACTGGACAATTTTTTTGCTTAAATAAACATCCAGTGTAAAACAATGCTTCCCAATTAATGAACAACAAAATCAAAATTGGAGGGAACTGGACACTAATTCCTTTGCTTAAATAAACAATCAGTGCAAAACAGTACAACCAAGTATCATCAAAAACAAACACTTAATGACATTTTTCTTTTTTGTTTTACATAAACATCAAATGGAAAAATAATGTTACCATATGAGTACATCAACAGCAAAACTGAAGGACACTGAACAATGAAAGTTTTTTTTCTTTTATGCTTAAGTAAACACCTGGTGAAAACCAAATCTAATGTAAAACAATGCTTCCAAATGACTATAGCAACAAACAAAATTGGAAGACACTACACAATGTTTTTTTTTTGCTTAAATAAACACTCAGTACAAAACAACACTACCAAATGACCACATCAGCAAGAAACACTGGACACTAACCTTGTTTTTTTGTTTACTTAAATGAACACCAAATCAAAAGTAATGCTACCATATGAGCATATCAATAGCAAACCTGAAGAATACTGAATAATGAAGTTTTATTATTTTTTTTTTTTGCTTCCAAATGACTACAGCAACAGACAAACTTGGAAGACACTGGACACTGACTTTTGCTTAAATAAAGACCAAATGGAAAATAATTTACCATATAAGTACATCAACCTGAAGGAGACTGGACAATTATTTATTTACTTATTTATTTATTTATTTATTTATTTATTTATTTGTTTATTTATTTATTTATTTATTTATGTTTGCTTAAATAAACACCTAGTGTAAACAATGCTTCCGAATTAGTAAACAACAAAATCACAATTGGAGAAAAATGGACACAGACTCTTTTGCTTAAATAAACAGTGAAAAACACTACAACCAAATGACATCAAAAACAAACACTGGACACTGTCATTATTATTTTTTTTTACTTAAATACCAAATGAAAAATAATTTTACCATATGACTACATCAAAAGCAAAACTGAAGGACACTGAACAATTAACATTTTGTTTTGCTTAAGTAAATACCCAGTGAAAAGCAAATCTTCCTAACAACAAAAAATGTGAGCACTGGACACTGACTTTGTTTTTTTTCCCCTCTTAAATATCTAATTTGAAACAATGCTTCCAAATGACTAGAACAACAAACAAAACTGAAAGACACTAAACACTGACTTTTTTTTGCTTAAATAAATACTCAGTGGAAAAAAATACCACCAAGTAACCACATCAACAAGAAACACTAGACACTGACTTTGTTTTTTTTTTTTTGTTTGTTTGCTTAGTTAAATAAACACCAAATGAAAAATAATGTTACTATATGAGTATATCAATAGCAAACCTGAAGAATACTGAACAATGTTTTTTTTTTTGCTTAAATAAACACCAAATGGAAAACAGTGCTTCCCAATTACTGAAAACAAAAAGAAAATTGGAGGACACTAGACACTGACTCTTTTATTTAAATAAACACTCAGTGCAAAAACAATACAACCAAATGACTACATCAAAAACAAGCACTGGACACTGACATTGTTTTTTTTTGTTTGTTTGTTTACTTAAAACACCAAATAAAAAAATAATGTTACCCAATGACTACATCAATAGCAAAACTGAATGAAACTGAAAAATGAAGTTTTTTTTTCCTGAAACAAACATGCAACATCAAAGAATAAAATCAAACAAAATGTCTTTGACTTTTTGTTTGCTTAAATAAACACCCAATGCAAAATAATGCTTCCCAATTACTGAACAACAAAAACAAAAATTGGAGGACACTGGCACTGACTTTTTTTCTTAACTAAACACTCACTGCAAAACAATGCAACCAAATGACTTCATCAACAACAAACACTAAACACTGACCTTGTTTTTTTTGTTTGTTTACTTAAACACCAAATGGAAAATCAACAGCAAAAAGGACACTTGACAAGGACGTTTTTTTTTTTGTAAAACTATTATGTAAAAGGAAATAATAACAAATAAACAAAGGGTCTTTGACTTATTTTTTCTTTTGCTTAAATAAACACCCAATAAAAAACAATGTTTACCAATGATGAGAAAATCAAAACAAAACTGGAGGACCCTGGAAGTGCACTGAATTTGTTTTTTCCCCCTTAAACACCCAATGTAAAAGAATGATTCCAAATGACTACAGCAACAAACAAAATTGGATTTTTTCCTTAAATAAACCTTCAGTGCAAAACATCATCAAATGACTACATAGACAACTAACACTGCATACTGGCCTTGGTTTTTTTATTTCATTTTTTTTTTTATTATTATTATTTATTTTATTTTTTTTGTTTACTTAAACACCAAATAGAAAGATTATGTTACCAAATTACTACATTAATAGCAAAACTGAAGGACACTAGACAAGGATTTTTTTTTTTACTTGAAGCAAACACTCAACAGCAAAGAATAAAAAAAAATGTCTTTGCCTTTTTTTACTTAAATAAACACCTAGTGAAAAACACTGCTTTCCAGTTACTGAACAGCAAAAACAAAAGTGGAGGACACTGGATAATGACACTTTTTGCTTAAATATTCAGTGCAAAACAATCCAACCAAATGACTTAATCAACAACAGACAATGGACACTGACTTTTTATTTATTTAGTTTTCTGTTTACTTAAACACCAAATAGAAAACAATGTTTCCAAATGACTACATCAATAGCAAAACTGGAGGGCACTGGCCAATGAAGTTTCTTTCCCCCTTAAATACTCAATGTAAAACTTCTTCTTCTTCTTTTGGCTTTTCCCGGTTAGGGGTCGTCACAGTGGATCAACTGTCCACTCATGATTAGCAGTGGAGTTTTACGGTGTTGAGTTGCCAGCCTAGTGCCCAACCTTCCACAGAAGGCACACACATGCACACACTCATGCCTAGGGCCAATTTTGAGTGTCCAATCCACCTACAGCATGTCTCTGGGATGTGGGAGGAAACCCACGCGACCACAGGGAGGACATGCAGACTCCGCATAGAAGGCACCCCAGCTGAGGATTGAACCGGAGAACCTCTTGCTGTGAGGCGGCAATGCTAACTGTTGCACCATCACGACCACCTCCAAATGACTAGAGCAGCAAATAAAACTGGAGGACAATAGACACTGACATTCTTTGGTTAAATAAACACTCTGCAAAACAACACCACCAACAAACCACATCAACAAACACTAGACAACTGGCCTTGTTTTTTTTTTTTGCTTAAGTAACTACCCAGTGAAAAGCAAATATTCCCAGTGAGTAAAGAATGAAAAATTGGAGCATTGGACACTGACTTTTTTTTCCTCTTAAACATCTAATGAAAAACAATGCTTCCAAATGACTACAGCAACAAACAAAATTGGAAGACACTAGACACTGACTTTTTTGTTTAAATAAATACTCATTGCAAAACAAGAAACACTAAACACTAACCTTGCTTTTTTCTGCATTTTTTTTGCTTACTTGAACATCAAATGAAAAAAAAGAAGTTATGTATCTACCATAATGTTTCATGTGAGTTCTCCATCTCACCTTCATTCTGTACTGATGGGTTCAGAACCACTTGGCTGTTTACTAAAGCTTGAGGTCTTCAACCAGCTTGTGGCTTACTCCCTATCCCATGATGCTCTAGTGCATTCCTCAGATCTTGTTTGCTGCATACTAATGCTCATATGTAACTCCCTATAATTTATAAGACCAGAAGAGGGTCAAAGCACAACAGATGCTAATCAGAAACCTCTCGATCCTATAGAAGCCAAGGCTGGGGGTAGGAGGGAGGGGCGTAAGAATGAAGGCAAGATGGACAGCTCACATGAAACATTATGGTAGGTACATAACTTCTTTATGTAAAGTTGTCTTATCTCGCATTCATTCTGTACTGATGGGATAGTGTCCTTAACACCATCTTTCCTGGGCGGCTCACAGGAGTATATTCTTCAGGACAGTGGAACCAAAGAAGGCCCTGTCCCTGGAGGCCAAATCTACTTTGTAATGAGTGATAAAGGTATGACACCTCGTCCACGTGGCTGCCGCACAAATGGTATCTATCGGTAACCTCACACAAAATGCAGAAGAGGTGGAGGCAGCCCTATTAGAGTGAGCTTTTACTCTGTCTGGCAGCTATTTGTTCACTGACTGGTAAGTGAACAGAATGCAGTCTGACAACCACCTAGATAGGGTAGTTTTTGCTGCAGAAACACCTTTCTTATAGTCTTTAAAGGATACAAATAGTTTCTACGTCTTTCCAAATTCTTTTGTTCTGTGTAAATAGAAACATAAGTGTCTGAACATCAAGTTGGTGAAGCATATATTTTCCCTTATTGCCATACTTGGGGAAAAAAACGGTAAGTCTATGGACTGATTCAAGTTGGATTCTGAATATACGTTTGGTAAAAAGCAAGGGTTTGTTCGGAGAGACACTCTGTCATTGTGGAACAACATATATGGGGGGTTGATAGATAATGCTTGTAACTCCAAAACCCTCCTAGCTGAGGTGATAGCCACTAGGAAAATAATCTTCCATGTCAAGAACTTTAAGTCACATGATGATGCCAGTTCAAAAGAGGGAAGAATTATCTGGGATAGGGAACTATCTAGGCCTAAAAAAGAGACGGTCATGAAAAAATACACAACACTTGCTAATAACAAAGGTTAAAGCACTACAAATGAGCGCATTCAATGCATATGCTACTATAGTATATAAAGCATACTTTATAACCACAACTAGTAAAAAATACAGAAAAAGAAGTTTTTCTACTTGGCCAGAGCTGGAAGAATCCCCAATCTGTTTCAGCAGCAAACAAGATCTGAGGAATGCACTAGAGTGCCATGAGATAGGGAGTAAGCCACAAGGTGGTTGAAGACCTCGAGCTTTAGTAAAAGGCTGAGTCGGAACTGAGGATCATTTCTGAACCCAACAGTACAGAATGAAAGTGAGATAGGACAACTTCACATCTAATGTTATTGAGTACATCAACAAGAAAACTGAAGGACACTTGACAATGAGGTTTTTCTTTGTTGAGACAAACATGCAACAGAAAATTAATAAAAATAAGTATTTGTCTTATCTCTTTTTTTTCCAATTTTTTCCCAATTAGTGACCAACAAAAACAAAATGGGAGGACACTGGACACTAACTTTTTTACTTAAACAAACACTCAAAACAGTACAACTAAATGCCTACATCAAAAGCAAACACTGGACACTGACTTTTTTTGGTTTGTTTACTTAAACATCAAATGGAAAATAATGTTATCAAATGACTACATCAATAGCAAAACTGAAGGATGCTGGACAATGAAGTTTTTTTTGTTTGTTTGTTTTTTTTATAACAAACAAAAAAAAAATAAAAAAAGTCTTGCTCTACTCTGTCACACCATAGCCTTACATCTCTCAGACATTCTTTCTGTAACATGCTGCTCTTCTTTACATTTACTACTCTTCTACTTCTTCTAGCTCACCTCTCCTCTTATCACAAGACTATAGCTCCTATTACCCTTCTTCCTACTTCTATTTACTTCACCACACACTTTCAAACCCACAATGCTTTCTATATATCACCCTCTCTTTTTAATGCTTCTAACCTACTTGTACTCAAAACTAAATCTATGCACCTCATTTCATTCCCTCTAAACACTAAACCTAAATATTGCTACTACTACTACTACAAGATTCCTACTCTACTTATCAATAACAATAACTTACTCCTTTCTGAAGATATATACCCTAACTCAGGACCCCTCTCCTATCAGTCTACTAAAACCTTGTTTACAAAATCACTTCACCCTCATGCTAATTCAGCTACTAAGTGTTTAACCCTATTCTCAGTAAACATACATAGCATTCTTAATAAAGACATAGAATTCCAGAGTTGATGGCCCACTACTCTCCTGGCATAATAACTCTGAGAGAAACATGTCTCAAACCCCACATCTCAGATAATGAACTTCTTCCCCCTGGTTATAACATCATCTGCTTAGAGAGAATTCATAACAAAAGGTGGCATAGCCATAATTTACTCTGATCATCTCAACTTGACCCCTTTGGCCAATGCTCTTCCCAACTTTCAACCTGCAGAAGTCCTAATAGTTAACTGCAAACTCAATAACTACAAAATAAAAACTAACAGTTGTCACTATATACATTCCCCCAGGTAATAATATCCACATTTTGGAGCATTTTCTTTCATAGATCACACACAACACTTCTAATGAAACCCTAACCTCTAATTCCCCTAAATCATTTATTAATCTTCACCGTTTTACACAGCTTATCTCCACTCCTACCCACTTTAGCAAGCCATCCAACTCTAACTCTATCATTATTGGATCCTTGTATCCAATCCAGACCTATACTACCACCCTAAAACCATTCCTGATTCCATAAGTGACCACTGTCCAACTTGCATTCAAAGATACTCTCTTCAACAAATCAAGCATCATAACTTCAAAGACTGTTGCAGTCTTTCAAAATTTAATCCTGATGAATTTAATAACATACTCTCCTGCATTGACTTGTCCTTCCTTACTTACTTACCCTTAGATGATGCTGTAAATAAATGTAACCTTATTTTTCTTGATATCCTTAACTGCCTTGCTCCCCTTAGAAAAAAATAAGTTAAATCACTCTTTGTACCCTGCCTGACACAATCTACTTGCTCACTTATGCTCCTGTTAGACAAAGCCTGGAAAAACTGGATAACTTCAACAGCTACCTTCCATCTCCAAACCTATAAATAACTTTGAAATCACACTAAAAATGTCAACTTGGGCAAGAAAATTTTCCACCTGAATTATCAGGTTAACCATCGCAGCAACACTAAGAAATTCTGGAACACCATAAATAAGATCCTCCAGCCTGGTAAACCCTCTACACCTAACCCTTGTCCTAACAACACTCCCCTTGAAACTGACATTATATTAAACTCCTACTTCATTGACTCAATCAGTAAATTAACTCAGAATTGTAACCTCTCTGATCAGCCCCCCCTTCCAGACAGAAAATCACCTTCTCAGTTCAACCTGTTCCCACTAGCTATATAAAAACTCTACTTAGCAAATTAAAGCCATGCTCTCCCTCTGCAGATAATCTTCCTCCCCTCTTCCTTAAGCTTGCTGATAACTCTATTGTATGCCCTATCTCCATTTTTATTAATTGATCTATACGTGAATCTATTGTTTCCACAATCTGGAAACAATTTTACACTATTCCAATCCATAATCCAGTCACTCCACTGAACTCTCAAATTACCGGCCTATAGCCATTCTGTCCCCATTTCTAAAATACTGGAAAAATGTGTACACAAGCAGCTCATGGACTATCTTCTTCAAGAAAATTTACTAACTACCACACAACATGGCTTATGTTCTAATCACAGAACAATTACAGCTCTTATTTCCTTTACAGAAACTATCCCTCAAGCCAGAGATAATAATAAACGTGTTCCCTATATATTTTTAGATCTCTCCAAAGCTTTTGCCACAGTCCCTCGTCTCAAGCTCCTTTCAAAAATGTCTGTTCTTAGTCTCTCTAATCCTACTATCTCCTGGTTCTCTAGTTATCGCATTGATACCAGTCTGTAAAATGGCTCTTTTCTCTCTCTCTCTCCGGCTCCATGCTAGGTCCTTTACTTTTTAACATCTTTACTAACTGCCTCCACACCTCCTATTCTAATTCTTCTCTTATACAATATGGTGACAATTCCACAATTATATCTATTTCTGATAATATCTTAGATCTCCACATCTTAACTCAAAACTCTTTCAACTCTGTTGAAAGTTGGCCTACTGATAATCAACCCATTCTCAATCCCCCCCAAAAACTAAACTTCTCTTATTCCTCCCCACATCCCTCACACATCTTAAAACCCACCTAGCCAGGCATGTCTAAGGGTCAGCTCCAGGTGTTTCTCCTGTCTACCTGATGAATCTGGGCATCTTGGGGCAATGCAGCAATTGCCTCATGTACACAGATAACCCTCTCCTCCTACCACCCAACACTACAACCTGTGAGAGATGCACTTATATAGCCAAACTGGAAGCAAAACTCTCTTCACCCAAGACTGGACTGGACAGTCAAGAGGAGAAGGTAAACACTTGCACCACACCACACTCATCACATAGTCCCTCAAAACCTACACCACCAAAGCAGACACATTAAAAACGCAAAACACACACCTACATTTGCGGAGGCTCTCAATAAAAATCTGCTCAAGCAACAGAGACCTCCAAAGCAGAAACGCAAGCAACCTCCTCCCCCCAACACAACCCAAATGACACATAAACTCAGTGTGCCAGTCAACCACAGTCCATAAGGCATAACAATGCACCCAACACTCTAGTCATAGGTGACTCTATAGTCAGGCACACTGAGTTCCACTCACCAGGCTAAACAAGGAGAAAGTTACTGTCAGCTGCCTGTCAGGTGCCAGTATCCACCACATAATGCACGCACTCAGTTCACACTACAACAAGTACAAATATGACTCTGTCATTGTCCATGTTGGTGTGAATGACCTGAGAAGTACCTCCCTGGACTACATGAAAAGAGACATGGAGGAGCTCTCCGATCTTGTAGCCCAGGCAGGTATGACCCTAGCCCTGAGTAACATCCTGCCATCACCCAGAATGATACCACAGTACAAGGACTTAATGATTGACTTCAACAATTGGCTAAGCTTCTGGTGTCATTCTAAGGGGATCCAGTATCTGTCTGCCTGGGATGACATGATCGACAGACCACGATGCTTTGCCAGAGATGGCCTGCACCTGTTGCCCTTGGGATTCCGGATACTGGCTAAGGCTCTTGCCATCCCTATAGTGCCATTTTTAGGCAAGGTTCAAATGACAAATTAACCACAGTAACAGGTACAAGCAAGCAGAATCTGAGGGTAATGCTACTCAATGCTAGAAGTCTAAACCTCAAAATGCACTCACTCAAGTCACTCCTTAAAATGGAGAACATCGACGTCTGTACAGTGGCAGAGACCCGGTTCAATGCTCCAGAGAACACCCCTGCATTACCAGGCTATAATTCATACCACACCTTTCGGCCACCTAACCTGGACTGAAACACTAAAAGTGGAGGTGTGTCCATATTCATTAAGGATATCCACACCTCCATGCTAGTTGCTCAGAATAATGCATCCGAGATTATCCAAGTGCGACTAACTCTGGTGAAGACCACAATCCAAATCGTATCTTGCTACAGATCCCCCACCATGCCCCAGGATTCCCACTCCTCATTTCTTAATACACTGGAAAATATTAGGGTACAAC
This sequence comes from Protopterus annectens, assembly GCF_019279795.1. Classification (NCBI taxonomy): domain Eukaryota; kingdom Metazoa; phylum Chordata; order Ceratodontiformes; family Protopteridae; genus Protopterus; species Protopterus annectens. The sequence continues at coordinate 1,242,310,335 of NC_056744.1, read as the reverse complement.
CCAACACCCTAATAATGGGTGATTTCAACTACCCCACCATTAACTGGGAAAACTACTCATGTACCAACTCTTTTTGAAATTCATAAATTCCAATGCCTTGGATCAACTTATCCACACCCCCACCAGGGGCAGCAATAACCTAGACCTGGTCATTACCAACATGGGCAACTGGTGTTCCACACCAAAGGTCAGTTCCTCGTTGGTCAGATCCGACCACAAGCTAATCACCCTGGATATCCACATCCCGCCCCCACTCCCTATTAGGGAAACCAACATAAAAAATTTCTCCAAAGCCAACTTCACGCTTCTTAAGACAGAAGTGGCAAACTTCATGACACCCATGCAGACAGACAATAGAGGTACTAGCACTCACATGAGTGCATGGATTGTACTATACATAACAGAACCACAATGCTATCTTTCAAAAAAGGAAGCCAATCTGGTGGTCCCCTGCCATAAACAAATTCTTCAACAGAAGAAAAAAACTGTTACAAAAAAGAGTAAAATCCCAGGATTGGAGGAACTCCCTGGTCAGCCTCAGTAAGAAGCTGAGAGTCCTCATAAAATCCTCCAAAGCTAGTTACGAAAATAAAATTGCCACTGATTCTAAAGACAACCACAAAGCATTCTATAGCTATGTCAAGAATCTCAATGGCAACACTCAGATCTGTTCTGAGTTACAGCACAATGGCACTAAATATACAGAACCAACTGATATTGCCAACATCCTGGCAGATAGGTTCAGTGCTAACTTTACCCCCCTCTCACCCCCTAAGAGGCCCATTTCTATACCAGAAGAATGCAAAGTTCCTGTAATTATGGCTGCACAGGTAAAAAACACACTCTCCAAAGCCAAGAACACAGCATCCATGGGACCTGACAGCATCCCAGGCTATGTTCTACACAAATTACAGAACGAACTGGCACTCGACCTAAGTACCATGTTCAATCATAGCCTCACCTCAGGCTTTATGCCCACTGAATGGCGCACAGCAATGGTTATCCCACTCCACAAAGGGTGAGCCACCATGGACCCAGGGAACTATCACCCCATTAGCCTGATGAGCCTTGTCTACAAGGCCATGGAACGTATCATCATGGAACTTATAAAAAAAGACATTGGTAATCTCCAAACTCTGGACCCCACCCAGTTCAGGTTTGTAAAAGGCATATTATGTCTCCTTAACCTGATAGACTTCTTTGAAGCAGTCACCAAAGCTGTAGACGAGGGTAAGGTGGTTCACACAGCCTATCTAGATCTCGCCAAGGCTTTTGACATCATCCCCCACTCTGGAAGTGTCTATATTATCTTATCAAAGTTTCAGAATATCGAATCTGATATCGTCAACATCATATCATCAAATTCTGAAACATCGAAAAATAAAAAAAAATGCCTAAAAACAAAAATAAATAAAAACTTACCTTTGCAAAGAGGGGGGCAAGCCCCCTGCACCCCCCCGTATGGGGGAGCTGCGCCCCCACACACCCCTACTTAAATATATCAAATCCAAGACCGCACTACATTGAATTAAACAGAAATCTCCCCTTACGGAGATTTCCGTTTAAACGTTCAATGTTTTTTGCTTTTGCTAATCTGGTGCCAACAATATCAGCTTCGATATTGTCGGCCTTCGACAACGTGAAGTAGACCCCTCAAGAATTATAGATAAACTCACTAAACTAGGTATAAATCTCTTCTGCTCTGCTCCTAACTTGCCACACCTCATCTCCTCACTGCTTACCTCAGCTATTCTGTACTACTCCAATACTCCCTATCAGGAACTACTATCCTACAAACTATTTCTCACACTATGACATATCTCCCGAATAGCATTATTTTCCAGATTCCATTCCTTCATTTTTATGCTTTGTACTACCAATTGGGAATTCAAAGTTTTGCTAGCTATATATCAAGCTTGCTCAAATCAAACTAAGGTATGAAAAATCTCCTTGACTGTATATATGCCACGGTATAGAAATTTTCTGTCATTTGTGGATTATGTGTTGTCATATAAAGTCATGGAGCTCTAATTGTATATATGCCTCTGTACAGAAATTTTTTTGTCATTTGTTGTATTTGTACTGTTATGTTATGGGGCTTTTCTCCCCGGGCCTCCGCTGTAAATGGACCTTGTTCCAGTCGGACTTTCCCGGTAAACAAATGTAAAATAAAATAAATAAATCCCTATATCACAAGATGGGTTGCCAACTGGCTCACTGACAGAACCTACATTGTGAAAGTAGCCGACTCCAAATCTGACTTCAGATCAGTGATAAGTGGAGTACCACAGGGTTCAGTCCTGTGTCCTCTCCTGTTTGGTATCTACTTCTCTGAAGTACAGGCTAATACAGAAGGTCTTTGGCTAATGAAGTCTGCAGATGACTGCAAACTAGGAGCCATAATCGAAACTCCTAACAATGTGGACATCCTACAAAAGGGCCTCACTGAGGCAGATGCCTGGTGTCAAAGCCATGGCCTCAAGCTCAGTGCCAAAAAGTGCATTGTTATCTGCTTTGGTAAAAACTCTGTACCCATGAACTACCACATAATCACATCACCACAGTAGTCAGGAAATACTTCTACGTGGCACACCTCATCACAAAAGGCTTGTCATCTAGGAAAAAATAGGTCATTGTTCCCCTCTACTCGTTACTCATTAGACCCACTCTAGAGTACAATGCCCCTTTTGGTATGTACCTCACAAGACATCTACAATAACTGGAAAAGCCGCAGAAATACCTCACAAAGAGGATTACTGGCCTTAAACAGATGCCTTACGCAGACCGTCTAAAAAACACCAGCTTTACTCGGTCGCATATCGCCTACTCAGAGGCGATCTCTGCCTAACATACAAAGCTATGTCAAACTCAGAGCTGTTGGACATGCTCCACTTAAAGAAATCCCAATCCCTCCGAGCTACACGCTCTAGGGACCTAAACCTTGTCACCACAATAAACAGAACATGCTGGAGGGATAGATTCCTGTCCCAGAGACTTCCCATACTCTGGAACAAACTACCTATCTATATCAAACAAAGTTCCTCATTAGCACTCTTCAAGAAAGATCTTGATGACTGGATGGGAAATAGGAAATTCACCCCGGGGATCACTTCTGTGGCTCTGCCCAACAGGGGCACAGGAGAATAATTTTCTTGGGTGGTGAAAGCCAGGGAAGCTTTTTGGCTAGGCTTATATAGGCCCTTGGGCCAATAGCCTAGTACCTACCTATGTACCTATGAACCTACATTCTCTGTCTCATCTCTTAACAGTACTGTCATTTATGTTGAATCAGATACCAAGCTCCTGGGTGCAATTATTGATGATCAACTCAGATATGACCTACACATCCATCACTGCATGAAAAAGGCACACCAAAAACAACTTGGTTTGCTCTATAGAAATAAAAAAAAAATCATTTCCACAGATTCAAGACTCTCCCTAGCCTATGATTTTCTTCTTCTTTGTCTTTTTTATGGCTCACAAATCTAAACTAACATAAAATCCTCTCTAGAAACCAAGCTAGAACTCCTTAACAACAAAGTAGCTATGCTCCCATAGTGATGCTGGGAACTTAACTATAATGCTTCCCTTGTATCTGGTGGTTCCCCCATCTTCATCCCCATAGTGATGCCAGTGCTGTTATGGTAATTTTCCCTGGTGTTCAGTAGTTTTTGTCACCCTAATATCAATAGTGATGCTGTTGCCATTAAGGCACATAAAAAGAAGTTATGTCTTACCATAACGTTCCATCTGTGTTGTAGATCTTTATTCATTCATTACTGACAGAACTTCGGTTCTGTCCTCGGAACCAACATGTCCGTTTCCAAGCTCACGCCAGCCAAAAACTCTCAGCTAAGACCTACCCATAATGCCCCTCTTATAGTCTCTTCAGATCGAGTTTGCCTGCCCCTATATTATAGAGATAGTAAGAGAGACAGTAGTAGGCTCTCCAAGATGTACTCCAAGAAGGCAGTGTATGCTGAGACGTCAGAGAGGAATACATTTTATTCATTGGGTTCCTAGTCTTTGTTCTTCATTGTATTTGCTGTTTTTGCTTTGCTGTTGTTTTTGCTACAGTAGGAGGCTCTGTCTGAGCAAATACCTTAACCAGGAGTTCCTAAAGTCCACCAGGAGTCCAGGCAGGGGGAAGGAGGGCGGGAAGTAATGAATGAATAAAGATCTACAACACAGATGGAACATTATGATAAGACATAACTTCTTTATCTGATGTTGTAAATATTTATACATTCCCTACTGATAGGACTGAGTCCCCAGCTACTTGAGTCCTGGGTGGCCCTAAGGAAGGATATTCCTGAGTACCATAGAACCAAAAGATGCTCGTCCCCTGGAGGCCAAATCCAATTTGTAATGAGTGATAAAGGTATGAGGTCTTGCCCAAGTGGCTGCTGCACAGATATCATCCATAGAGCCTCTGGAATGAAAAGCTACAGAAGTAGCCATCAATCTAGTGGAATGAGCCTTTATTCAGGAAGGTAAGGATAGTTTATTTTGATGGTAGATGAAAGTAATGACATTACTAAGCCAGGATGATAGTCACTTTGGAGACAGGTTTACCCAATCTGGGTCCCACAAAGGCCACAAACAATTAATCCATTTTCCTGAAAGATTTAGTCCTGTCCAAATAAAAACAAAGCTACCTATGAACATCAAGGGTATGCAAAAGATACTCCCCTCTATTTGAATGCTGAGGGAAGAAAACCGGCAGGTCAACAGACTGGTTAATGGAAATTCCAGAAATGTCCTTGGGCAAGAAGGAAGGGTCAGTACGAAGGGACACTCTATCCCTGTGGAAGTTCAAGTAAGGTCTGTTGACACTCAAGGCCTGCAACTCAGATACTCTTCTTGCTGAGGTAAGTGCTACTAGAAGTAGAGTCTTCCATGATAAAAATTTTATATCACATGAATCAGAAGGTTCGAAAGGAGGGCTTGTTAACGACTGAAGTACCAAAGTCAAGTCCCAGGGTTCTATGGGGGGGCTTGGCAGGAGGTTTAATGTGTAATACTCCCTTCAAAAAGGTTTTGCACAGACGGTGTGACATAACAGAAGAATTATCAAAGCCATTATGAAAATTTGCGATAGCTGCTAGATGCACAGTAATTGTCGATGCTGAGGCTCCTGCATGTAGAAGAGTAGTCAGGTACTGTAGGATCTTCTGAATTGGCATAGAGAAAGGGTCTATGTCCTGATCTTTGGCCCATGTAGTGAACCTAGCCCATTTACTAGAATAATTTTTTCTGGTGGAAGATTTGTGTGAATCCAGAAGAATCTCATGGATGGGAGATGAAATATCAAGCAACCTGGCAATCATCGGAAGTGGAGGAACCAAGCTGTGAGCTTGAGGCTGTGGAGACTGGGGTGAATCAGTCCCTGAGTGTGAGATAGCAGACCTTGAGACTGATCCAGGATCCACGGGCTGTGAATCAGATGAGGCCATAGGAAAGGAAACCAGAATTGACGGGCCAATAAGGGGCAATGAGGATCACTTTGCTTCCCAACCTTTGAGCTTTCAGGAGGAATTTCAGGATGAGGGGAAATGGGGGAAAGGCATACAGTAGACCCAGGGGCCAATCGTGCTTTAGACCTTCCCTCAGTGATTTCCCCCTGAGGGGGGAATCAAGGCAAAATAGCTTCTGCATTTGTTGTTTAGAGGGGAAGCAAGGCCTGCCCCAGCGGCGGAAGATCCGATCCACTATTACAGGATTGAGGGTCCACCCGTGAGGCATCAGGATGTTCCTGCTCAGATTGTCCGCAATAAGGTTGGAACTCCCGGGAATGTGCGTTGCTATAAGAAAGCGGTTGGAAGCTATGACCCAGTGCCAAATCCTCATGGCTTCCCGACACAGGGGGTAAGACTTTTTTCTACCTTGTATGTTTATATACCAGATGATTGACATGTTGTCTGATTGAATTGCAATGGTTCCAAAAGGGAGGGATGTATGGAATGCTTGCAACGCTAAGAGAAATGCCCTCAATTCCAGGACATTTATGTGCAAATTGGCCTCCATGGGGGAACCAGGTGGCTTGGACTGTCTTTCCCTGGAAATGCCCCCCCCCCCCGCCCTAACATTGAAGTGTCCGTGGTCACTGTGGCCCTGGGCTGGGAGAGACAGAATGGTCGACACCAAAGATTTGACTCTGGCTTCATCCACCATAGCACTTCTTTCTTGCCAAGGTTTGTAAGGTGTATCATGTGGTCGAGTAGGTGGGTTAATATCGACCATTGTGAAGAAAGGAGCCACTGTAATGTGCAACCTCGCCAGTATTTCTGGGGTAATGGATGCTGCCATGGAGCCTAAGAGTTGCAGTACAAAGCATGCTGGTACAAAGGTCTGTGGAAGGAGGGCTTGGATCTGGTGTCTTATTTTCGAAAGCCTGTGAGGAGGGAGGGAAGCTGGACAGGATGTTGTGTCGAAGATCATTCCAGTAAATTCCAGTGTTTTTGTTGGGGACATCTGAGATTTGTCCTGGTTGATTATAATCCCCAAGTGGAGAGCGAGGCCTTGAGTGTAAGAGAGGCCATGGATTAGAAGATTCCTGGTTGAGATGGTAAGGAGCCAATCGTCTAGATGCAGAAACACCTGGAATCCTTGTAGTCAAAGATGATCTGCCATACATTTGGTGAACACTCGGGGGGGCTGTTGAGAGAGCGAATGGCAGTACCCTGAACTGGTAGTGATCAGCTCCCAGCCGGAAGCAGAAAAATCTCCAGGAGTGCTGATCCATCTTTATGTTGTAATACATGTCCTGGAGGTCTATAAAGCATATCCAGTTGTCCTTCCCTAGAAAAGGGAGAATGGACTGTACCGTGACCATCCGGAATTTTTGAGGTTTCATAAATTTGTTCAATAGGCTGAGATCCAGGATTGGTCTCCAGTCCCCTGTCTTTTTTGGCACTAAAAAGAACCTCGAGTAAAACTTGGATCCTCTCTGGTCTGGTGGGACTGGTTGGATGACTCTTTTTCTTAGCAGATTTTCTATTTCTAAAGCTGCTACCTCCCTCTGTTTGGGTGGCACATCGTGGATTCATTTGACGGGTTTGGGAGTTAAATCAAATGGGATATGGTAGCCTCTGGATATTATTCACTGCACCCAAACATCAGTAGTAATAAGTTGCCAGGCTGGTAGGTGCAGAGAAAAACGACCCCTGACTGCTTCCAGAGGAAAGCAATCAAGCCGCTGCTCAGGAGTGCTGGTAGGGTCAGCCGGAGAAGGAATCTCTAGTGCCCTGGTTATGTGGACCCCCTCTACCTTGAAAGGGGTATCTTCCAGATGAGTTGCCCCCTCTGCCCCAGGGGGATTGCTCACCACGAGTGTCACAAAAAGATCCTTAGGACCTTTGGAACCACAATTTCCTTCCCCTCTGGTTCCTGGAATAGGACCTCTGGGGGGTGGAAAAATGTATGCCCACAGCAGACAAGGTCTTTCCATCTTTCTCACTTCATGCTAGTGTGTCTTGTACTTTGGGACCAAAAAGTGCAGATTCATTGACAGGTGCATTGATGAAGGAAGATTTAAAGGGGTCTGCAAAATAAAAAGCATCCAAGCATGACGTCTCATGACAATACCTGATGCAGCAGCTCATGCTGCCCCCTCGGTGGTGTGAGATATCAAACACATCGAGGAGTTCAAGATAGATTCTTGGGTAGCTAGCTGCGAGGCAACAGTGTCACGCACCTCATCGGGTAGTACCCCCACCAAAGAGGTAGGCATTTCAGAAATTAGGCCTCTTTGGAGGTGAATAAAGTGTGCCAGATAGGTCAGTGACCAAATGGCAAAGGACACTGAAGCATAGATCTGCTTCCCCAGTCTGTCTATGGCCCGAGACTCCCTGTTCAGAGGATGGACAGTGGAACTATCTTCTGCCAGTTTACTCTTGGTGGTCGTCGCCATGACCATGGAATCAACTGTCAACTGCTTGGACCAGTTAGGCTGGTCTTTGAGGGGTGGATAAAATTTTGTCCAGCCTCCGGGGGACAGGTTCTATGTTGTCCGGGGCCTTCCAGGCACACTGTACGATCAGCTTTACAAGCTCATCCACAGGTGGGGTCACCCAGGAAGTAGTTGGCTGGGCACGGAAGGTCTGCAAGAACACTGATTACTCCGAAGAAGGGTTAGAGGATTTCTGGTCTCCCCTCTGCTTGAGAATTTCAAGAATGTCTCCAAATGAGACATCATCTGGGAGAAACCGTAGGGACCCTTCTCCCTTATCGCAATCGGTGTCCTCAGTGATAGATTCTTCAGGGGAATCAAGGTGCTTCCTCTTGCACCATTTCTTCCAGGGTGACTCCCCAGTGGGATCTTCTGAGGAGGACTCTGGAGAAAGAGTCCCCTTCGAGGGAATGTCTTGCGACTCCTATACCCAGGATCCTATAGTAGGGGGTTGGGACAGCTGCATGCTAGAGGGGAATTCCAGGTGTTGATGCCATTGGTGCTGACTGCGAGCCTGTGGAGGCAAGGACCCTCTCCATCACCTGGAAAGCAGGCCCACCCAAGGAGGGATGGGAGCCCGGAACTGAGAAAGATAACCTCGGAACCAGGGTCACACCCCACCCTGAGGAGCCCGCCTCCAGGTGAGGAGCTCCAAGAGGACTGGAGGCTGCTGGAGCCATGGACATAGATGGTGCCAGTGAAAAAGTAGGCGCCGGACTAGGTACCATGGTGCTAACAGCCCAAACACTACTCCGAGAGTATACCGGTTCCAACGGAGCCAATACACCAAGGGCGGTCGGCGCCGACAGGGGAAACTTCGCAGTCGGAGCAGAGACAGTATGCACCGGGGTGGTCATCGGTACCAAGATCTCTGGAGCCTAGGTAGAGGCCGGAGGAGGATATACTGGTGAGTATGCTGTGAAGGGTTCCGTGCCAAAGGGAACGGAAGGTCTAGCTGGGGTGGGCAATCCCCTAGCTTCCAGAAGCTAGTCCAAAACCCACACTACATCTTGTTCAGAAAGGTTCCTGGTGGATCTATAGGATGCTACTGAAGGAGAGTCGGGTCTTTCAAGAAAGGGGCTAAATTGCTGCCATGAAAAAGGGTCATAGGTTGGAGAGTATCTGGTTCTTGGGAGATGTTCAATTTTAGGAACTGAGGTCATAGTCTGTAGAGCCAAATAAGCTATCGGCACCATGGCCGGGGATGTTGCTGAAGCAGGTATGGTCATCAAATCAGGTGTCAGGACCAAGGATGGTACCGAAGACAATGGTACCGAAGCTGAAACCGTAATAGGAGTCAACATCAGAGATGGCACCGAGAGAGAAGACACAGGGCCTGGTGCCAAAGTTGTCTGCACCGAGGGCGCTGGAGAAGCTTGGTGCCGACTCGGTTCCATAACGGTCGGGGATGTAGGAACTGAGTGACTCCATTTCTCCTTGTGTTTCTTAGTTTTAGGAGGGGGGGGTGAGACCTCGGTCCCAGAGAGAGCATCCAAGAAAGGCATTTTGAAGATCAAGATCAGTTTGTTTTTGCGCTCAGCTAGAGTGCGATTACTAAAACCTGAACAGATGTCACAAGAAGCATTTATATGGCCCACGCTCAAACAATAAACACTCCAAGCATGACCATCTGAGTTGGGCATCTTTTGCCACACTTGTTGCACTGCTTAAACCCCAATTTAACTTTTTCTGACATAATGTACTGACAACAAAACTACCAAGAAGGAAACAAGTGAAAAGAGAAAGGAATTTTTTTTTTTTTATGAGAGAAATATACAGAGGAAAGAAGAGAGTGCCAATGATGGTATCTAGAAATACCATAAGGGGTAAAAGGAGGGACTACCAAACGTAGAAGAGAGGGACAGTACCAACAATGGTAAAAGGGTAACTACCAAAGGTAGAGGGTAGCAAGTAGAAGCAGTTTACAGGTGAGAGGTGAAATTAGCGAGACTGACTAAAAGGGCAAAGTTTTGAGAGAGAAACTATACAAAATACACAAATTTTCCACTTATTTTTGAGAAAGAAGGCTTGCCATGTCTGACGAGGAACATGGAAAATGAGATCTGAAGAGACTGTGAGAGGGGCATCATGGGTAGGTCTTAACTGAGAGTTTTTGGCTGGCGCGAGCTTAGAAACGGCTGTGTTGGTTCCGAGGACGGAACCGAAAGCCTGTCAGTAAGGAATAAATAAAGATTTACAACATCAGATGTACATTTTCCAGATGTCTAGTCATCCCCCCACACCCTATCCCCCCTACTAGCGTAGGGGCTGTTAAGGCACATAAGTAATATGCATCCTTGCTGTCTAGTGGCTCCTCCCACCCTAATTTCCTTACCATAGTCATTGTAGGTAGTTGAGCACAGCCTTTTGTTGTGTTCACTACAAGATGGTAGGACCAGTAAGGCTGACCTACATGGATGAGCATTTTCTTGATGTATAGATGAGATTTACAGACCCCGAGTTCCTATCTTTTGGGATTATTCAAAGTTAGAAGAGTTTAAAGGACAACTGCAAAAGATTTTTAATGCGTTTGGCAAGGTAGGTAGCTTCTAGCAGCAGAAGTGTGCTTATTTGTATGGTCTCATAGGCAGGCTTGGGAAAGTGTGAAATTGTTTTAATTCTGCTAGTGACCAAAAGGCTACAACCTGGAGACAGATGTTCAGGACTTCCCCATCTTTGAAAGACTTACCAATACTGGTGTCTGAAATTCATGATCTTGCTTCCAGTTTTGTTACACAGCACAATAGATGGCATAAATGCAAGCAGCATAAATAAATAAATAAATATGTACTGGATGACGGTTTTGGATTTGAATGGGAAAAAATGCACTTAAAGTGGAAAACAACGGCGCCACAGATAATGAGCAGTGGTGCAATACCTTTTGGAGGGTCTCTGAATTCTTTAAATACTGGAGATAATCCCCACCTTCATTTAAGAAGCTTAGGACTGAATTTAATTTTATATTTCACTAATTAATGAAGCTAACTGCTTGATAGGTACATGCCAGTTATTTGCGGACTGCTCATATACTGAAATTTTATTTATTAGATTATGTATGTTAATTTGTTTTTTATTCTTCCAATACCATATTTGAAAAATGATATATATATAAACATAGCTGGGATGTCCGTTATGTGTTTTATTGTTATCCTGCAATTTTGATACAAAATAAACATAAAAAAATAATTTCTGGGGAGCTGAGAGCACATGTAACTTTATGCCAGAAATACAATTATCAGCTGTTTGGAAAAGTAACAGTTCATGGAATTGAAGACTTGGTGTAATCATGTCCCAAAATTGAAGATGATCTATTCATGTCCCAAAATTGTTCATGAAATTGAAGACTGGCTATATTCATGTCCCGATATTTTTTTTTTCAAAGTGGTATTTTAGAAACTCATCAAAATCTTTTCAAATCTGTTATCTTGTGCTGACATATTTTCCTGGGTAAGCCAGGGATCTTTTTTCTGTTAAGTCCCGTCTAGAAGAAATGCCTTTTCCCTCTGGACTTTTTCACTTTCTTCACCTGGAGGAAAAGAAACCAAAACAGACTTACAGAGATAATGCATAAATATGATTGTGTACAGTTGCAAGCATGTCAACTATAACTATACAGAAAAGGAAATACCACATTGTCAAGTAAAATCATCAGGTAAAACAATAGCTGTTGAAATAATCATAGTGTCCTGTAGCCTATATGAATGTTCTCTGTCTACAGCTCTTACTTCTCTGCCTGGCCTTTCTGCCAGCTAACTCTACCCTCTACTCATTCTGGGTATGACTACTGCCCATTCCTTATTTCTGTATTTATGTATTCCATTCCCTGAACTTCTAACTTCCCGTACTTTTTTTTTCTTAGTTTGCCTCCTTTGCTTTTTTCTACTGTTGTATTTCTTAACCTTATTGCATCTTTTCTCTATAAAAGCAAAATACCAACCCTAATATACCCACTGACACCGAACAGCACAGTGACCACTGCCTTAAGACTGTTTCCTCCTAGTTGGTGCTGATTTCTGTCTGCTAAACAAGGCCAGACTTCAGTGCTTTAAAAATCCAGCTTAGTCATAATATAATAACTGCAGTGCTGTGCTAAAGGTTTCTCTTCAATTTTCCCAGGCTATTGTGTCTTTCGGCTTTTCCCGGTTAGGGGTCGCCACAGTGGAACTCCAGTCCGCTAATGATTGGCAGTAGAAACTGTTATCCTTCAGAGTAATTGACAAGGTCAAATGGTATTCTTTAGTAACAGCAAATTATCTGTTGGCACTTCTGTCATGTAAATCCACCATGTTTTAGGATCATTCATAGAATATTCATTACAGATGATACTTTTTTACACTTATTATTTCTCAATTTCTGAATGGAAAAAGCCCTTTAACATAGTGCATCCAATAAATACACACCTGTTTATTTTTAATAGTTATAGTGTGCTGTGTAATTTTAATATTGGATTAGATTTCTTAGTTTAAAAATCTATGCACGTATAAAACAACATTATTTTACAGATGTAATTTCTTCTGACTTGAAATGTGTTTCTTTCTCTACTAATTAGTTTTTTGACTGAAGGCAGCTGTTTTCATGCCAGTTCTATTATTTTAGGGATTAGTTATGGCTGGATTTCAGATTGTTATGGCTGTATACTCATATGGACATTTTGGCGATGTGTATTATGCATGAGGTTTAGTGGTCATTTCCCAGTTAATACTATATGGTTTGTTGCTCTACACTGAATCTTGTAACTTATTTACCTTAGAATATTTTTTGCATCTAAATGTACAACAGGTTTATCTATTTGAGGTTCCTTGATTCTGCAGCATTTTTAGTACATCCAACCATTTTCTTTTCTAAACATGCATATGAACAAAATACCACAAAAATTGAAAGAAATCATCCCACTTACTGATTTAAGAGAATGAGGTGTCATACTTTTATGATAAAAATAAAAGCCCTGATTAACTGGGAGATGCACCTCTACCTTTAAAATACTGACTGTAGAGTAGATACAGTAACGCCATCCTCATACTACTTTATTATGAGTATATATGTCAATGCAGAAAATGTCACATTTCTTTCAGACATTACAATAGCCTCCTCTCCTTACACTGGTATGCATTATCAGTCTATTCAGAAAATATCTCATTTCATTTAGGTATTAAAACAGCTTCCTCACCTTATGTTGATAAGTTATATGTGTCCATGCAGAATATATCACATTTCATTCAGATATTACAACAGTTTCCTCACCTTACATAGGTATGCTGTATCCATCTATGCAGAAACATCACTTTTCATTTGGATATTAAAATAGCCTCCACATCTTATATAGATATGCTATATCCATCTATGTAGAAAATATCACATTTCATTCGGATATTAGAGAAACCTCTTCACCTTAGGTTGATCCCTGTGCATAAAATACCATCAACAAGAAAGGCATTTTGCCATAAGCCATTTCAGAAGAACTCAAAAGTTAGCAGAAGTATTCCTGGAAAGTTCTGGGAGAACTTATAATTGTAGAGTATCACTGAATCATCAGGACAGTGGTGACATTTACTACTGGCAATATGTTATGTTGTAATTTACATAAACTGCAAATAACAGAGCTCAAAGAACTTACACTACAGGCAGCATACACTTGCCTGATGTTATAGTCTGAAACTGCTCAGACAGGTAATTAGAAAATCAAGGGCTGGGACTGTCAAAGTGAACTCAGAACTCATCAAGACTTATTGTTATCTGAGATGAACATAAATAGTGCTGCAGAACAATCCTTTGCCCATGAGCATTGTCTGGCGTTCATGAAAACAAGAAATGCAATGAAAGTGCTATGATCCTCATGAAAGCTGTGTAATTCTGGAATGAGAACAAAGTTCTCAGGAAGCTACCGTATGATTTCAGGAGTAGCAGCATTCTCAAGACAATTGCTTCCCACCAGAAGGAAGAGGCAGATGGACTACACTATATGAATGGTTAAAAGTTACTGGCTTACCAGTCTGATCTACCACAAGAGCTTTAATCTCACTATGATCTGCCATTATGATGAATACTTCAAACTACACTTTATTTATGAGTTCCTCTGGGCCATGAAAAAAATGTTGTAGAGGAAGACGAATGGAAGAAACAAACATGCTGCTCCTGGATGTCACCTGATGGATACTACTGTCTGTCAATCAACATTGTGTCATTAACACAAAGAAGAGAGAACCTTTGTGGTTGCACCACAGAACAAGACCACAAGCGTAGCATAATAAAAAATTAATACATAACACTGGATATCATTTGCCCAATGCCACTTTGTTTGCTAAATTTTTAACCGGTATAATGTACGGAAATAATCTAGACATCTGAAATGCCCAGCTCTGTTCTTCCACTACATCTACACTGCCATAACTTTACATACAATGACCTACATAGAGCTCCCACTTTGTAGCTGCTTGGGCAGTTAACAGAGAGTTACTAAGGTAACTACACTGATGAACGGAAACAAAGGTGGTATGCCATCTGCGGGACGTTCTCTCACTATTCCTACCTCTCCAGCCTCGGAACATCACCAACTAAGGATATCAGCACACAGATCTCACCACTGATTGTATTTACTTGAGTATTGTTACTGTATTCCTAATAAGTGACCACCTACTATTATGTATCATTAATGCACTGCTAAGTAATTGAGTGCCTACACTGTATTTCATTGTATAATGGGCATTATTGAAGAGATTTGCTCCCCAGGACTCCATCAAAAAAAGGTCTTTGTTGCTTAGTTGCACTATCTTGGTTAACAAATGAAAATAAATACATAAATAGCATTACAGGTAGCAGGCTGATTCTTAGTCTGTTAACATTTACTCAGTTGTATGCTACCATTAACACAGAAGTGCTCTGTATGGATGTTCCTGCTCTATGGAATAATACTACATAATCAAGATTCTCTTTTTATCTTGGCATTGGTGTACATGGTATGCGTATATTACTTTACATAAAAAAGGAGGTGTAAAAATATATGCTGGCTACCTTGGTTATCCGTCTGCGTTTGGCCTTCACTGGGATGTCAAACTCTGGAACAGAACATTCCAAAGTCATGCTGTTGTCGAGGCTCTCCAGCTGGCTTCTGTTCTTCCCAGGTGCTTCCAGCTCTTCTGTAAAGTTGTTCTCAAGATGTTCATATTTCCTTTTCCTTATAGGCAATCTAAGAATAGAGTTCAGGGCAGTCTCTGTGTTTGTTTCAGTTAATACTGTATGCTTGGTGCTCTCTGGGACATCTAACTCTTGAACAGAGCATTCCAAAATTGCAGTTTTATCTAGGCTGTCCAGGTGACTTGTCATATTCTTGGCTGCTTCCAACTCTTCTTTTTGTCTGCACTCATAATACTCATATTTCCTTTTCTTTATAGGAAGACAGTTCTGAGGAATGGTTCTGTTTATTTCAGTTACAACTGTGTGTTTGGTCTTCTCTGGAACAGCTGACCCTGAAACAGAACACTTCAATGCCTTGCTTTTGTCTATGCTACCTAGTTGACTTGTCTTCTCGTTTGATTCCAATTCTTGTTTCATCCAGTACTCATAATATTTATATTTCCTTTTCTTTATAGGAAGGGAGTTTGGAGCAAAGTCACTGTTTGTTGACGTTATCACTGCAGGACTAGTCTTCTCTGTGGCATCTAGCTGTAGAACAGAACATTCCAAAGTCAGTCCTTTATCTAAGCTCTTTAGTTGACTTCTGTTCTTCCCAGGTGCTTCCAACTCTTCCTTCATCCTACACTCATGAAGTTCATATTTTCTTTTCTTTATGGGAAGGGAGTTCATGGTAGTGCCTGAGCTCATTTGGCGTCTGGTCTTCTCTAGGACATTTGATTTTCGAGTAGAACATTTCAAAGTTATGCTCTTATATAGTCTCTCCAAGAGGTGTGCTATCTCACAAGGTGATTTCAACTCTTTTTTAATCCTGCATGGTTGATATTTGGTTTTCTTTACGGTTGTGGAGCTCACCGTGGTGCCTTTGTTTTCTGCTGCCTGAGAGTTTTTGCGCACAGGATGACTAATGAGGAAAAATAAGAAGTTGCATTTAAAAAAAAAAAATCACTGTGTATGTTAATGCATCACACAGTTAGCACACCAGAAAGAACAGCTTATGGTAATTGATGAATTAATATGAGACACTAGGAAAACAATAGTGATTTGGCAGTATGACCTGTAGAAAGCAAAATAAAGATGCAAACTAAAATAACAGGCTAGTGCTGTAAATTAATACACATATTCAAAGCTGCAGCAACAAGTTCTCTTATTGCCTTTCAAAATAACCTGCAGTGTAATAGGAACAATAACTTACATTAAGTAGAAACAGGCAATTTATATTCAAATAGAAGGAAAAGGAAAAAACTGAACTTTCTTATAAAATAAAAACCAGCAAAAGCAACAGAGACCTCCAAAGCAGACATCCAAGCAACCTCCACCTCCCCAACACAAACCATGAAACACATACTTCACAAAACCAGTGTGCCACACAATCACAGCCCTTAAGGCAAAATAACATACCCAACACACTAGTAATAGGTGACTCTATAGTTAGGCACACTGACGTCTCACTCACTAGGCTGAACAAGGAGAAGGTTACTGTTAGCTGCCTGTTGGGTGCCAGGATCCGCCACATAACACAAGCACTCAGGTCACTCCAGAATAAGTACAAATATGACTGTCATTGTCCATGCTGGTGTGAATGACCTGAGCCGTACCTCAATGGACTACATGAAAAGATACATTGAAGAGCTCTCTGACCACGTAGTCCAGGCCGGTATGACCCTGATCCTGAGTAGCATCCTGCCCTCACCAAGAATGATACCACGGTATAAAGAAAAAATTATCAATTTCAACAATTGGCTAAGCTTCTGGTGTCATTCAAAGGGGATCCATTATCTGTCAGCCTGGGATGACATGCTCGACAATCCATGCTGCTTCGCTAGAGATGTCTTGCACCTGTCACCCTTAGGCTTTCGAATACTGGCCAAGGCTCTTGCCACCCCCATAGTGCCTTTTTTAGGCAAGGCTCAAAAGACAAACCCACCAGCGTAAATAGCACAAGTAACAAAAAACTGAGGGTAATGCTACTCAATGCCAGAAGTCTAAACCTCAAAATGCATGCACTCAAGGCACTCCTAAGTATGGTGAAAATCGATATACAGTAACAGAAACCTGGTTTAAGGCTCCAGAGTGCACCCCAGCAGTACCAGGTTACAACTCATACCATACATTTCGGCCACAAAACCCGGACCGAAATACAAAAGGCAGGGGCGTATCCATATTCATCAAGGATACCCACACCTCCAGGTTAGTGGCACAACACGATGCTTCAGAGATCATCCATGTGCAACTAACAATGGGCAGAACTGCCATTCAAATTGTAGCTTGCTACAGATCACCCACCATGTCCCAGGACCCCCATTCCGCATTTCTAGAAACACTGGGAAACATAAAGGTCCTACCAAACACCCTGATATTGGTTGATTTCAATTACCCAAACATTAACTGGGAGAACTACTCAAGTACTAACTCCCTTGTCCAACATTTCCTAGAATTTATAAACTCAAATGCTCTGGAACAACTGGTCAACACCTCCACCAGAGGTGACAACATATTGGACCTGGTCATCACCAACATGGGCGACTGGTGTTCCACACCGGAGGTCAACCCCTCGTTGGTTAGATCTGACCATAAACTAATCACTCTGGATATCCATATTCCGCCCCCACCTCCAGTCAAAGAAACCACCGTGAAAAACTTTTCAAAGGCAAACTTCACGTTACTTAAGGTCGAGGTGGAAAGTTTCAAATCCCCCATGCTAAAGGATAATGCTGCCCAAGCTGCAAAATCCTTTACTAATGCACTCTACAGGCACCTACAAGAATGCATGGATCGTGCTATCCCAAGCAAAACCAAGACTCACTCCTCCAAGAAAAGGAAACAGTATGGTGGACCCCTGTCATAAACAAGCTATACAATAGAAGGAGGAAACTAGTACAGAAAAGAGTAAAATCCCAAGAGGGGAAGACATCCCTGATCAGTATCATCAAGAAACTACGATCCCTCATAAAATCATCTAAGGTTAGCTTCAAAATAAAAATTGCCAAGGACTCCAGAGATAACCACAAAGCATTCTTTAGCTATGTCAAGAATCTAAGTGGCAATTCCCAGATCTGCTCAGAGTTAGTGCAGAATGGCACAAAATACACTGAACCGAACAATATCGCCAACATCCTGGCAGACAGGTTCAGTGCAAACTTCACCCCCCTCTCACCCCCAAAAGGGCCCATAAACATACCAGAAGAATGTAGTGCCCCTGAAATCACAGACACTCAGGTTAAAACAGCCCTTTCCAAAGCCAAAAATACAGCATCAATGGGACCGGACGGTGTCCCAAGCTGCGTCCTACATGAGCTCAAAGATGAACTAACCCCTCACCTAAACACACTGTTCAAACTCAGCCTCTCCACAGGCTACATGCCCATAGATTGGTGCACAACAACGGTTATTCCGCTCCACAAAGGTGGAGCCACAACAGACCCCGGGAACTATCGACCTATAATCTTGACTAACTTGGTCTGCAAGGCTATGGAGAGCATCATCATGGATCTCATTAACAGAAACATTGGGACTGGACCCTACTCAGTTCAGCTTTGTTAAGGGTAGATCATGCCTCCTAAACCTAGTGGACTTCTTTGATGACAGTTACCAAGGCTATAGATGAGGGAAAGGTGGTCCACACAGCCTACCTAGACCTCACAAATGCCTTCAACACCATTCCCCATTCTGGTATTATAGACAAGCTCACCAGCCTGAACATAAACTCCTACATCATGAGATGGGTTGCCCACTGGCTCACAGACAGAACCCACATGTTTAGAGTTGCGCAAGCTAGGTCTGGCTCTAAACCGGTTACAAGTGGCATTCCCCAGGGCTCAGTCCTAGGACCCCTCCTGTTCAGCATATACTTCTCAGAGGTACAGGCAAACACAGGAGGACTATGGCTGACTAAGTTCGCAGACAACTGCAAACTAGGGCTATAATTGACTCTCTGGCTGACACAGACATCCTCCTTTGGAAAAAACATAGTACCCACAAACTACCACATAGGTTGTAGCCCCCTAAATACGGAGATGAAATAAGGGATCTGGGGACCCAAGTAGCTAGTAATCTCTCCTTTGATAATCACATTGCCAAAGTGGTTAGAAAATCCTTCTATGTGGCCCACCTAATCACAAAAGGGTTTGCATCCAGATCAAAAGAGGTCATTGTGCCCCTCTATGCATCACTCATCAGACCCATCATAGAGTACAATGCCCCATTTGGGATGTACTTTACAAGACACCTGCAACAGCTGGAAAGACCACAGAAGTACCTCAACAAGAGGATCACTGGCCTCAAACAGATGCCCTCTGCAGCTCGACTGAAGAAACTCCAGCTGTACTCGGTTGCATACTGCCTACTCAGAGGTGATCTCTGCCTGACATACAAGGCCATGTCCAAGCCAGAAATGATGGACATGCTCCACCTAAAGAAAACCATATCCCCTTGAGCCACATGCTCTAGGGATCTAAACCTGACCACAACAATAAATAAGACGTGCTGGAGGGACAGATTCTTGTCCCAGAGACTTCCCATGCTCTGGAACAAGATTCCAATCTACATTAGGTAGAGCTCCTTACTAACAGTCTTCAAGAGAAACCTTGACGAGTGGATGGAAAACAGGAAGTTTAACCCAGGGATCACTTCAGTGGCTCTGCTGGATAGAGGCACAGGGAACTAATGTAAGAGGGCAGTGAAAGCCAACACATTCCGGCTAGGCTTATAAATGCATCTGGGCAGATAGCCTAGTACCTACCTATGAACCTACGAACATATTTTATATATATCCTTAAATCAACCATACGTTCCTATCCTGGTGCATCATTTTCTCATAATCACCACTGATGGCTGAGCAGTAAAATCCAAATAAAATCTGATAAACACAAAGTGGAGAGAATCAAACATTTCCAGAAGTGCAAATTTGTTCTAAGAAAAGAAATACTTTTGGCGGCAAATATTACTTCCCAGTCCTTTCTCCATGCACTGCAGCTCCACCTGTATGAGTTATGCTTGAAGTTCTCCCAATTCTTTTCTCCCTCTTTAGTTGCACTCTTTTCCAGATGCATAATATATATGAGTCTTTTTTACATCATTTCTTAACACTTCATTAGCTTCACTGCATGCTCCTGGTAGATGCTTTTATTTTCTCATTTGAGACAGTATGGCTTACATAGGTTTCTCACCATAACAGTATATGAATGAATTCTACTAAATCTTAAAGACTATTGTTGAACTTTGGTTAGTAGCTCTTTAAGAAAGATAATCCTTCAGGGCACTTTTTATCAGTACTTTCTCAGGTTACCCATACAAGCTGTATCTCAGTACAAAGCTGAGTGGAAATCCAACTTTAAGGAAAAATCTAATCAGTTCTCAGAGCCACAGCAGCAGAAAGAGCACATCAGGCTGTGTGACACAGCAAGACGAAGGCCTGACTCTGACCCAACAGTTCCAACTCTCTAAGAATTATGGAGGGAAGGAGAGGAGTGAATGAAAGTGAGACAGTCACCTCTCCAGGGAAGGATGGGGTTTGTGTGCACTCAGAGGCACAAAGGGTGATGTGACCTCCCTGATATAGACTAGAGAGTTCACCACTCATAATTTGAGGAGAGGGGCAGGGCTGTATGGAGGGAGCACACCTTGAGGTGGGTGTCCACTACCATCAGTTCATTGCAAGTGTTCTTTCCCTGTACTTTGCTAGTTGATTGCATCATTAGGCCCAGGAAGGAACTGGGAAAACCTCTAACCACCCTAAAGGCTGCCTGGATGATGACCCCTCTTGGTCAGTTATCATCGAGTGAAGGAAGTGAATGGGATGACAGGTCAACACAGGGTATGACAGCCAACAGACAGCAGAGACAAAAAGTGCCCCCCACCACCACCACCAAAAAAAAAAAAAATTAAAAAATTAAAAAAAAAAACAGAAAAAACGCAGCACATTCAGTGCATAACAGAAATAACTTACAGATCTCTAATTATGGTCCACCACATTTCAAAAGTCGGTCTTCCCACGCTTTAACAAGACATAGAAAAGCTGACTGTCTCAACAGAACAGAAAAAGTCAACCTTCTCCAATATTACAAACAAAATAATTTATGGAAGGGAGGCAAGTCACCCAATGACTCACATACTAGGCTATATTCTTATACCTCCGAATCACTTAACACAATAACTCTGAGATCTTCCAATTTTGGCGATAACTGGAAAATGTATTTATTCCTATGTTTTATTGGCCTAAATTAATAGTACTAATACAGGCAAATAAAATATGTTTGATTATTTAAGGGTGACTGTTACCCTTCTAGACAAAGCTGTGTCAATAAAATCCATGTGCCCTCTTTACAGAGTACAGTATAATACTTTAAGGTTTTGTCCTGCTAACAAACTAGTTCCTGCAGTTTTCATTTTATCTGGCAGTTTTCTATTTTTTAATGTATGTGCCCCACACAACCCACTGATGACTCTGTGCCTGATCCTGCCATCTCCTGAGGTACCCCTATAACTCCATTATGGCAATGCTGGTCATCTCTCTTAGCCAAACAGATCTCATGACTACTTGGGAAGTCAGCCTTGTGGTGTAATAATGAGAGCTGTGGAGTGAGAACCCAGTGGGAAGGATCAGATGAATCATGGGAGCCATCATGTAGCAGTAGAGAAGCAACAGGAGATGTCATTAGATAAGTTGTGTCCCTCCCCAGACAATCTGTATGGCTTGTTAGATCGTGATCTCCACTAGAGGTCACACAGGCAGTGAACCCTTCCATACACTCCCACTGGGATAGGACAGCAGGTCATTGGCAACTTCATCATATTGCCCCTATAGTGATCCCAACCAGCTGCCCAAGCCCATTCCTAAAACCATCTTGCAGTTTTCAGCCTAACCAAATCAGTCTACAGATGTGAACCTTGTGACTTTGAAGAATTCTCTTAACACAGCCAGTGCCCCCAAGTCACTCCCAGAAAAAGACACGTGTGCCTCATCAAATTAACAAATGAAGAAAATAAAAGTGACAGAAACTCACTAAAGATGACTCTCTGAAAGAGTGGACACTCGTATTATGGCACTAATCTCAGTGCTGCTGGAGTATCATTTATATTTGCTTAGTAGGCAGTTCAATGTGGAAAAGTCCAAAGAGTTCTGGAGAACTTGAGAAATGTACTTAACCCAGAAAGTCTTTTCATCAGTCAAAACTTGATAGCAATGATCTGGTACCAAAACAAATAGGGGTTGTTAATTCCTTCATCTTATAGCATAAAACCTATAAATGAATGGTTTCCAGTCTGCAAGAAATTAAAAGTTATGCACTTACCATAACTTGGCATCTGTGTTGTCCATTTACATTCTTCCTCATTGAGGGGTTACTGATCCGATCCTTGGATCAGCAGCATTCTTTCAGACTTGGATCCTGATCTCCAGCTCCTCCTTCTACCCATAATGTCCTATACTTTCCCTAACTCCTCAGATCGAGTCTGAGCCTTACTGCTTACTGGACTATAGAGACAAAACGACAGAAAGAATCAGAGGCTCAAAATAGGAGCATAACTGTTCCAAAACGTAATATCCAAGAATCCTCTAGGAGAACAAGTTCGAGGGATGGCTGGGAGTGGTGGTGAGGAAGAATGAACATGGACAACACAAATGCCAGTTATGTTAAGTACATAACTGTTAAATCTAATGCTGTCCTTTTCTTTCTTCCTCACTGATGGGTCAAAGTCTCCAGTTACGTAGCTCTTGGGAGGCCTCAAGGAAGGATATGCCAGAGCAATGTTGAATCAAATGATGCCCTGCTTCTGGAGACAATGTTCAATTTATAATGCATCACAAAGGTATGACTCAGACCAAATGGCTGTAGGACAAATATCATCAATAGAAATTCTGGAGGAAGCGGCAGATAAAGTAGCCATAGATTTTGTTGAATGGGCTCAGGAGGGAGAGGCAACTCTAGACCATTGTTAGCATAAATCAGTGACATACAATCAGTAATCCATTTTGGCAGGGTAATCATGGAGACTGCTTGTCCTAAACGGTTAGTCAAAAAAAGACACAAATAGTTGATTAGACTTTTCTATGAAGATAGAAGCATAGTTGTCTGTGTACATCAAGTAGATGCAAGGTATATCTTCCTTTGTTAGAAAAATTGGGAAAGGATACTGGCAATTGTACAGACTGATTAATATTATTCTCTGTAGCAACTTTAGGCATAAAGGAAAGATTGGTTCAAACAGATACTCTGTCTTTATGGAATATAATGTAAGGTGGTTTGGAAGACAAGGCCTGAATCTCTGAGATTCTCTTAGCAGATATAATAGCCACCAAAAGATTGTTTTTCAAGACAGAAATTTCATTTCACAATTGTTTGCTGGCTCAAAAGGCTTCTGAGTGAGACTTTGGAGAATGACTGTGAGATCCCAAGGAGGAGAAGGATCCTTTATAAGAGGTCTAAGTAAAAAAATCCCTTTTATGTAAGGTTTGCATAATTTGGAAGCAAACAAGGAAGGTGATTCATGCCCAGTGTGAAAGTTGGATATAGCTGCCATTTGAAGCTTATAGTAGAAAAACTTGCTCCTTTTCTAAAAAGATTAGTAAGGAAGAGGAGTATGGCTGAAGTAGGAGCTGAGAAAGGATCAATTTTTTCCTTGGAAGCCTATAAGGAAAGTCTCTTCCATTTGCTTCTGTGGATTTTCTTAGCAGAAAGTTTTTGAGAGGCCAAAATTATGTCACACACAGAGGAAGCAAACCTGGGAAAAACATGCGGTTAGCTTGAGGGTGTGGAGACTGGTGTGCTGGCTCTCTGATGGGTGAGATAGGAGATCCTGAGTGGGCTCCAAAATCCAAGGAGGATATTTCTTGTGAGACCAAAGAAAGGGGAACCAAATATGACAAGACTGGTAGGGAGCAATGAGGATGACCGAGGTCTTCAGCCTGCTGGCCTTCTGCAGGAATTCTGGGATCAAAGGAAGCTGAGGATATACATAGAGAATACTGGGGGGGGGGGGGCAATCGAGAACTAGAGCATCCCTTGGTGACTCCCTTGGAGGGATCAGAGCGAAATACTTGCTGCACTTGTTGTTTTAGGGAGAAGGAAATAGGTTGCAACAAGGTTGTCCCCATCTGCTGAAAATTAGATTTGCCACTGTTTGGTTGAGGAACCACTCATGAACAGTCAGAGCAGACCTATTGAGTCTGTCTGCAAGAATGCTGAATTTCCCCGCTATATGGATTGGAATTAGAAAGCAGTCTAAAGATATTGCCCGTTCCCAGACCCTCATGGCCTCTCTGCACAGTGGATAAGAACGGGTTTTGCCTTGTTTGTTGATATACCAAACTACTAACATGTTGTTGGTGTGTATTGCAATAATCCCTAAAGGCAAAACATCCTAAAAGGCTTGCAACATTAGAAGGACTGCTCTCATCTGTAGGACACTGACAAGCAATCAGGTCTCCATGTAAGTCCAAGTGCCTTGGACCATCTTCCCTTTGAAATGCCCCTCCCAGCAGGGAAACATCTGTGGTCACTGTGGCTAAGGGGGGATTAGGTAGGAACAGTTTGCCAAAGGACAGGCTGTCTAATTGTATCCACCACTGAAGATGATACCTGCAAACAGGAGTTAGTCTGACAGGAACAGATAGAAGCTGGAAAGGAGCAGACCACTGAACAGCCAAGGTCCACTGAAGAACTCGCATAAAGAGCCTTGCTATAGGAGTCAAAACAATGGCAACTGACATAGACCCAAAAGCTTTTAATATCATCTTTGCTAGGGGGTATGGAATAGAGAATATATCTCACACCTGGTTTCTCAAAGATTTGATGCAACTTATAGGTAATGATTCAGAAGAGCACCTATGAATTCCAAGTTCTGAAGAGGAGACAGGTTTGATTTGGAGAGGTTTATTGTAATTCCTAGGGAGGTGGAGATCTGGAATAGGCAATCTTTGGCTTGCAGAAGTGGTCCCTATTAGATCATCAAAAATTCAGTTCAGCAAATGGCATTTTCGGTGCACTTACATCAAACATACAGTTTGTCGAACTGTTCATACCGAGATCACGGTACAGTGAAGATCAGAAAATTTGCCCTTTCCTCTCTGTAGTGTGATCTCAGAGTTGGTATATATATATATAATTAGTGAGAGGTGTGGGGGCGCAGTCCCCCACAAGAGTGGAATTCAGTGAATGGCATTTCCGATGAAATACCGCTCATTGAAGTGCATTTTTACTGATTTAATATAGACCCCGAAGAAGTTGATGCCTGGTTGGGGCAGTAAGAAGCCAGTCATCTAACTATGGAAACACCTGGAATCCTTTGAGCCTCAGGTGAGCTGCTAGTACTGCCATGCATTTGGTAAACACCCCAGGGGCTGTGGTGAGTCCAAAGGGCAGAGCCTGAATTGGTAATGACTGGCTGCCAGCCAGAAGTGCAGATGACTCCTGGAGTGCCTGACCTGAAGGTCTATAGAATGCTTCCAATCATGCTTGTATAGCAATGGTAGGATGGACTGAACTGTTACCATTTGGATATTTGACTTCTTTACATATTCATTCAGATTGCTTAGATCAAGGATGGGTCTCAGGTCCCTTGCTTATTTTGGCACTAAAAAGAAGCGGGACTAAGTTCCAATTCCTCACTGTTCAGTTGGAACCTCTTGAATGACTCTTTTTTGCAGCAGTTTTTGAATTTCTAATGCTACATAGTCCCTCTGACTGTGTGGAACATTGGGGACTTTTTTCTCAATACTGAAGCGGAAAGAGGAAAAGAAAAAAGGATGTAATTACCTCTGGATATTATGCTTAGCACCCAGGCATTGTTTGTTAATCTGGTCCAGATGTCCAGATGTAATGAGAAACCCTGGTTTTGCTGGCCTCTTCTGCCTCTAGGGTGGTGTCTACCATTGAAACTTCCCCATCTGCCTCTGAAGGAAGAATCCTCGCAATTGATCCTGAAAAGAATCCTGGAATTTTCGGAACCAACTCTTCTTACCACCACTCTGATTTCTGGAAAATGTAGGCTGAGGGGTAGAAAACTTGATTCCCAAAGTAGACAGCGTCTTTCCCTCCTGCTCACAGCAGGTAAGAGTGTCTTTGATGAATGAACCGAACAAAGAGTAGCCATCGAAAAGGGCATTGACAAATGACTCCTTCAGAGGTTATGAAAAGTCATAAAGCCTCATCCAGGCATGTCTTCTGATAGCAATACTTTACCTGGCTGCCCGTGAGGTTCCTTCTGCCATACAGGAAATAAGCATCATGGATGAATTAGCAACAGAAGCAAGAGTAGCCATTTGGGGAGACACTTTCCTGAAGTCCTTGCCCAATGTGGTTTCTGACAGAGATTTGGAAAATTCCTTACCCAAATCCATCTGCAAGTGGGTGAAATGTGTTAAGTAATTTAACAACCTCAGCGCAAAGGTCAACAAGGCGTAAATGCAGTCACCAAACCTGTCCATCACTCTGAACTCCCTGTTCAGTGGATGGACATTGGAACTCTGTTGGGCTACTTCCTTTTTGCTGGCCACTAACACAATCATGGCATCAACAGGGACACCTTTGCTCCAATGCAGTCTGCCTTTGGGGTGGAACTAAAAATTGATCTGGGTGCTTGGGGATCAGTTCAAGAGTGTCCGGCTCCTTCCAAGCCTGGTGGGAAACTAAATCAACAAGTTCATCCACGGGGGGGGGTCACCCAAGATGTAGACAGGCCTGCCCTGAAAGCCTCCAAAAAAAAACAACTCTTCAGAAGAAAGAGGTTGGGAAGACCAGCCACCCTTCTGTTTAAGGATCTCTAAGATGTCACCAAAGGAGACATCATCTGGTGGTGATCATGGGGTTTTTTCTCCCTCATCAAAGTGCCTTCAGTAAGGGACTCCATCGGGGAGTCAATGTGCCTCCTCTTGCACGTTTTCTTTCAAGGAGCCTCTTCTGTGGGGTGTTGAGGAGAGGTATCAGAAGAAATGGGGGCTTCCTTGGGGAAGGCTTCTCAGAAATAGTGGTTAGACCAGTAGGAGCCGAAGAATGCCTCGGATTCAATGTGGTCAATCTGAAGTCCATGCAACCTTAGATGGTGGCTCTGAAGATGCTCTCGAGGCCTTGCGGGGTTTTTTTTTTACTGTTGGAAGAGCCAGATAAGTGCTTGAAGAGGCTTTGAACCCCTGGAGATGTAGAAGAAGAAGCTGGTAGATATCCCTTTAGAATAAGCTTATTTCTTCAACTGGCTATAGCTCTAGGATTAAAAGATGAGCAACTGCTGCAGTCTGATCGCAAATGTTCAGGTCCTAAACAATAAACACTTTTATTGTGGGCATCAGATTGTGGAATCTTGTGCCCACAAGAACAATGCTTGAATCTGGAAGGTTAGTCAGACATCATTAACATCATTAACAGTATCACTCAGAAAAAACAGTAAAAAACACTTAATGGTGTTCACGCACTGATAAGGAAGAAAGAACACTTCAAGCACAATGTAATATAATACTATAGGAAAACTTCACGAAAACACCACAAATTTTATATATCTATGTGTGTGTGTGTGTGTGTGTGTGTGTGTGTGTGTGTGTGTGTGTGTGTGTGTGTATATACATATATATATAAATATATATATATATATATCACTGGAACAACACACACTATAAAACTCTATTAACCTATGCTACACTGTAAATATAACAACAAACTCTAAAAGCACACTCTAAAAATCCTACTTTGAATTAACTAGTGCCGAAGCATGAGAAAAAGGGGACAGGCAGTTCAGGGAAAAATAAAAGGGACCCAATTGCTTTTATAAAAACTGTCGGGTAGAGGGAGGTAACAAAAAAGTACAGAAAAACAAATTTTTAAGAATAATAAGATTTTGAAACTCTAAAAACATTTAATAATAAACTCTTACAAGCCCAAGACCAAATCTGACATCTTTACACGAAGGCAGCAAACAAGATCTGAGAAGTTAGGGACAGTATAGGGCATTATGGGTAGAAGGAGAAGCTCGAGACCAGGGTGCAAGTCTGAAAGAATGCAGCCAAGTTGGATCTGAGGGTCAGATCCATAATCTGTCATTGAAGAAGAATGAAAAGGACAACTCTCTTTCGGCTTTTCCCGGTTAGGGGTCACTACAGTGGAACTCTGGTCTGCTAATGATTGGCAGTGGATTTTTATGATGCCGAGATGCCAGCCCAACCTTCAAAGAAGGCACACCCATTCACACACGCACCTACCATCAGATCATTTAAGTTTCAGTAGGCCAATCACTAGACAAAAACTAAGTGGAAGAATGTTGAGTCATTAATAAAGTCAGTAATATGGATGAGAGCTGGACAAGTGTACTGTAGTTTCTTTTTCTCTCACAGGGTATGTCAGAGATGGGCCAGTTTGCTTAAAAGGAATACCAGTTACTATTCTTCTGCCTGCTGTCTCTACATAAAAGCTAAAATTTCAGAGCTGGCATCTGAATATATTAAATTTGCAAAAACAAAGGTATGTATCAAGACCAGTATGCCATCACCAGATCATATTTACCTCTCATAATACAAGCTTCTGAAATTTTTCAAAACTAATATGTAATATCCTAAGCTTTTATAATCACAATACATTTGAAATAATTTTCTTATATAATTAATTGAAGTTCTTATTCAAGTTCTTGCTTGAGCTATGTGCAGTAGTGTAATAAACTCTTTAATTGTGATCACATTCTACATTGTCTAGAATCTGACTCAACCTTCTTTACTGGCTTTTCTTAAACAGAGATTAACCAAATACTTAAACCTATTTGGCAAAAATGTACATCTTTTATGTGCTGCCTATATTGGCTAAGCGAATGAGGGGAAAAACAGATCTTCTAATGTTTTATTCACCTCACTTTTAATACTTTTAACACAATATCATAGGCACATATTAAATAATCTCACTTTATTGATCTGCAAATCTAGGTGTGGGTAATATTTCAGTTAATACGAAATTAGTTGTTTTCCACACATTTTGTACTAAGAACGATGTCTTTTATATAATTTAGAGGAGTGTAAGACAGGGAGAAATACATTCAGGTCTCCAATCAAAGCCAGTTTGTTAAGTGAGGACATGGATATCAAGAAATTCAGTCAGAAAGGTGCATAAAAACCCTGTCTTCTCCCAGTTTTAGAATGCAGTTATTATGTTCTTTGCAGTACAAATCATTTACACCAGCATGAATTATTCAATCATCATAATGCATTGTTTTTGCATGAAATTTTAAGAAAAGACTTAGTAAATTCAAACATTTTAGGTGTAGGAGACTTATAAAGAGATCTTTTTTTATTAGTATCAGACATATCCCACTAAGCTGACTGGGAGCCCACCAGAAACAAAATTCCCTCCTTATCCTGTCAAATGCTTCCTCTTCTTTTGAATCTGGTATACTACTATCATGGGAAGTTATTATGTCAGGGTTAACACCATATTTTTTTCTCAAATACAGAATCTCCTTCCTTAGACCTTCTGTCTGCATGAAGTGGCTCATTTCTAGTTATAGTGTAACTTTCCTGATTATTACTAGTTTTTTTCAGCATGTAATAAATCTTTCCTACTATCATTTACAGTTTTAATAGGTAAATTCTCTATTTCCATCTAATCAGCTGGTAGAAATAGAGTCTCACCTAATGCCCTTCTTTTATGTTTTTTTCTTTTTAGAAGACGTTATCTCTGGCACGTCTACCTCAGTCTCAGGGGATTGATTTCATTTGTTATGTCTCCCTATAGTACTCATCAAATCCTCTAAAGCTAGCTATGAAAATAGAATTGCAGCAGATAGTACAGACAACCACAAGGCCTTCTATAATTATGTAAAGAACCTCCACAGCAATACCCACATTTGTTCTAAGCTCCTGCACAGTGGCACCTCCTATACCAAGCCAACAGATATTGCCAATATACTGGCCGACAGATTCAGTGTCAACCCCCAAAGGATCAATCACAATACCAGTAGATTGCCAGGAACTCAGTATTACTGCAGCACAGGTTAAAACAGCACTGTCCAAGGCCAAAAATACACCTTCTATGGGACCTGACAATATCCCTGGCTGTGTTCCACATGAACTACAGAGTGAACTGACACCTCACCTGTGTGTCTTAACACAGAGATCACCACTCCAAATAGGAACTGTCCGTTACAAACCAGGAGGCAAATAGTAGAAAAAACACGTTCAGTTCCAACGCAGAGGCAGGAGACAATGATGAAATCCAAGGTATTAAAACACGATGATTTATTAGATGAAACACAGGGATGAGCGCTTTCGCGTAACAATACGCTTCTTCAGATCACCACACAGAGAATAACAACCATATTTATACATAGTTGATTAGCTTAGATAATCCAATTAATTCAAACCCTCCAATGAACAACTAAGGGGAGGTTATTAACAAAAAGTTAACCCTCCGTGAACCAAAACACAATATTGTGACCATTTCAACCTTTCAAGTTAGATTATCTAGTACAGTTGTATGTATATGTATATATATTCAGGTAAAAATATATATATTCAATATAAAAACATGTATTCAAAAAAGAATATATATATAAAAAATATACATATAAAATGAATGCAATTAATAACTCAATAGCTATAAAAATATATAAACATAAATAGATATATTTATACATATAAGGTACAAAAACTTCATGTTAGATGAATCTAACCATGCATAACCGTCCAAAACCAAAGAAACTAGTATACAATATATTTGGTATAGACTACCTTATTAATAAATATATGTATGTATATAAATAAATAAAACATTATAGCAGGATATGGTATAAAGCCTGAAAATAGACCATAATTCATGGTATAAAAATGGTATAAAAATAGATATGTGCCAAATACGTGATGTAAATATCTTATTATCTACGAGCCTTTAATATGGAACGTAAAGAAATATACGTGTTTAGGCCTGGTGGATAATGGGCTCTTAGTCTAAATATCCACTCCAGTTCTTTTTGTTCCAAATAGCTCAAATAGTCACCTTTCCTCTGCCCAGGTGGTACAATCTGAAGTACCCTAAACTCAAAGCCATGATCATTATAGTTAGAAATATGTTTAGCCAATGCGTTCAGCATATTCTTTTTCCTTATGTCGTAGACATGGTCATAAATACGTTGTTTAAAACTCCTTTTAGTCATGCCTACGTAAAATGCTGTACATGTATGGCATTTAGCTAAATAAACTAGCCCCGAGGTGTTACAGTCTGCATAGAACCTAGGGCTAAAGGAGAAGTCTAACACTGGATGTATAAAATCTTGTTCCCTAGATACGTATCCACAATAGTTGCATCTTCTGCAAGGATATGTTCCCCTTTCTCCTGACGTGACTTCTGTCAATGAGAGATTAATCTTACTTGTATCATGATCTATGCATAGGATCCTTTTTAAGTTTTTATTGTTCCTGTATATAAAACCAGGGTTGGGGCCTACTATCTCTGATGTTCTATTATCCAATGTTAGGACTCCCCAATGTCTAGAGATAATTCTCCTAATGGTCGCACTGTCATTCGTATAGGTAGTAACAAACATGGTTCTTTCATGGGTCATTGTCATTTTAGGAGCTGATTTATTAGCAGCCGTAATACCAGAAGGCATATGATAATCAGCATCATGTGTCTCTCCCATTATTTCTATTTTAACCTGATTAATTAACTTAATATCATAGCCTCTTTCTACAAAAATTAGCTCCATCTCTTTCACTTGGAGCTTTAGGTCCATAGGGTCTCTACAGAGCCTTTTAAGCCTATGGAATTGGCTTTTTACTATCCCCTTGAAAACATGCCGAGGATGCATGCTATCAAACTGTAGGATAGTATTTTTCCAACAATCCTTCCGATAGAGAGTGGATGAAAGTCTACCATCTTTAATACTAAGGCTAACATCCAAAAAATTAATGCTATCATGGGAAGTTTCCATAGTAAATCTTAAATAACCTGTAGTGGTTTCTAAATATTCTACAAATGTACAAAGGTCATGTTCACTACCATCCCAAACCATAAAAATATCGTCCACAAAACGTTGGTATACTAGACATTTCTTAAAAGAGGGATGAGTGAATAAGAATTCCCTCTCCCAGTAGTGTACCACTAGGTTAGCGTATGTATTGGCGCAGGGGGTGCCCATGGCAACCCCTGCTACCTGCAAATACATACGCTGCTTGAAACAAAAGACATTATTATCCAACACCAGCTCTAACAACTGACATACTAGAATTTCTGTATTACGATCTATCAAAGGAAAAACCTGCATTATCATTCTAATAGCTTCAATCCCCTCATCGTTGGGAATGGAAGTGAACAAGTTCCTGACGTCCATAGTCACCAGGAGGTGTCTATCTTTATTAAATACTGCCCCTAGAGTATCTAATATATCCAAGAGCTGATAGGTGTCCTTCAAGATGGTTGGAATATTATTAACAAATGGTTTCAACGTTTTTTCAAGAAAAACTGAGATGTTCTCTGTGCTCCATCCATCACCTGAGACAATGGGTCTCAGCGGGGGCGGGTGGAGCCCTTTGTGCATCTTGGGCAAGCCTTTTATCACAGGAAGATGTGGAAAAGGGGTAGAGAAATAATCATAAAGATCTTTGTTAAGAAAAGACAGTAAATTCAAACATTTTAGGTGTAGGAGACTTATAAAGAGATCTTTTTTTATTAGTATCAGACATATCCCACTAAGCTGACTGGGAGCCCACCAGAAACAAAATTCCCTCCTTATCCTGTCAAATGCTTCCTCTTCTTTTGAATCTGGTATACTACTATCATGGGAAGTTATTATGTCAGGGTTAACACCATATTTTTTTCTCAAATACAGAATCTCCTTCCTTAGACCTTCTGTCTGCATGAAGTGGCTCATTTCTAGTTATAGTGTAACTTTCCTGATTATTACTAGTTTTTTTCAGCATGTAATAAATCTTTCCTACTATCATTTATAGTTTTAATAGGTAAATTCTCTATTCCCATTAAAACAACTAGTAGAAATACATTTCCACATAATTCCCTTCTTTTATCTTGTTTTTTTCTTTTTAGAAGATGTTACTTCTGGCAAGTCCGCCTATGTTTCAGAGGACTGATTTCATTTGTTATATCTCCCTATAGTACTCATCAAATCCTCTAAAGCTAGCTATGAAAATAGAATTGCAGCAGATAGTACAGACAACCACAAGGCCTTCTATAATTATGTAAAGAACCTCCACAGCAATACCCACATTTGTTCTAAGCTCCTGCACAGTGGCACCTCCTATACCAAGCCAACAGATATTGCCAATATACTGGCCGACAGATTCAGTGTCAACCCCCCCCCCCAAAGGATCAATCACAATACCAGTAGATTGCCAGGAACTCAGTATTACTGCAGCACAGGTTAAAACAGCACTGTCCAAGGCCAAAAATACACCTTCTATGGGACCTGACAATATCCCTGGCTGTGTTCCACATGAACTACAGAGTGAACTGACACCTCACCTGTGTGCCCTGTTCAATCACAGCCTCACCTCAGGCTTTGTCCCTACCAAATGGCGCACTGGTATAGTCATCCCTCTCCACAAAGAATGAGTGACTATAGACCTTGGGAACTTTCACCCCATTAGCCTGGCAAGTCTGATATGCAAAGCTATGGAACGCATCATCATGGACCTAATAAACAGGGATATAGGGAATCTCCAAACTCTGGATCTCACACAGTTTAGTTTTGTGAAGGGTAGATTATGCCTGCTCAACTTAGTTGACGTCTTTGAGTCGGTCACCAGAATTGTGGATGAAGGCAAGGTGGTTCATACAGCCTACCTTGATCTGGCCAAGGCCTTTGTTTGATACCATTCCCCACTCAGGAATCATAGAAAAACTCACTAAGCTAGGCATCAACCCCTATATCACTAGGTGGGATACAAACTGGCTCACAGATAGAACCCAGAGTGTGAAAGTAGCTGACTCCAAGTCAGACTGCCGACCAGTCACGAGTGCAGTCCCACAGGGATTGGTCCTGGATCCTCTCCTGTTTGGTATCTACTTCTCAGATGTCCAGTCCAACACAAAGGGACTCTGGCTGGCAGAGATCCTAGACAATTGCAAGTTGGGAGTCCTTATTAACTCCCTAAGTGATATTGACATTGTACAGAAAGGCCTCACTGAGACCAAAGACTGGTGTCAGAACCATGGCCTTAAGCTCAATGCCAAAAAATGTGTCGTCATCCCCTTTGGGAAAAACCCAGTTCCCATAAACTACCACATCGATGGTAGTCCACTGAACACAGAAGGCGTTATAAGAGATCTGGGAACACAGGTTGACAGCAACCTCTCTTTTGACCACCACACTGCCACTGTGGTCAGATAGTCCTTCTATGTGGCACATCTCCTTACTAAGGGTTTTGCATCCAGGAAGAAAAAGGTCATTGTCTCCCTTTACTCTTCCCTCATTAGACCAGTCATTGAGTATAATACTGCATTTAGTATGTACCTCACTAGACACCTGCAACAGCTGGAGTGGCCACAGAAGTACCTCACGAAGAAGATCATAGGCATTAAACACATGTCCTACACGGACAGACTTAAAAGACTACAGCTATTCCCTGTGTCATATCGCCTACTTAGAGGTGATCTCTGCTTGACTTTCAAAGCCATGTCTGACCCAGCTCTGTTAGAAATGCTACATCTAAAGAAATCCCAATCCCTGCACACCACATGCTCCAGAGACCTCAACCTCATTACCCCAATCAACAGAACATGGTGGAGGGACAGGTTCATATCCCAGAGACTGCCCATGCTATGAAATAGATTTCCCATACATGTCAAACAGAGCACCTCACTGGCCCTCTTCAAGTAAAACCTTAATGAGTGGATGGGAAATAGAAAATTCACCCTGGGTATCACTCCAGTGGCTCTACTCGACAGAGGCACTGGAAACTAAGGTCGGTCGACACGTTGCCAGGGTAATCCTATGGGCTAGGCTTGTAAAGGCTCCAGGGCCATTAGCCTAGTACACACTTACGAACCTATGAACATATGACATTTAACTCGTGAAAAGAACTAATTTTCTTACAATAAAATAAAATAGTTGTAACTGAGCGAATCTGTCAGTGGTTGATAATAATTCCACAGCTGTGAAGAATACTATACTGATTGTGCAGGTATGATAATTTTTAAAGATAACCAGTTATAATATAAAGTATAGCCAGAAGTGGTAATCATGTTTTTTAAAAACAAGTAGGTCATAATCTTGCCACTCAAACTTATTCATCTGTTTGTCGATGTCAGTGACAGGAACAATTCTGTATAGTTCAGCACTATTTACAACAGAAAATGTAGCTCTCATTACCTGCTTCTTGCTGCAGAAGGTGGGGGGATGAGATGGTGTAACTCTGTAGCACAGGCAGGACTGGCTGATGAATAGGATGGTAACAATAAAGACGAATGTTCACTTCCTGTCACTTTCTGTGCATTGTTGGCCTGCAATTATAAACATGAGTAAATTTTAGTAGTTTAAAAAGTAGCTATGAATGAAAAGTAAAGAAAAAACATGAATAAGTCTATACAAAAGGAACAGAATATAGGGAAAGAATGAGGGAAGCAGTATTAATAGACTATAAAAAATATGTGGGCAGGGCAATACTGAAGACCCCAAAACAGCACAAAAAAGAGACAGCAACCTGTTAATAGATGATAGCAGGCAGACTTCATTTCAGCATGCAGAAATGAGACAAATGTACTACATTTTATTTCAACTCAGTCTGAGACCAAAGCACTCATATGTTCTAACACCTTCTTACTACAGACTTCAGTGGGCCACAGCAAAATTATGAGGCAAAATTATGAACATCCTGTAAAATCAGGGAAAGTAAAGAATAATACACCCAGGATCATGAAGTGAAATCAAACACTTAATATATGGAGAACATATACAGAACATAAGAGAAAGTACTATACCTTCACTCTGGAAAATCTCCCACATCATCCCTCTCTTCAAAGGAGGTGAATCATTTGAGTATTCTAACTACCGCCCTATAGCGCTACTGTCTCCTATTGCAAAAATAATGGAGAAATGCATCCACAAACAGTTACTTAATCACCTCCTATCCAACAATCTCCTCGTAAACAGCCAACATGGCTTTCGTCCCTGCCATAGCACCACCTCAGCCTTAGTATCATTTATCGACTCCATTAATAAAAACCGCAATAACAATCTTCTTGCATCAGCATTTTTTGTAGACCTGTCAAAAGCCTTTGACATGGTGAACCACCAACTACTCTTACATCGTTTAAAATCTCTCTCACTCGATAACTTTGCCTTAAGCTGGTTTACTTCATACCTTCAAAATCGGAAACAAGCTGTGTTATGGAACAACAATCTTTCAGAACTTCTCCCCACCACTTTAGGAGTCCCCCAGGGCTCCATCTTAGGTCCTCTTTTATTTTCCATCTTTATTAACGACCTGCATCTTGCCACCCCTCTAACTACTTGTATTCAGTACGCTGATGACACCACCATCATTTGCTCTGCCACCAACCAAACTGACCTCCACTCCATTACCCAAAAAACTTTTACCACCATAGAGCAATGGTTCTCCAATCACTGTCTCCTCTTAAACCCTAAGAAAACTAAACTTCTCCTCTTTCTACCTACACACCTCTCTCCCTCTATTAACTTCACACTTTCTTCAAAAAATGGCACCCTTATCTCTCCAGACCAAACAATCAAACTTTTAGGCATAACTATTGACAACCTACTTAAATTTGACTTCCATATTAACTCCATCATAAAAGCAACGAATAGAAAATTAGGTTCCCTCTACAGAATCAAATCTTTCTTAACTCCTGAAGCAAGAACTACCATAGCTAGAACCCATCTTACCTCTACTCTACTATATGCTTCCCCTATATATACTAATCTTTCTAAACATAACATCAACAAGCTTACTGTAGCCTACAACAACATTGCCAGATTTGCCACTGCCTCCCCATATAAAACTCATCACTGCCTGAACCTTCGTAACCTAGGGTGGCTAGAGTTACCCCACCTAATTCAATACTATCAGCTTACAATTGCCCATAAAGCCCTTCACCACCCAGAAAATACACCAATGCTCTCTACCCTTATAAAACCCTATAACAACCTAAAAAACCTTCGCTCTTCCAATAAACTACTGATTCAAACTCATCGATCAAAAAACACAGCAGGTGATTCTTTATTTTCCAACTCAGTTGGCAGAATTTGGAATCAACTTCCTCCAGATCTAATAGCCCAAACTTCCATAACACTATTTAAAACTAAACTGAAACACTTTCTAAACAACCACTGGCTATGCTCCTGCAATAACCCCAGCTGATCTTTACCCCCCCCCCCCCATCTCCGGTATCCTTTTCACCTTCTCCCATCTCTATTTTTTTAATCTATTCACTCCTACTGAGAAATTACTCTCTTATCTATAATCTATACCTGTCTCTAAACTCTTTTGCTAACTTTTAAACTATTTAACTTTTCTGTCTCACATTATGCTTATCAGTACTCTAGTAATATCTGTATCTCCCTATCACCTTTTTCTGTACATCCTCATATTGTGGTTTAAATGCCTTGTGTATTTGTACTTTATATGCCTTACGTATTTTGTATATACTTGTGTTATCATGTAGTTGATAGCTGAGCTTTTCTCCTCGGGCCTCCACTGAAAATGGACATGCATCCAGTTGGACTAGCCCGGTTAACAAATGTAAAATAAATAAAATAAAAAACATCATGCAGATATATAGAGAGTTGAGGCAGTTTTATGCATGGTATTAAGAAACTAATTACTGAAAATAATGGTTAATGTGTTTTGGAGGGGAATTTTCTGTGTATAAAATGCCCATGCTATGGATTAGTACTGGTAGTAATGCAAAATTATTTATGCATTCTGGAACATAATGCATGTGAGCTACCTCACTGCAGTCATACATGGAAAGACCTCTAATCTTTAAAAAAGTAGAATGGAGCATTGCTGCAGTTCCCTGGTTATCTCTATTAGCATGGCTTCAGGTCTGTATTCAACATCGTGATCATGACCACAAACCCAATCCACCATCATTAGTGCTGTAGATCCCTGCTCACCACCATCACCACTGTTGAAAGTTCATTTTCATCATTATTACCAAAGCTACAGATCTGTTTTCAACATCATGACCATGACCACAAACCATATTCACCATTATTACTGCTTGTGCAGGTCCCTTTCCCCACTGCTGTAGGTCCCTGCTCACCACCATCACCACTGGTGCAGGTCTCTGCTCAACACCATTACCATGGCTGCAAGGCTGTATTAATAATTATGGCCATGGATGCTTGCCCCTATTCACCTACATAATCTGCTCATTACTATCACCATTACCATGATTGCAGGTTTCTACCCACCAACATTATCAATGCTGTAGGTCCCTGCTCACCAGCACTACCATTGGTGCAGGTCCATACTCATCACCATGACCATAGTTACAGGTTTGCATTTACCATCATGACCATGGCTGCATGTCCCTGCTCACTGTGATCATCACTTGTAGGAGTCCATCCTCCCCACTATTACCACTGTTGTAGGTCCTTATTCAGCATCATCACCACTGCTGCAGGTTTCTGTTCACAACATTTACTATTGCTTCAGGACTATGGTCACTGCTGTTATAATGACTGAAGGTCTTTGCTTACCATTGTTACCATATACTAAATACTATTAACATGGCTGCATGTCTCTATTCACCACCACTGCCATGTTTGCATGCTCTATTCCACCATTAACTACCATCCCTGCAGCTACCTGTACACTACAGCTGCCATACACACCACCACCAATGCTATATCTGTAGATCACTACCACTGTCATATCTGCAGACCCCTATATACTTACAGTGCCATACTTGCAAGTCCCTGCACAGCTGCCATAACTAAAGGTCCCCACACACCTCCCATTACCATCCCTTCAGGTCCTATTTCACCACCCATTACTATCACTGCAGGTCCCTTTACACTACAAATGCCCTACACACCACCACCAATGCTCTCTCTGCAGGGAACTGTAAATTATCACTGCCATACTTACAGGTCCCCTGCTCACCACCATTTACCATCCCTGCAGGTCTCTGTACACCAACACCAATGCCATAAGTGTAGATTTTTGTACACCATCATAGTTCTTACAGGCCCTTTTTCCATTACTCATTAGCATTGTTGCAGCTCACTATACTTCACCAACACCACGAGTACTACTATAACTGCAGGACTGTTTGCAACACCACTCTCATACTTACAGAACCCTTTCTCACCTGCCATTACCATAGAATCATAGGAGGTTACTAGGCTATCAACTTGGAGGTCACTTCAAGCCTAGCTGTTTCATTCCAATGTAATGCCATAGGTACTCTAGTCAATACCAAGGGTTGTATTTAGTAATGACTGCCCATATCCAGGAAGGTTATGGGTGCTATCCTCAGTAAGAATTTACAGTGCGCCATCCACTCATCCAGATTCCTTTTGAACAGTATCATAGAGGTGCTCTGCTTCACATGAATTGGCAATCTACACAGGTCCCTGTACACCACCATCAGTTCTCCTGCTCACCATCCATTACCATCCCTCCAAGTCCATATTCAGCATGACCACTGCTCTGCCTACATGTCCCTGTACACCACCACCAATGCCATACCTGCAGGTCCCTGTAAAACATCACTGCCATATCTGCATGTCCTTGTATATATTCACTGCCATACTTAACAGGTCCCCTGATCACAACCCATTACCACCCCCTCATTACCTATACAGCATAACCACTGCCATAGCTGTATGTCCCTGTACTTCACTACTATCACACCTGCAGAAGCCCTTCTTAATACACATTAACATGTATGCTGGCCCCTTTACACTACTTTTATTACCATTAGTCTTTGTTTCACTTATACAACTATAACAAGAGATCCTACCTTTCTAACTTGGGGAAATGCACGTTTATTTTCTGCTGTTACTTGCTTCTTTGACTTCTGAAAAGGCTCAGATTTTATGGCTTTTGATGAGCTTTTGTTGGAGGTAGAAACTTTTGAATGTGTCTTGGAGTCTGTAATTCTAAAAAGAATTAAGACAAAACATTGACAAATAGTAAGTAATACTGGCTAGCAGAAACAACTTTTGCAAAGGTTCTGAAGAAACCCTGTTCTGTAAAGCCAGAAGAGCAGCACAGCAAAGAATTACAAAGTCCATTATGTAATGATGGTGCTGAGAGACAATGGTTGTGAAAGACGATAAGGGTCAAAGGACAAATGCATTAATTTTAGTTATATATCAGGCAAGTTAGCTGCAGTCTGCAATACCAACATGCTACAGACATTTATGTCTCTAATTCATTTATCTCTGCTCTCTCAGCTTTTGTCAAATGTATCCAGCCACCTCACCAATCTCTCCAACTCTGCTTTCACCTCATCATTTACCCCCTTAGAAATGTACCTTCTGAGGAAGCTTACTCCCTATGACCTTTTAGGGTAGCAAGACTAAAACAGTTATAAGCAGAAATAGTTGCGGCTCGGCTGGGGAAGGGGCCATCACTGTTCCTTTATACTTTAGATTTTCTCCTACTGAGATGTTTCTGCTATACTTCTTGGTAACAAGACATGCACATAGTTCTGTGTGCACATGTGAAGAAAATGAGATGGTCAATATCCTGAACAATGAGATTCTGCATGTAGCTGAACCCTCAGCTGTGTGTGTGTGCATGTGTGCACACGCGCGCGCGTGTGTGTGTGTGTGTGTTTGTTTGTGTGTAGGGGTAAATATCAGCAATACAGTGGTTCATCTCAGAGTCTCCTTCCATAAAACAACTAATCCATATCAAGCTCCCTGGGTGAACATAAAACATATAAATCCTGGTTAACTGTTACACAGTTAGACACATTGTGCTTCCATGCCGGCAGGTCAGCCAGTAGGTGCAGACATTACAAAAGCACTGCTGAGGCCTCACCAGGTTCATGCCTGTCCTATATTTACTCTATGTGCTACACAGCAGTGTATTTTAATAACTAAAAAGCACCTCTTTCATTCCTGTGATGCCAACATAAGCTAAGCATATTTATTGAACTTGCAGTCACAGAATGCAATCAGATAGAACAATAGCATTTGTAAGAAAATGGTTCTGATGCTGAATTTGATGCTGTCAAGTAAAGCAAGTTAGAAGATCACAAGTAAAAAAGTGTGAAAATGATAAAAAGGTGAGTAAAAACATAAAAGTAGAGCATTTTTGTGAAGCTCTTTTTTTGATGAATCTCCTAACAGTAGAAGACACAAGTAGGCTTCATCAAGCCAATGATATCCCACATAAATGTTTCTAGCTAACAATATACACCAATAGAAAAAGGGATCTTCAGAGCAGAGCAGAAATTATGAAAAAAGAAGGCAACACTGTGAAAAGTGTGAACACTCTGTGGAAGGAGTGAATACCATGCTGACTGCAGAAGCCATCTCAACTTTTTTTTTTTTGCAAAATTCTCCTATCATCTCACCAAATGATTTGTTCATAAAGTAACTGGTGTTTTACCTAGAAAGAGAAGTAGAAAAGAAGGTAGAAACTAGCATGGTTGCCTGTTCCTATTCATCACAATCACCAAAGCTGATCTTCAATGACACTGAACATGAGTTCAAACAGTAGAAAATCAAGAATGCTGGTTGTGAAACTCTAATTCTAAGAGGTGCTCTTCAAATGCAGGCAGTAAGACAAACCTGCTGCAAGAAATAACTTGACCTTCTGGTGTTAGGCCACAATTCTGCCTTTCACAAAGTTATGATGTTTAAAACTAGGTGACACGTGCTGTGATTAACGACTATCTGAAGCCCAAACTGTAGGGATTCCTTATTTCAAATGGCACATCTTACTCCATTTTAGAAATCTTACCTGATATCCTTGCAAACAAATTTAACTCAAAAGTTAACAGTCACTAAGAATAAACCAAATCCGTTTGAAAGGGCACCAAAGTAAGACCAATAAAATCAGTAAAAGATACCCAATAAAGCAGTAGTAACACCATACGCTCCACTCATAAAACGAACCATAAAGCTGGATGCCAAAAGTCTTTATTTGTTAAGTGCTTTCTTCTCCTGCATGACCCTTCGGGTCTTTGTCAGATCAAAAAACATGCACCCTTTTTTCAGTCAACCCCTTTTATACTACCATAATCAATAATTTAATTAACCAATTAAAAATTAAGGTGTGCCATGGAAACACTAAATACTTTTCTACTTAAGAGTGTAAGAACATAATGCATTTAAAAATGAACCACAAATGAGTATTCATGAGACCATGTTTTAAAACTGTTTATAAAATGTAATCATAAGGTTAAGGCCTTTTTCCTTAAAACAGGTACCAGAGAAACATAATTGTTTAACCCAGGTGCCTCTAATGCATTTAACCTAATAATCCAATAAAATTCTCTAAGGTCAACCTGAAGTTCCCAACAACCACCTCTAAAATTGTGTGAAACAACTTCCAAAATGCCAAACTTAAATGTTGTGTCACTCTGACATTCTAATGTGTGCCTATAAAGGGTGTTGTTGGTGTTCTCTTTGGCAACGGCGTGAATGTGTTCATATATACGGGTCTTTAACTTCCTAACCGTTTTGCCCACATAAAAATGTAAGCATGTTTGGCAAATAGAAATATAGATAACACCCTTTGTGTTACAGTTCCCTTTGTGTAAAGAAATGCCCCTGTTACTACCTTCAATGTAAACTACATTGTTATCCAAAATAAAGGGGCATTGATTACAACAACCGCACCTTTAGTTGTCATAGTTTTGGGTACTGAAACTTGTTCCATCAAAATTTTTAAGTTTTTTCCTGCTTTGTATACAAAACTTGGTAGATGACCTAAAATGTGAAAAATATCAAAATTGCCTTTGAATATGTTCCAATTCCTTTTGATAATATCCCTAAGTAATCTCTCTCCTGAACCAAAGAATCAGTCACAATATAAACCCTTATAAAATCCACTGGATAGCAAACTGGCTTATAGCAGGGCTTACAGGCTCCCTACAGAAATGTCAGCACTCAAAATGAAAAGTCCCGAAATGCCAAAAAAAAAAGACCAAAACTCCAAATCACTCTTCTCCTTTAAACTACTATTTTTGCATGAGCCAAGCCCCATGTACCTCCTGATGGGGGGGGTCCCACACCCCTGAACTTATACATACCGACTCTGAGATCACCAGACCTCAGAGAAAATGGAATATTCAGAGAGATGGCCATCTTGGAATTAGTATATGTAAGTCTGTTTTTTCATTATTCAGTCTTCATGATTTGGGATTCACTCTAGCGGGTCCTGACATTTCAAATGGTTACTAGACTTACACTGTAAAGGTGGACAGTATTACCTGTAGATGTTGCCTGCAGTGTTCTACAGGGCTCCAATCACAGAGCCACTCTTAATTGACACCTACTTCTCTGATGTGAAATTAAGTAACAGGGATTATGGGTAATCAAATTTGTAGATGACTGTGAACTAGGTGCAGCTGTTAATTCTATTCACGAATCCTAAATTTTCCATCAGGACCTAGATCAAGCTGACATAATAATCATGCTGTCACCTTAAAAGTTTTAAAGTGCAACACTGTTGCCATCAGTGAAGTCTACACCCCCTCACATATCGCATAATGGGGACTCCCACAAAAGACTATGTCATCAAAACACTGGGTATTTATGAAGACCTTGAGCTGTCTTTTGACCAGAGTTACTTGCTTGTACATTAGAAGTATGTCAGCTTCACACAGTTTGGCAGGATATCTCATTCAAGTCAAAGGATGTCCTTCTACTGCTATATTCTTCACTTATCAAATGCATCACTGAATGTCCCTTTGCAACATAGCTACCTAAGCACTTTACACAACTAGAATGGCCCTAAACATTACTAACAATATATGTCAGTTTAAGTCACTTGAGCTACCTAAACAAAGCAATATCCCTCTATATCTTCTTCATCTAATAGAGGCAGTTAAGAAGCAAAATATGCTTAGTATTTTGCAGTATGAAGGACTGTATTATTTTCACCTCTATGTATCAAAAAAAAGATTCAAACACAAGATTTAAAGGCATAAATTACTATTAAGATTAACATC
Source organism: Protopterus annectens (assembly GCF_019279795.1). NCBI lineage: Eukaryota > Metazoa > Chordata > Ceratodontiformes > Protopteridae > Protopterus > Protopterus annectens. Next base: position 1,242,266,172 of record NC_056744.1, on the reverse strand, counting down.
ACCTTTTGGTGTGCTAGATTTTTCACCCAATGTATTATCCACTTTGTAATATATTCCTTCTGCATATAACATAAACTGCCTCCTTGTCTGTCTTAAACCCAGCCTTGGTACCTTAATGGGTGACTAAAGATTCATGCCTGGTGTTAAACTACTCAGATCACTACATGGGGGATATGGCTAAGCTTCTGGATGGCCTTTCAGCCATCAGCTCAGTATAAATCTGCAAACCTATAAAAACCCTTACAAAGGAGTATGCCAAACCACATTACACAATCAGTGCAAGATATCCAGAATTATAGCAAGGTCAGTTGAAGTTAAACAGGTGGCTCTCTTCAACGATCTCTCTAAAATCCCATGCCACATTTTGGAAAGGAATTCCTACTGGCAAGTTTTCTCGTTTCTTTTAATGACCCACAAGATGCATGCCAGTATGTCAGACATATTATGAGGGATAAATCTGAGTTTTTAGAAGGAGGGAGTTTTGTTTGGATGTAGCACTCTCCTCCTCCATAGTCAGCAGAATAACCCTCCTTTGCAGTTTCCATGGAGTTTGGTTATCATCTGCACCAGCAACAACATCCAATGACTTTTCTCCCAATTTGGAACAAGGATGAGCCTTCCCCTCACTTAGTTTGACTATAACAGTACATTTTGGATCAAGTGATTCAGAAGAAAAGCATCCAGCAGGCCCTGACATCACAGGAATGAGAAAACAACTATCTTGCATGACATCTCCAAAAGAATATTTGAACAAGCTTTGGGATTACAAAGAGATCTACGTATGTAGATCAACATTCATCAACTATGGCACTGGACAAAGTGTATCCAGTGTCAATTTATAGGCCACTGAAGATTACCAGTATTTGCTGTGACAGTGAGATGACCTGGAAGGTTTGCTGATGAGCAGATTACACTGTATGACCCAATGTGAAATTGCTAAAGTCAAGTTGCATTGTTTGCTCAAATACCACATGAATATAGTGGTATCAGTCTTATCAAAAATGGTCCTGGCTGCAGCAAACTGAGAGACACCTTCACAGCAAGTAACACTGCCTCCAACTCACTGACAGTATGTTGTGATACTCTTGAAGCTCAAGCACTTTAACTAAGTCTGAAAGTGTGGTTACTAATTACAGAACCTGTGGCCTCAGCTGGTGATAGCTAATTTGCTTTCTTTGAAACAGGTTGATGGGTAAGTTTGACAGTCTGTTTTGTAAAGGGTAGCATCTGGCTGAAATCCTGATAAGTGTTATTCAAAATAGATGCAAGGGGCAAGTGTCCTTCTCGTGTAAATCCTGTTATGTGGTAATTTATTTATGGAGAAACCACTCCTTTTGCCTGAAAACCGTGAAAAATGTACAGCATCCTGACTCTTTCTATGTGGTGTGCAAACTTTGTGTTACACAGAATCTAATTGCACTCAGAAAAGACAATGGTGGCTCCAAAGGAAGTGTTGCCATTTTGTGTAACTTACACATAGTAAAATGCAGATTATTATGTGACCTGACCATTAAATAATCTTTAAGGAAGGAATTATCCAGGTAAGAGAATATTGAAATGCCTGTTGACTTTATGTGAGCAAATACTGAGAGCAGACATTTGATAAAACTCCTTGGGCTCATTCCAAAGTCTAGAACTACAAACTGAAAGTGTTGTTGGTCTACCTTAAATCTTATTTACAAAATAAAATGTAGCTCTCATTACCTGCTTCTTGCTGCAGAGGGCAGGGGAATGAGGTGGTGCAACTCTTTCGTACAGGTAGGATTGCCAGATGAATAAGATGGTGACAGTGAAGAGGGATGTTCACTTCCTCTCACCTTCTGTGCATTGTTGGCCTGCAATTATATAGATGAATAAATCTTACTGGTTTAAAAAGCAGCCATGAATGAAAAGTAAAGAAAAATGTGAATACATTTATAAAAAAAGGAACAAAACTTCCAGAGAGATATATATGGAAAAGAAATGAGGGAAGCATTAATAGACTATTAAAAACATATGTTGGCAGGGCAGTACTGAGGCACACCAAAGCAGTAACAAAACAGGCAGCAACAAAATATAGCATCAGAAGAACCAAAATATCCAGAGTTACACCTGGAAAAGAAATGAGGGAAGCAGCATTAATAGACTATTAATAAAAGTATTTGGGCAGGGCAGTACTGGGGCACACCAAGGCGGCAGCAAAACAGGCAGCAACCGTTAATGGAAGGTAGCACGAAGACTACATTTCAAAAAAATCATGGAAAGTAAAGTATAGTACACCCAGAATCAAGTAGTGAAATCAAATACTTAATATATGGAAAACACGTGAGAACACCATCTAGATATATAGAAAGTTGAGGTTGTTCTAAGCATGTTATCAAGGAATGAATTATTGAAAATATTGGTTAATGTGCTTTGGAGGGGGTCTTTCTATGTGTAGAATGTCCATGCTATGGGTTAGTATTGGTAGTAATGCAACATTATTTATACACACTGTAAGACAATGTAAGTGAGCTAACTTGTTGCAGGTATAGATGGATAGATCTCTAATCTTTAAAAAAAATGGGATGCAGCATTGCTGCATTCCCTGCTCATCACTACCACCATGACTACAGGACTGTATTCAACATAGTGACCATGAGCACAAACCCTATTCACCGTCATTACTGCTTGTGCAAGTCATAGCTCTCCCCTGTCACCAATGCTGTAGGTTCTGCTCACCACCATCACCTTTGCTGCAGGTCCATGCTCATCACCATTACCATAGCTGTAGGTCTGTATTCAACATCATGACCATGCCCACAAACCCCATTCACCATTATTACTGCTTGTGTAGGTCCCTGTCACCACTGCTGTAGGTCCTGCCCACCACCACCACCATCACCAGGTCTTTGCTCATTAATATTACCATGGCTGCAAAGTTGTATCAACTATTATGGCCATGGTTTCTTGCCTCTATTCATCTACATCACTTGCTCATCACTATCACCATGTCTGCCGATTTCTATCCACCACCATCACCACTGCTGCAGGTCCATGTACATCATCATTACCATAGCTGCAGGTCTTAATTTACCATCATGACCATGACCTCCATCACTGCATGTATGAGTCTCAGTTCCCCACGACTACCACTACTGCAGGTCCTCATTCACCATCATCACCACTGCTGTAGATTTTTGTTCACCACCATTCCTACTGCTTGATTTCTATGGTCACTGCTATTATAATGGCTGTTCTTTCTAACCACTATTATCATATACTAAATAATTTTAGCATGGCTGCAGGTCTCTAGTCACCACCGCCGCCATGTTTGCATGTTCTTCTTCACCATTAATTACCATCATTGCAGCTATCTGTACACTACAACTGCCATACACACCACCACCAATGCTATATCTGAAGATAACTATACACTACCACTACCATATCTGCAGACTCCTATATAGTACCACTGCCTTACCTACAAGTCCCTGTACAACTGCCATAACTAAAGATCCATGCACACCACCTATTACCATCCATGCAGGCCCCATTTCACCACCCAGGCCCCATTTCACCACACATTACAATAAACTGCAATCAGTGCAGGTCACTCTACATTACAACTGCTACACATACAACCGCTGATGTTATCTCTGCAGTTAACTGTAAACTACTGCTGCCATACTTGCAGGTCCCCTGCTCACTTCATGTTACCATCCTTGCAGGTCTCTGTACTCCACTACCATTCCAATACACGCAGGTCCTCATAAAACACCACTACCATTCCTCCATGCCCATTTTACACCACTCATTAGCATCTGTGCAGCTCCCTATATGCCACCACTGCCACCACCACTAGTACTGCCATACCTGCAGGATTGTTTGCAACATCACTGTCATATCTGCAGATCACTTTTCTCAGTAGCCATTGTCGTCCTTGCAGGTCCCTGTACACCATCACCATCACCAATGTCATACCTGCAGGTCCCTGTACAACATATCACTGCCGTACCTGCACATCCTTGTATACCCTCACTGCCATACTTTGAGGTCTCCTTATCACAATCCATTAGCACCACCACCCCCACTACCTATACAGCATGACTGTTGCTATGTCTGCACACCCACGTACACCACCAGCACCATACCTGCAGGTCCCCTGCTTAACACTCATTAAAATCTATGCTGACTCCTTTACATTAATTTTACCATGGTTAGTCTTTGATTCACTTATACAACTAAAACAAGAGGTCCTACCTTTCTAACTTGGGGAAATGCATGTTTATTTTCTGCTGTTACTCGCTTCTCTGCCTTTTGAAAAGGCTTAGTTTTTATCGGTTTCGATGAGATGTTGTTGGAGGTGGAAACTTCTGAATGCCTCTTGGAGACTGGAATTCTAAAAAGAATGAAGACAGAACATTAACATGTTAAAGTACAGCCTGACTAGCAGAAACAAACTTTTTCAAAGGTTCTGCAGAAACCCAGCTCTGTAAAGCCAGAAGAGTAGCATACCACCGAATACCAAAGTCCACTGTGTAGTGCTGATGCTGAGAAGCAATGGCTGTGAGAGGCAAAAAGGGCCAAAGGGCCAATACATTCATTATTTAATTATAAGTTATGTAATTACCATAACTGGGCATCTGTGTTGTCTTCTTTCATTCCTCCTCATATTTGGGTTATGGATCCGACCCTCGGATCCGACTCTGCCACATTTTTACAGACTAGGATCCAAGTCTCGAGCTCCTCCCAGTTCCCATAATGTACTGTCCTCTAGCTAACTCCCTCAGATTGAGTTTGCTGCCCAAATAGCTGATAGAGAGCAGAAAAAATAGAAGGAAGTACAAATTAAGAACCAGAGGCTCAAAACCAGGAACATCAGTTCCTAAAAAGTTCTCTCCAGGTCTTTTAGAGCACTGGGTAGGGGGATGGCTGGGAGGGAATGTGAGGAGGAATGAAAGAAGCAACACAAATATCAAGTAATGGTAAGTACATAACTTATAAATCTGATATTGTCTGTTTCATTCCTCCTCACGTTTGGGTTAGGCCCCAGCTATACAACTCCTGGGTGGCCTAAAGGAAGGATATGCCAGAGCACCGCTGAACCAAAGGAAACTCTGATCCTGGAAACAATGTCTAATTTGTAATACGTGACAAAGGTATGAGTTTTTGACCAAGTGGCTGCAGCACAGATATCGTCTAAAGATGCCCTGGAAGAAAAGACAGATGAGGTGGGCATAGACGTAGTTGAGTGGGCCTTAGAAGGATGAGGTAACTATAATCCATTCTTGGCATAAATCAAAGTAATACAGTATGTTTGCCATTTAGCAAGAGTACCTTTTGAAACCACCTGACCTAGGCAGCTATGAGAGAAGGACACAAATAATTGGTCTAATTTTCGAAAGGGCTTCATCCCAGAAGAAGGAGAACCAAATCTGATGAGGCCAATAGAGGGCAATGAGGATTACTGAGGTCTTCAGACATTTTGCTTTCTGTAGAAACTTTGGGATCAAAGGTAGAGGGGGATAAGCGTAAAGGAGACTGGGGGTCCAATCGTGAATCAGAGCATTTATTGGGAACTCCCCGGGGGGGGGCAGAGTGAAGTAGTTGCTGCACTTGTTGTTCTGGGGGGATGCAAAAAGGTTGCAGCAGGGTTGGCCACAGTGACTGAAGATCAAGTCCACTACTGATTGGTTGAGGGACCATTCGTAAGAGGTCAGGATGGGCCTGATAAGCTTGTCTGCCAGGATGCTGGATTTCCCCGGTATGTGAGTTGCAAGTAGAAAATGGTCTGAAGACATTGCCCATTCCCAGACCCTCATGGCCTCTCTGCACATCGGGTAAGAGTGGGTTCCTCCTTGATTGCTGATGTACCACACCATTGACATGTTGTCTCTGTGAATCACAATAATTCCTAGAGGGAGAACGTCCTGAAAGGCTTGCAACCTAAGGAGGACTGCTCTCATCTCCAGAACACTGATATGCAACCTGGTCTCTACATGTGACCACATGCCTTGGGCCATCTTTCCCATGAAATGCCCCCTCCACCCCAACTGGGAAGCATCCATGGTCACCGTGACTAAGGAGGAAGGAAGGAGGAAAGGTCTGCAGATTGTCAGGTCATCCAGCAGCAGCCACCATTGGAGATGCATTCTGCAAATCAAAGTCAATTTGATAAGAACAGATAAATGCTGGTAGAGAACAGCCTAATGAGCAGCCAGGGTCCATTGAAGTACTCGCATAAAATACCTTGCTAGAGGCACTAAGGGAATGGCAGCCACCATAGATCTGACAGCCTGAAGTATCAGCCTTGCCAGTGGGAAAGACCAGTTTAAGATGGCTCAAACATGATCTCTCAAAGTCTGAACACAATGAGTGGGTAGAGCTACAATCCAGTTCACTGTGTCCAAGGAAGCTCCGATAAATTCTAAACTCTGAACCAGGGATGGGTTCGACATTGTCAAGATTATGGTCATACTCAGATGGTTAGCAAGGCTGAAGAAGTGATCCCTAGCCTGGAGTACTTGATGCCTGCTTGGCACAGTGAAGAGCCAGTCATCCAGATATGGAAACACCCGGAATCCTTGCAGTCTCAGGTGAGCTGTGAGTACTTCCATGCACTTGGTAAGCACCCTGAGGACTGTGGTGAGTCCAAAGGGCAGAGCTATAAATTGGAAGTAACTGGCTCCCAACTGGAAGTAGAAATGACTTCTGGAGTGTCTGTCTATTGTGATGTGATAGTACGCATCCTTTAAGTTCACTGATCACATCCAATAGCCCTTCCTCAGCAGCAGTAGAATGGACTGGACCATCACCATTCAGAACATTGCTTTCTTTACAAACAAATTAGGTTTGCTTAGATCCAAAATGGATCTCAGGTCCCCGTTTTTCTCTGGCACTAAAAAGAAGTGAGTGTAAGTTCAGAATCCTTTTTGTTCAGTCGGGACCTCTTTGCTGACTTTTTTTTTTGCAGTAAATTTAGAATATCTGCTACTACATACTCACGCTGACTGGGTGGAACATTGGTGAGTCTCTTTGACCTCTCTGGTAGAGGAAGGAGAAAAGGGATATAATAACCTCTGGATATAATCTTTAACACATATATATCGGTCCAGGCAGTAGGGTGCAGAGAAAAATGACACCCGACTGCCTCCAGAGATGATCATTCAAGCAGAGCTTCAGAATACAGCCTATGAGAGAAAGGCTCTCTGAAGCTTTGATTCTGTGGACCCCCCTCTGGCCCTGGGGAAGCATCTAACATTGAAACCTCCACCTCTGCCTCTACAGGAGGGCTCCCCATGCTGATCCTGGGAAGACCCCTGAGATTTCTGGAACCAGGTTTTCTTTATGATGCTAGATTTCTAGAAAAAGTGTGCTGAGGAGTTGAAAACCTATCCCCGACAGCAGACAAGGTCTTCCCTTCCTGCTGACTGTGGGTTAGGGTCTCTTTGACAGATGGTCTAAAAAGGGAGGACCCATCAAATGGGACATTAACAAAGGACACCTTAAAGGGTTCCACAAAATCACAAAGCCTCATCCGGGCATGTCTTCAGATAGCAATGTCTGAGCTGGCTGCCCATGAGGCACCCTCCGTGGAGTGGGAGATAAGCCTCATAGAAGAATTGGACAAAGATGAAAGCGTTGTCAGTCAGAGGGAGACTTTCTTGAAGTCCTTCACTGACATGGTCTCTGCCAGAGAGTCTGAGAGTTCCTCCAGCAGTCCCCTTTGCAATCGAGTAAAGTGTGCCAGGTAGTTTAACATTCTCAGCAAGAAAGGGGCCGAGATGCAAATACACATCTGATGTTGTAAATCTTTATTCATTGCTTACTGTTAGGACCTTGGTTCTGTCCTCGAAACCGATATAGCCATTTCCCAACTCGCACAAGCCAAAAACTCTCAGCTAAGAACCTACCCACAATGCCCCTCTCCTAGATACTCCAGATCTCGTTTGCTGCATTCCTAGTTAGACGTGTTAGCCATCTCTCTCAAAGCTAAGTAGTATTTGTTGTTTTTATGACAGTTTTTCTTCTGAATTTAAACATTTTTAGTCAAGTTAGTCTTTTATCACTGTCGTCTATAACCTAGGCCTATTTCTTACCCTTTTTCTTGGTAATTTAATTTTTTACCTCTTTTGACTGTCCCTCTCTCCTGTCTTTGACAGGCCCCTTTTAATAGTGGTATTCCTTAACATAACTTCACTGGTATTTCTTCCTTAATTTTTTTCTACAGGATAGCATTGTTTTCCTTATCATGTCAGACAAAGCTAAGTTGGGTTTTAAATAGTGTGACAAGTGTGGACGTAAGATGCCAAACTCAGATGCACATGTTTGTTGTGTCTACTGTTTGGGCATGGATCATTTGAAAGCTGATTGTGACATTTGTGCTGGTTTTACTAATTGGACACTAGCAGAACATAAGAATAAACTTATTTTAAAAGGTTTACTCAAGACATATGTCTCAGAGGCTCTATCTGGGTCATGGCCTCACCCCCTCCTAAGACCAAAAAATATAAGGAAAAATGGAATCTGATGTTGTAAATCTTTGTCTTTCATTACAGAAAGGAAAAACGGATTACTTAAGGCACCTTTTTGGAGGCTCTATCTGGGTCAGAGGTCTCACCCCCTCCAAAGACCATAAAACATAAGGAAAAATGGATTACTCAAGGCACTTTTTTTTTGGAGGCACCTTTTTCGGAGGCTCTGTCTGGGTCTGAGGTCTCACTCCCTCCAAAGTCCATAAAACATAAGGAAAAATGGATTATTCAAGACACCTTTTTTGGAGGCTCTATCTGGGTCGAAGTTCTCACCCCCTCCAAAGACCAAAAAAAAATAAGCAAAAACAGATTATTCAAGTCACCCTTTTCAGAGTCTCTATCTGGTTCAGAGGTCTACCCCCTGCAAAGACCAAAAAACATAAGGACAAATGGAGTCACTTGGTTCCTGCATCTCCATCAGTTACGGAACCGAGTCGGCTCCATGCTTCCTCAGCGCAGACCTCTTCAGCACCAGGCTTTGTGTCTTCTCCCTCGGTGCCATCCATGATATTCACCCTATTTCAGCTCTGACCTTGGCACCACTGACTTTGGTGCCATCCTTGGATCCGACATCAGCTCCGATGACTGTACTTGTTTCAGCACCATCCCCAGCCACAGTGCCGACAGTTTCTTCGGCTACAAAACTCAAAAACTTGCCAAGGACAAGATACCTCTGGTGCATACTCTCTCAGTTCCGACAGCAATGTTTTCCCTGTTGGCACTGTCCACCCTTGTTGCATCGGCTACAGTGGAACTGATGTTCTCCCAAAGCAGTGATTGGACCATCCATACCTTGGCATCTAGCCCGGTGCCTAGTTTCTAGATGGCACCATCTGTGTCCATGGCTCCAATGGATTCCAGTTCTCTTGCTCATCTCCTAACCCTCTATTTCGGGACCCAGGGCACGGGAGTCACAAGAACCCTCTTTGAAGGGAACCCCTTCTCCGGAGTCCTCCTCAGAAGATCCCACTGGGGAGCCACCCCAGATGAAATGGTGCAAGAGGAAGCAGCTTGATTCACCGGAGGAATCTATCACTGAATACACTGATTGTGATGAGGGGGAAGGGTCCTCACGGTCTCCCCCAGATGACATCTCATTCAGAGACATTCTCGAAATCCTCAAGCAGTGGGGAGACTGGAAGTCCTATAACCCTTCTTCTGAGAAATCAGTGTTCCTGCAGGTCTTCCGTTTCCAGCCATCTACTTCCTGGGTGACCCCACTGGCAGATGACCTTGTTAGACTCATTGTGCAGCATGCCTGGAAGGTCCTGGACAACATAGAACCTGTCCCTTGGAGGCCAGACAAAAATTTTATCTACACCTGAAGACCAGCCCCACTGGTCCTAGCAGTTGACAGTTGATTCTATGGTCGTGGTGGTGGCCACCAAGAGGGAACTGACAGAAGATAGTTCCACTGTCCATCCTTCAAACAGAGAGTCCCATACCATGGACAGACTAGGGAAATGGACCTATGCTTCAGCGACATTCACTATTCAGTTGCTGAACTATTTGGCACACTTTACTCGTCTCTAAAGAGACCTAATTTCCAAAATTTCTTCCTCTTTGGTGGGGTACTGTTTGATGAGCTGCGTGATACTGTTGCCTTGCAGCTAGCTACCCTTGAATCCATCTCGAACCCCTCGAAGCATTTGATATCTCACTCCACCGAGGGGGCAGCTCGAGCTGCTGCATCAGGCATTATCATGAGACGTAATGCTTGGATTCAGTTGTGTGACTTCACAGACCCCCTTTAAATCTTCCTTCATCAATGCACCTGTCATCGAATCTGTACTATTTGGACCCAAAGTATGAGACACACTTACATGTAGTGAGAAAGATGGAAAGACCTTGTCTGCTGTGGGCATATGCCTTTCCAACCCCCAGAGGTGCTACTGCAGGAACCAGAAGGGAGGAAAAATGTGGTTCAAGAAATCTCAAAGACTTTTTTTTGACACTCGTGGTGAACAATCCCCCTGGGGCAGATGGGGCAACTCATATGGAAGGGGGTCCATGTAACCAGGGTGCTAGAGATTCTTTCTCCAGCAGACCCTACCAGTGATCTTGAGCAGCGGCCCGATTGCTTCCCTCTGGAAGCTGTCGGGGTCATTTTTCTCTGCACCTACCAGCCTGACATATTATTACCACCGATGTTTGGGTGCAGAGAATAATATCCAGAGGCTACCAAATACCTTTTGACTTAATTCCCATACCTGTCAAATGAATCCCCGATGTACCATCCAATCAGAGGGAGTTAGCAGCCTTAGAGATTGAAAAGCTGCCAAGGAAAAGAGTCATCCAACCAGTCCCACCAGACCAGACAGGATCTGGGATTTATTCGAGGTCCTTTTTTAGTGCCAAAAATGACAGGGGACTGGAGACCAATCCTGGATCTTAGCCTATTGAACAAATTTTATCAAACCTCAAAAATTCCGGATGGGCATGATACAGTCCATTTTTCCCTTCCTAGGGAGGGATAACTGGATGTGCTCTACAGATCTCCAGGACGCATACTAACACATAAAGATGGATCACCACTCCTGGAGGTTTCTCCACCTCTGGCTGGGAGCCAATCACTACCAGTTCAGGGCACTGTCATTTGGTCTCTCGACAGTCTCCCAAGTGTTCACCAAATGTATGGCAGTTGTAGTAGCTCATCTTCGACTACAAGGATACCAGGTGTTCCCCTATCCAGACGACTGGCTCCTTACCGCTCCACCCAGGAAATTTCTAGTCAGCAGCCTCTCTTACACCCAAGCTCTCGCTCTCCACTTGGAGATTACAATCTTCAAAGACAAATCTCAAATGTCCCTGGAATTTATTGGAGTGGTCTTCGACACAACATCCTGTCAAGCTTCTCTCCCCCCTTACAGGCTTTTGAAAATAAAAAAACAAATGCAAGACCTTCTTCCTCAGACCTATGTCCCAGCACACCTTATACTGCAACTCCTGGGCTCCATGGCAGCTGTCATTATGTTAGTACCACTGGCAAGACTGCACATGAGAATCCTGCAGTGGCTCCTTTCCGCATAATGGTCATTGCTAACTCACCCACTCAACCACATGATAAGCCTTACAAACCATTGCAAGGAGGAAATGCTATGGTGGATGGAGCCACAAAAGAATGTTTGGTGTCGACTATTCTGTCTTCCCCAACCCACAAACATGGTGACCACGGACGCTTCACTATTGGGGGGGGGGCATTTCCAGAGAAAGACTGTCCAAGGCACCTGGACCCCCCTCGAGGATAACTTGCACATAAATGTCCTGGAACTGAGGGTAGTTCTCTTAGTATTGCAAGCGTTCCATGCATCCCTGCCTTCGGGGACCATTGCAATTCAGTCAGACAACATGTCAGTCATCTGGTATATCAACAAGTAAGGTGGAACCAGATCTTACCCCCTGTGTTGGGAAGCCATGAGGATTTGGCACTGGGTGATAGCTTCCAATCACTTTCTTATAGCAACGCACATTCCCGGGAGTTCCAACCTTATTGCGGACAATCTGAGCAGGAACATCCTGATGCCTCATGAACAGTCCCTCAATCCTGTAATAGCAGCTCAGATCTTCCAGCATTGGGGCAAGCCTTGATGCAACCTGTTCACTTCCCCCCTTGAATTACAAATGCAGGAGCTATTTTGTCTTGATCCCCCTCAGGGGGAACCACTGAGGGATGCTCTAATGCACGATTGGCCCCTGGGTTTTCTGTATGCTTTTCCTCCATTTCCCCCCATTCCAAAATTTCTCCAGAAACCTCAGAGGTTGAAAAGCAAACTGATCCTCATTGCTCTCTACTGGCCACGTCAAGTCTGGTTCCCGTTTCTGTGGCCTCATCTGATTCGCAGCCTGTGGATACTGGATCATTCCCAGGACCTGTTATCCCATCCTCAGGGATTGATTCATCCGAACCTGCACAGTCTCAAGCTCACAGCCTGGTTCCTCCACTTCCAATAATTGCCAGACTGCCTGACATCCCATCTCCTGTTCGTGAAATTCTTCTGGCCTCACACAAACCTTCCACTAGAAAAGTTTATTCTAGTAAATGGACTAGGTTCTCTATTTGGGCCAAAGACCAGAACCTAGACCCTTTCTCTATGCCTATTCAAAAGATTCTGCAATACCTGACTACTGTCCTGCATGCAGGAGCCTCAGCTTCAACAATCACTGTACATTTACAGCTATTGCCAATTTTCATAATGGTCTTGAAAATTCTTCAGTTATGTCATACTGCCCATGCAAAACTTTTTTGAAGGGAGTATTACATGTTAAAACTCCAGTCAAGCCTCCCTTAGATCCTTGGGACTTGACTCTGGTGCTTCAATCTCTTACAGGCTCTCCCTTTGAGCCCCTTGATTCATGCAATTTGAAATTTTTGTCTTGGAAAACCATACTTCTAGTAGCACTTACCTCAGCAAGAAGAGTATCTGAGCTGCAGACCTTGAGTGTCAAGAGTCCTTACTTGATCTGCCACATGGATAGGGTGTCCCTTCATATTGACCATTCCTTCTTGCCCAATGTCATTTCTGTTTTTTTCATTAACCAATCTATTGACCTGCCGGATTTCTTCCCAAGGCATTCTAATAGAGGGGAGTACCTTTTGCACACCCTTGATGTGCACCGACAGCTTCGTTATTATTTGGACAGGACTAAATCTTTCAGGAAAATAGACCAATTGTTTGTGGCCTTTGCAGGACCCAGATTGGGTAAACCTGTTTCCAAAGTGACTTTATCCTCTTGGCTTAGAAACATCATTACCTTTATCTACCAACAGAATAGGCTACCCTTACCTTCCAGATCTATGGCTACCTCTGTAACTTTTCATTCCAGAGCCTCTATGGATGATATATGCGCAGCAGCCATGTGGATAAGACCTCATACCTTCATATCTCATTACAAATTGGATTTGGCCTCCAGGGGATGAGTATCTTTTGGTTCTATGGTGCTTAGGAATATCCTTCCTTAGGGCCACCCAGGTCTCAAGTAGCTGGGGACTCAGTTCTAACAGTAAGCAATGAATAAAGATTTACAACATCAGATAAAGAAGTTATGTCTTACCATAACATTCCATCTGTGTTGTAGATCTTTATTCATTCCTTATTTCCTGCCCTCCGTCCCCCTGCCTGGACTCGTGGTGGACTTTAGGTACTCCTGGTTAGGGTGTTTGCTTAGACAGTGCCTCCTACGTTTTTCCTATTACTACATCTTTTATCTAGGGTGGGCAAACTCAATCTGGAGTATCTAGGACAGGGGCATTGTGGGTAAGTTTTAGCTGAGAGTTTTTGGCTTGCGCGAGCTGGGAAATGGCCATATCGGTTCTGAGGATGGAACCGAGGTCCTAACTGTAAGGAATGAATAAAGATCTACAACACAGATGGAACGTTATGGTAAGACATAACTTCTTTTTATCAAACCTGTCCATTGCTCTGAACTCCCTGTTCGGCAGATGGACAGTGGAGCTCTGTTCAGCTAGCTACTTTTTGGTAGCTGCTGCCACAACCATGGCATCATCTGGGATACTCTTGGTTCAATATGGTCTGTTATTAGGGGGATATAAAAACTTGTCCAGATGTTTAGGAGTCAGTTCAATAGACTCCGTCTCCTAGGACTGGCAGGGCACCAAATCCATGAGCTTGTCCACCAGGGGGACTACCCAGGATGTAGATAAGCATCCTGAAAGCCTCCAAAATCATGGACTCTTCCAAGGAAGGAGATTGGGCCAATCAACCACCTCACTGGCTCAGGATCTTTAAAATGTCTCCAAAGGAGACATCCTCTGGTGGTGATCTGGGGGATCCTTCCCCTTCATCAAAATCTGTGTTCTCAGTGATGGACTCCAAAGGGGTGTCAATGTGCCTCCTTTTGCACATCCTCTTATGAGGCATCTCCTCTGTGGGATCTTCAGGGGAGGTATTGGAGGAAGAGTGGACTCCCTTTAGGGGAAGAGTTTGGAGGCTTGTCTGCACGGGCTGACTCTGGACAGGCATGACAGGTTCAAGTCCCTGATCCAAGGGGGGTCGGAGGGAAGGATCATAGCTCAGAGATGCTGGATCACTATGACAAGAGAAGGGCCTTTCCACAATTTGGAATGCTGAGGGACCCAGTAAATCCCTCCCCAGTTCCACAGGAGCCAAGGCTACTAAAAAAGAATGGGCAGGATCTTGAGGCCTTGGTTTCTAGCAGAATTGGACCCGAGCTATCCAGCAGCTAAGCGCTGGGAGGAAGAGATGGCTCTGACATAGTAGGAGCCAAATGGCTCCCCCCGATCAGAATGGGACATCCCAGATCCGAGACTGCTGCGATCTGACAACATTAGAGCAGAGGAAGTCAGAGCAACAGTCGGAGTGGAAGAAGGGTAGCTCCTCATACCAGACCCCAGTTCTCTCAGTTGGCTATGATCCTGAGACTCAGATACTAAGGGACAGATCAGAGAAGTAGACTGAACTTGAAGGGAAATATTTGCAAATCCCAGAGTGGACAGAGCAGAGAAAACCTCCAACTGGATCTGAGTCTTGAGAATCTTCCTGATCATCCTGTCCACGTCAACCTCTGAAAGGCTCCTAGAAGACCTGGAAGAAGCCACTGATGGGGAGCCTGGAGTGCCTGATGGATGTCAGCTGCAGTCTGAGGGAAGAAGCAGTCTCAGTGCCCAGCACTGGAGTGGGACCGAGTGGGACCCTTAGCTATCTGATTAATACCCTTAGGATCTGAGGTGGAAGGAATAGCTTCAGGAGAAATGATGATTAGGCAAGTACTAGTCGGATCCGAAGAGTGCTTCGGATCCACCAGTGCAGAAGTCGGTCTGAGATCCGAGCCTATCAGATCCAAAGGTCTTGCAATTTTAGAGACTGGCTCGGAAGATGCCCTTGAGAACTTGTGAGGGCACTTCTTGGAGTCAGAGGACCCTGCCACACTCTTGGAGAGGGTTTGAGCCCCTCGGCAAGAACTTGAAGCAGGCAAGAGGCCCTTGAGGATTAACTTATTTTTGTGATCAACAATAGCTATAGGGTTGAAACGCTCACAGATAGAGCATGCCAGCTGCAGATGTTCAGGTCCAAGGCAAGAAACACATTAAATATGTGCATCAGAATGCAGGAATTTCTGGTGATATTCAGAGACCCCTTAAAACCCGCAGGTTTATCCGACATAGTACAGCAAGCACATCACAATAAAGAACAACTCAAACACTACACAGCAATCACAGCAAAGGCAACTATTCTACTATATAACAGGCCTAATCAAAAATAGCTAAACAAAACAAAGCGACTACAACTCTCTCTCTATATATATATATATGTATATAGTAGTAGATGACAAAGAAGGGTGTCAGTTGTGTTTGGGGATTAATTATACAGTTACATACTTGTTTAAATATCTTGCTTCTTACTTTTACAAATATGTAGTGTAATTTTTTTATAGTTTGATTTTTAATTCAGTGTTTCATATTCTTATGGCAGCTGACTTTGACCGAGTAATTTTTGCATTGACTGCAGAGTAATATTTAGTACAATTTCTACAGCAATGTATTTTACTGTACTACAGTTAAACTTATCCATTATACTTTATAGTTTGTTTCATTTTATTGGTTTTGAATTTAAAGTTTTATTAACTAAAAGTTATAATATCTGCGTACTGCTTTAAGCAGTAATGTTGGTTTAAATGTAGGTTTTAATACATCACTTCCACTTTGTTTTATAAATGTGATGTGGAGCGTATTTTTTTACTTCTGAAGAAGTTTGCTTTGGTGCAAACGAAAAGTGCTTCAAGTTATTAAAATAGAAGATTCACCTCCTGAGTTGTGCTGTTTTTGTTGTTTTAAACAGTTCTTTTGGGGGGGTTTTGGCGTTTTTGAAGCCTAAAAAATGGCTAGAAAGGGAGAGAGAGAAAGCACGGGCAAAGCCCAACTGGAGAAGAAAGGAAGGATTCTAACGCTGCACTGCTACAGAAGGAGAGGAAAAAGAAAAAAAAGGTACTCATATGAGAAATTTGGAGGTAAAAGTAAAAATCCTACTATCAAAACGCAAGAAAAGACTTGAGACTCAAGAAACCACGTCTGTCACTGTCTGAACACTAGCATCGACATCCTGGTTACCAACAAAGTCAGACACATTCTGCTTCTATGCCAGCAGGTCAGCCAGTAGGTTTAGACATTACAAAAAAGCACTGCTGAGGCTCCACCTGGGCCATGCCTGTCCTGTACTTGCTGTGGCATGTGCTACATAGCAGTGCATTTTAATAATAAAGAAGTACCCCTTTCATTCCTGCAGCGTCAACATAAGATCAGCAGATTTATTGAACTTACAATCACAGAATGCATTCAGAGAGAACAATGATATTGCTAAGTAAATGGTTCTGATGCAGAATTTGATGCTGCCAAGTAAAGCAAATTAGATCACAAATACAAAGGTGTGAAAATTATTAAAAAATGAGTGAAAACATAAAAGCAGAACATTTTTTTTTCAAAAGCTCTTTTGATGAAGCTCTTAACAGTAGAAGACACGAGTAGTCTTCATCCAGCCAGTGGGATCCTGCATAAATGTTTCCATCTAGCAATAAACTCCAACAGGTAAAGGGATCTACAAACAAATCTTATCAGTAATAATGGATGCCAGAGAAGATAAGTTAAAGAAAAATGTTAAGGCTTCTAAAGTAGAAATGATGGAAAAAAGAAGTTATGTACTCACCATAACTTTCCATCTGTATTGTCCATTTTCATTTTTCCTCAACTGATGGGTTTGGATCCATCTCAGCCATTGCTAAAGCTCATGCAGACCTAAAACTATCAAGCTTCTCCCTTACCCATAATGCACCAACCACAAGTACCTCTGTTCTTGTTTGCTGATTTTACAAGAAAGGACATATTTGAGGTCAAATACAGAGAAGACTACATCTGGAGTTCAATATACAGGACAGCAATATCCTCTAACCACTCATTTTTCCAGGAGTTTTCAAAGGATGGGGGTTGGTGGGTGGGGAGTTGAGAAAGGATGAAAATGGTCAGCAAAGATGGAACGTTATGGTGAGTACATAACTTCTTTATTTGATGCTGACAATTTTCATTCTATCCTCAACTGATGGGACAAAGTCCCCCAGCTATCTAAAATCTTGGGTGGACTCAAGAAAGGATATTCCTGAGCACTGCAGAACCAAATGAAGCTCTACCTCTGGAGACCAGATCCAACTTGTAATGAGTAACAAAGGTATGGGGGAGTAGCCCAGGTTGCTGCTGCACATATATCATCCATGGGCATTCTGTATTGAAATACTGAAGAAGTTGCCATGGATCTAGTTGAATGGGCTCGTAATGGTTCTGGTAAGGTAATGCCCAGTTTGTTATAAATATACAAAATACAATCAGTCAGCCGTCTGGCTAAAGTTACTTTGGCAATTTGCCTCCCCAATTTTACTTCTGCAAATGAGACAAATGATTGGTAATTTTTTCTGATGTCTTTTGCAGAAGTAAAACTGCGGAAACCAGTTGCCAAAGAAACTTTAGCCAGATGGCTGACTGATTGTATTTCATATAGGTAAAAATGTAATTGTCTGTGCACATCCAACAAATGTAACATGTATTCACCCTTGTTAGCAAATTTAGGAAAGAATACTGGCAAATTAATGGACTGATTGATATTAGATTCAAATGCCACCTTAGGAAGAAAAGATACATTAGTTCATAACATAACTCTAGCCTTGTGAAAGATCAAGTATGGAGGTTTTGCGGATAAGGCTTAATCTCAAAAATTCATTTGGCAGAAGTAATGGCTACCAGAAAAACTGTTTTCCAAGAAAGGTATTTAAGGTCACACTTAGCTGCTGATTCGAAGGGGGAATGAGTAAGAGCTTGCAGTACCAGATTCAGATCCAATGGGGTGTAGGATCTTTAAAAGGAGGTCTTAGAAGTATAGTGGCTTGCAAAAAGGCTTTGCAGACTTTATGAGAAGGGACAGAGGAATCCTCAAATCCAATGTGAAAATTCAATATCACTGCTAACTGAACTTTAATTTTTGAGGAACTAGCTCTTCTTTAAAAAGCAGGGCTAAAAATTCAAGGATGTTACATATGGGAGCTGAAAAAAGATCAATATTATTTTGTCGAGCCTAGTAAACAACCCTCTTGCATTTACTGGAGTAGAGTTTTCGAATACAGGATTTATGGGAAGATAAAAGTATATGTCAGACAGGTGCAAAGAACATAGGTGTCTGGCTATTGATGGAATTGGAAACGACAGGCGGTCAGCCTGAGGATTGATATCCCTGGGTGAATCATGCTTGTCGGGTGAGACAAGAGGTCTGGAGTCAGATCCAGAATCCAAGGTCAGTGAAGTAAGTGAGGACAAAGGAAGGGGAACCATATCTGTCAAGGCCAGAAAGTTTCAATGAGGATGACTTCGTTCTTCAACATGGCAGCTTTCTGTTGGAATTTTGGAATAAGAGGAATTGGTGGATAAGCATAAAGAAGACAGGGTGGCCAATCGTGAAGTACAGCATCCCTTGGTGAGTCCCTCTTTTGAGAGATTAAGGCAAAGTTGCTGCTGCATTGGTTGTTTAGGGGAGAAGCAAAGAGATCACAGCAAGGCTTGCCCCACTGACAGAATAGCATTTCCATTATGTTCCTGTTAAGGGACCATTTGTGAAGCAGAAGAATGCACCTGCTCAGCTTGTCTGCTATCACACTAGACTTCCCCGGAATGTGCATTGCTATGAGAAAGTGGTTGGAAGAGATTGTCCATTGCCACACTATGAGTGCTTGTCGACACAAGGGATATGATCTGGCCCCTCCTTGTTTGTTGCTATACCAAACCACCAACATATTGTTCATTTGAATTGCTATCATCCACAAAGGGAGACCATTCTGAACGGCCTGCAATGCTTAAAGCAGTGCTCTCATCTCTGGGATATTGATATGCAAATTGGCCTCTTCGGGGGACCAAGTGACTTGGACTATTTTCTCGAGAAAATGCCCCCCCCCCCCAATCTGGGATGCATTCATGGTCACTATGGCCTTGGGCTGAGGGGGGAATGCATGAACAGCCTTGTAGAACTTGGTCTGATTAAATCCACCACTTGAGATCCTTCCTGCATGTGTTGGTGATTAGAACTGGATTTCACATGGGTTGGTAAAGCATCGACCATTGTGTTGATAGCATCCACTGTAGAAGCTTCATGTAAAATAAAGCTACTAGGTACTAGTATTATTGCCGCTGACATTGATCCTAGAGCCTGAAGGATCAAGCGGGCTGAAATCTTGGTAATGTGGACTATTTTTCTGACCTGAGATCTTATAGTCTGAACCCTTGATAGAGGCAGTGAAGCTATCATTAACTCTGTGTTTAATACTGCTCCTATAAATTCCAAATTTTGAGTAGGTTCCAGTTGAGAATTTTTGTAGTTTATTTCTATCCCCACATGAGAATATGTCTGGAGGACCTGATTCCTTGCCCTTATTAAATGATGCCTGGTCAGAGCGGTAATGAGCCAGTCGTCTAGACATAGAAACATACGGAATCCTTGCAGTCTCAAGTGAGCTGCTGCTACTGCCATACATTTGGTAAACATCTTGGGGGCTGTGGTGAGGCCAAAGGGCAGAATACCTTCTGGATTGCCTGTTTATCTTTTTACGATAGTACACATCCTGAAGGTCTATCAAGCACATCCAGTCATCCTTGACCAGAAAAAGGAGAATGGACTGAACCATGACCATCTGGAACTTGGTGTGTCAAACTGAATTGTTTAAGTCACTGAGATCCAAATTGGTCTCCAGTCCCATGTTTTCTTTAGCAATAAAAAGAATCTTGACTAAGTTCCAGATTCTAACTGGTCTGGTGGGACCTCTTGGATGACTCTTTTTTCTAGCAGCCTTTGTACCTGAACTGCTGCTGCTTCCCCTGACTGGGTGGAACATCGGGGATTTTCCTTGAAAAAGGAGGTGGAAGGAAAATACTATTATAACCTCTGGAAATTATCCTCTGCACCCAAGTACTTTTGTTACTTCTAGCCAGGCTCTCTAGTGCAGGGATAGTTAACTCCCAATTGTCTTGAGAGAAAAACAATCAGACCTCCTTTCAGAAGCACTTGTAGGGTTTGTCAGAGAAAGAATATCGGGACCCCTGGTTCTGCAGGCCACCTCTGCCAAGGGGGCGGCATCTACCATTAGAGTTCCCCCCTCTACCGAACTTCCTCCACGTGTGTCCTGGAAAGGTCCCTGGGATTTTTTCAACCACATTTTTGAGTACCTCATTGACTCCTACAAAGGATCTCTGAGGGGTCAAAAAATGTATGCCCACGGCAGACAGGGTCTTTCCATCCTTCTCACACCTGGATTAAGTGCTCTTTACGTTTGGGCCTAACAATGATGTGCCATCAAAAGGAGCATTAACAAACAAAGACTTGAAGGGCTATGCAAAATAACATAGGTACATCCAGGCATGCCTCCTCATAGAAATGCCAGAACCTGCTGCCCTTGAGGTTCCTTCAGCTTCATACGAAATGAGCCTCATGGAGGAATTGGAAATCGATTACAGGGTAGCCAGCTGAGAAGTTACAGAAGACTGCACTTCTTCAACACCAGATCCTGGAAATATATTTGAAGGTTCTTTGATCAAATCCCTCTATAGTCTTGAGAAATGTGCCAAATAATTCATAGGTTCATGGGTGTGTGCTAGGCTAATGGCCATGCCATCGTGCTGCCCGTTAGTTCCCAGTGCCTCTATCATGTAGATCCACTGGAGTGATCCTCAAGGTGAACTTTCTATTACCCTTCTACTCATCAAGACTTCTCTTGACGAGGGTCAGAGAGGTGCTCTGCTTGACATGTATGGGAAGTCTATTCCAGAGCATGAGCAGTCTCTGGGTGAGGAACCTGTCCCTCCAGCATGTTCTGTTGATTGGGTTGAGGTTGCGGTCTCTGGAGCGTGTGGTGTGGAGGAATTGGGATTTCTTTAGATGTAGCATTTCTAACAGGGCTGGGTCAGACTTAGCTTTGTAAGTCAAGCAGAGATCACCTCTAAGTAGGCGATATGAGACAGAGAATAGCTGGAGTCTTTTGAGTCTGTCCATGTAGGACATGAGTTTAATGCCTATGATCCTCTTCATGAGGTACTTCTGTGGCCTCTCCAGCTGTTGCAGGTGTCTAGTGAGATACATGCCAAATGGGGCATTATACTCGATGACTGGTCTAATGAGGGAAGAGTAGAGAGAGAGAGAGAGAGACAATGACCTCTTTCTTCCTGGATGCAAAACCCTTGGTAATGAGATGTGCCACAGAGAGGGACATTCTGAACACAATGACTATGTGGTGATCGAAGGAGAGGTTGCTGTCAACCTGCATCCCCAGATCTCTTATAACCCCTTCAGTATTCAGTAGGCTCCCATCAATGTGGTAATTAGTGGGAACTGAGTTTTTATCAAAGGGAATGACAACGCATTTTTGTCGTTAAGCTTAAGGCCATGGTTTCAACACCAGTTATTGGTCTCAGTGAGGCCTTTCTGTAGGATATCTGCATCACTTGGGGAGTTAATAATGGTTCCCAGCTTGCAGTTGTCTGTGAAATTGATCAGCCACAGTCCTTTTGTGTTGGTCTGGACTTCTAAGAAGTAGATACCAAACAGGAGAGGATCCAGGACTGATCCCTGTGAGACTCTACTCATGACTGGTCGGCAGTCTGACTTGGAATTCGCTACTTTCACACTGTGTGTTCTATCTGTGAGCCAGTTTGCAACCCATCTAGTGATATAGGGGTTGATGCCTAGTTTGGTGACTTTATCAATAATTCCTGAGTGAGGAATGGTATCAAAGGCCCTGGCCAGATTGAGGTAGGCTGTATGCACTGCCTTACCTTCATCCACAGCCCTGGTGACTGACTCAGAAACGTCAACCAGGTTGAGCAGGCATGATCTCCCTTTCACAAAGCCAAACTGTGTGGGGTCTTGAATTTGGAGATTTCATATATCTTTGTTAATCAAGTCCACGATGATGCATCCATAGCTTTACATATCAGACCTTTCAGGCTAATGGGGTGATAATTCCTAGGGTCTGTAGTCGCTCTCCCTTTATGGAGAGGGATGACTTTAGCAGTGCGCCATTTGTTAGGGACAAAGCCTGAGGTGAGGCTGTGAGTGAACACGGCATACAGATGTGGTGCCAGTTCACTTTGTAGTTCATGCACAACACAGCCCAGGGATATTATTGGGTCCCATGGAAGGTGTATTCTTGGCCTTGGACAATGCAGCTTTAACCTGTGCTGCAGTAATGCTGGGTGCCTGGCATTCTTCCGGTATTGCGATTGGTCCTTTGGGGGGGTAAAGTTGGCAATGAATCTGTCGGCCAGTATGTTGGCAATATCTGTTGGCTGAGTATAGGAGGTACCATTGTGCAGTATCTTAGAGCAAATCTCGGTATTGCTGTGGAGGTTCTTGATATACCTATAGAAGGCTATGTGATTGTTTTTAGTGTCTGCTGCAATTCTGCCTTCATAGCTGGCTTTAGAGGATTTGATGAGTGATCTCAACTTTTTTTTGAGGCTAATAAGGGAGTTTTTCCAGGCCTGGGACTTCAACTTTTTCTGCAGCAGTTTCTTCTTTCTGTTGTAGAGTTTATTAATGGTAGGGGACCACCAGATTGGCTTCCTTTTTTTGGAGGAGAGCTTCTTGGTTCTGTTGGGTAAGGCTAGTTCCATGCATTTGTGTACATGTTTGTGCAATGCATTGGTGTATGATTCAACAATCATGCAGCTATTTTCTATTGGCATGGGTGCATGTTTTTATGAGTCCAGAGTCAGCTTTGGAGAAGTTTTTTCAAGGTGGTTACCTTTGCGGGGGTGTGTGGGTGAGATGTGGATTTCCATTGTGATTAGTTTATGGTAGGATCTGACCAGGGAGGGACTGACTATTGGTGTAGAGCAATGGTCACCCATGTTAGTAATAATCAGGTCAAGGATATTGCTTCCTCTAGTGTGGGTCAGAATGAGCTGGACCAGGGCACTGGAATTGATGAATTCCAGGAAGTGTTGGGCCAGTGTATTGGTGCTTGAGTAGTAGGGATAGTTGAAGTCTCCTAGTAAGAGAGTGTTGGGTTGGCCCTTGATAACAGATAAGAGTCTAGGGACATGGTTGGGGACCTATAGCAGGCTATGACCTGGATCACCTTCTTACCCAATGTTAGTTGTACCTGGAGTTTCCCAGATGCGTTATGCTGAGCTACTAGTCTGGAGGTGTGCATATCCTTTATGAAAATGGAGACACCACCACCTTTGGAGCTTCGGTCCATGTTTTGGGGCTGAAAGGTGTATAAAGAGTTATAGCTTGATAGCACAGGGGTGCTTTATGCTGCTTTAAACCAGATCTCCATTACAGCACAAATGTCGATGTTCTTCATTTTGAGGAGTGCTTCAAGTGAGTGCATCTTGAGATTTAAACTTCTAGCATTGAATAGTATGACCCTCAGACTGCTATAGCTGTTACAGTGGTAATTTTGTCATTGGAACACTGCCTAAAAAAGGCACTATAGGGGTGGCAAGAGCCTTATCCAGTATCTGGAACCCAGGGGTGACAAATGCAGGCCATCTCTGGCAAAGTCTGTCAATAATGTCATCCCAAGCAGACAGATACTGGATCCTCTTAGAATGGCACCAGAAACTTAGCCAAAGGCAAAGGTTGCTGCAACATAAGCTTGCTTCCTGAACCTGTCCATCTCCCAAGACTCCTTGCTGGGGAGATGAACAGTGGAACTCTCCTCAGCAAGTTCCTACTTAGTGGCCACCACAACAACCATGGCATCAATGGGCACAACTTTTCCCCAAAACTCTTTGCCCACCGTTGGTGCCATAATCTTATCTGGTCTCCTATAGGCTCTGTAGTGTCGGGATCCTTCCATGCCCATCAAGAAAGAGATCAACTCAATGAGCTTGTCGGCAGACAGAGTCACCAAGGAGGTAGACGGGCCAGTACCAAAAGCCTCCAGGAGTACACAATCCTTGGACAAAGGGTTGCTGAGCATCCAGCCACCTGTCTATCTTACGACTTCAAGGGTTTCTCCAAATGAGACATCTTCAGGAGGTGACTGTGGGGACCCTTCACCTTCATTGAAGTCTGTATCTCTTGTTATAGATTCCTCTGAGAGTCCAAGTACTTCCTCTTGCATGTCTTCTTCTTAGGGACCTCCTTAGTGGGATGGTCTGGGGAGGTATCAGAATAAGTCGGAATACATGTTGGAAAGCTTGGAGTTTCTGTACTGGCTTTCCCTGTGGAAAGGGGAGATGAGACTCAGAGCACAGAGACATCAAGGCTGTAGACTGAAGATCTGAGGGGGGAGAGACTGTCTGTGTTGCTGAAGCAGACAAAGCTGTCTCCATAGCCTCAAAGGCAGACCACCACAGAGAGGGAGAGGACCACCGATCCAAAAAGGCTAGCTTTTAGACACCTATTTTTCCCTGCTCTGAAGACAATCCCCCAGAGGCAGAAGCTGGAGCCGAGCTAAACCGTGCTGAGACTCCGAGGAGCAGAGAAGGCTCCAACAATTTTGGAGTCTACTCCAACACCTCAGATCTGACTGCGAAGCTTCTGCTCCAAGAGGTCTCTGGATCTGACTGAACTGAAGTGCTCAGAGTAAACTTCGGATCCAAGGATAAAGGGATCCTCAGATTTGAATCAGATGGCTCTGGATGGCTCAAATCCAAAGACTCTGAGACCGTATAAGAGGAGGACCTAGTAAAGGGGGTATAAAGAAAGACTGGCTCTCCTGACCCAAAGGGGTAGGAGCCGATAAGGCACCCATCAGACTCTGTGCAGAGAGAATTCTTCTCACCACTCTCTCCACATCTTCCATTAGAGAAAGTGAACATTAAAGAGGGGGACCTGGGTTTCTCCAAAAAAGGTGAGGGAACCCTGGAGGGGACTGGGTCCACAGATGGGGTTCTAGGCTCTCTCAACTTTCTCACTGGATCTGAAGTGGACGGATCTGACATTTCCTTCTTTTGATGGTTTGGATCTGATGCTGATGTTGTATCCAATAAATCTCTCAATTTTTGTTTTAGATCCGATCTGATGATGAGGTCTGATCCGATAACTTAGCCTTTTTCTTCTTAGGATCCGATAGATAGGACTGATCCAAATGAAGTCTCATACTTGATTGGTCCGATGCCTTGGAGGAAAAAGTAAAAGGGCTCGGAGGAGAAGATTTGAATTTTTGGATTTAGGTGAAACAGCTCTAGAGAAAGCCTCTTTGCAAGAGGAAGGAAGCAACGGTTTTAAAATTAACTTGTTTTTTCTCTCAATGAGAGCTCTTGGATTAAACCCATGACATATTGCACAGTCCTCTTGAAGATGAAGAGGACCAAGACAATGCACACATAAAGTGTGAGCATCTGAAAAGGGAATGTTGTGGCCACACTTTAGACATTTTTTAAACCCTGCCAGGCCTTTTTCTGCCATATTCGAAAAAAAAAAAAACACTATCAGCTAAAGAAAAAAAAATGATATAATATTTTATATATAGATATATAGAGAGAAAAAAGCAAAGGGGAGGAATGTTACCAATGATAATAACTACTGGACTACACTGAGTGTAGAGGAAAGAAGAGAATACTAACTACAGTATTCAGAGGTGCAGACTATACAGAAAAATGGAAGAAGCGCTAGATATCAAAAAAAGGATTTATCGACATGGTAAGGGATAGTTTAAAGCAGGAGATCAAAGATTAAAGATTTAAAAGATTTTAAGGAGAGTCATAAACTCAGAAATCATTTATCTACTTGAGAGTAATGGTCACCATGTCTTTCGCTTTAAGCAGCAAAAGAGATGTGAGGTACTTGGGGTTGGTGCATCATGGGTAAGGGAGAAGCTCAAGAGTTTTAGGTTGCCACAAGCTTTAGCTATGGCCAAGTAGGATCCGATAGATTAGATCCAAACCCATCAGCTGAGGATAGAATGAAAACTGACAACATCAGATCAGAAGGCAACACTCTCTGGAAGGAGTGAAAACAATGCTGGCTGCAGAAGCCATCTAATTTTTTTGTAACATTCTCTAATCATCACAACAAAGGATTTGTTCACAAAGTGACTGGTGTTTTTCCTAGAAAGAGGAATAGAGGGCAGATAGAAACTAACATAGTCCTCCTATTCATTTCTGTCACCAAAGCAAATCTTCAGTGACACTGAGCCAGTGAGTTCAAACAATGGAAAGTCAAGTATGTTGGCCATGAAACTATTTCTCAGAGGTACTCTTCAAATGCAAGTAGAAAGGTAAACTGCTTTAAGGAATAAATTGACCTCATGGTGCTAGGCCACAATTCTGCCTTTCACAGACTTATGATGTCTAGAACTAACCAACATATGTATTATGATTTGCAACTATCTGAAGCCCAAACTGTATGGATGCCTTATTTCAAATGGTATGTCCTACACCAGTTAGAAATCTTAACTGATTTAGTTGCACACAGATTTGCTAAAACTTCACCCCCTCTCATCCCACTGCCTCCCTAATTTCTCCTCATACTATCCCACCCAAAATCACCAAACGACATATCACATCAGCTCTCTAACTAAAATGAAAAACACTAGTTCTGTTGATCCAGTGAATATCTGTCTGCAAGTCCCATGCACCATATACGCATCACCTTCAGATTGTCTTTAAACCTTAACTCTCCTCAGGTTATGTAAATGAAGTTTGGAGAACAGCAATAGTTGTACATCTCCACAAGGGTGGCACCAAGACATACCCTGGTAACTACAGCCCTATTAGTATCGCTAGCACAGTCTGTATTATTGCTAAACTAATTAAAATGGCTAATTAAAATGACTTCCATACTGCGAATTTCAATCAATTTGAATTTGTTAAAATCAGATCATGTTCACTCAGTATGGAAGAGTTCTTTAACAAGATCATGGAAACCTTAGATGAAGACCATTCTACTCATATTGCCTGCCTAGCCCCAGTCAAACTACTGACAGCATTCTCTGCACAGGTATCAAAGCTGGGTCTATATTATATGTTCGAAGATTTCCAACTTCGAACACCACATGATCGAAACCATATGGTCAAAGTTAAAAAACTTCGACCATACATAAAAAACAAAAATCCCAAACCCAAAACTAATGGTTGTAGGCAAGGGGGCAAGCCCCCCTGCACCCCCCACACCCCCTGCTCTTTAAATACCAACTCGGAGACTGCACTATAATGCAGTAAAGAGAAGATTTCCCTTTACCGCACTGTAGTGCGATTTTGGAGTTCATATATTTAAAGAGCGGGGGGTGGCGTGCAGGGAGGCTTGCCCCCTATTTGAACCCATTACTTTCATTTTTTTTTTTTTTTACATGTTCAAAGTTTTCTAACTTCGACCATATGGTGTCAATCATATGGTGTTCGAAGTTAGAAATCTTCAGACATATAATATAGACCCTCAAAGCTAAACTCATCAGCCAAACTGTTAACCCTTATAAAGTCCTCTGGATAGCAAACTAGCTTATAGCAGGACTTACAGGCTCCTACTGAACTACTTAAATGTTGGCACTCAAAATTCAAAGTGCCAACATGCCAAAAAAAAAAAAAAAAAAGACCCTCCCACCCCTGAACTTATATATACCAACTCCGAGATTTTCATACTGTGGAGAAAAGGGAACATTCTGAGAAATGGCCATCTTGGACTTCATATAATTAAGTCTGTTTTTTGGCTATTCAGTCTCCATGATTTGAGACTCAAGTCTACAGGGTCCTGACATTTCAAATGGCTATAGCACCTGCAGATGTTGCCTGCAGTGTTCCATGGGGCTCTGTCACAGATCCACTCTTAAATGACACCTACTTCTCTGATGTGAAATTGAGCAACCAGGGATTCTGAGTAACCAAGTTTGTAGATTACTCTGAACTAGGTGCAGCTGTTAATTCTGTCCATGAATCATAAATTCTCCAGCAAGGTCTAGATCATACTGATATTCTAACTATGGGGTCACCTTAAAAGTTTAAAAGTGCAACCAATTTTTAAACGTTTTTAAAAATTAATTTTAAAAATGTTTTAAAGTTGTTGCAATCAATGAATCTACACCCACTCACATTTCAGATAATGGTCACTCCCTCAGCCTCACACAGTTTATTTATCAGGGTAGATAATTCAGGTCAAAGGATGTCCTTGTTGTGCTATATTCCTCACTTATCAGACACATCAATGGATGTTCCTTTGCAATGTATCTAGGCACTTTAAACTACTAGAAAGGTCCTAAAAATTACTAACAATAAAGATTTTAGTTTTAAGTCACTTCAGATACCTAAACAAATTAACATCCCTAATCCCTCTTCTTCATTTATTTATTTAACATTTATTTCCAGTTACAGTGGAATACATGGTAATTAAAGAATTAGACAGGTAGGATAACATGTTGTGGTATTCTGACATTTTAAAAGAGGGTAACAATTAAAGGCAAATACATTTAGAAGAAGTTTACATACTTTAAATGATAAGAACAATTAGGATAACATGTTGTAGGATGCTGAGATTTTGAAAGAGGGCTAACAATTAAAGGCAAATACATTTAGAAGAAGTTTGCATACTTTAAATGATAAGAACAGTTAGGATAACATGTAGGATGCTAACATTTTAAAAGAGAGCTAACAATTAAAGGCAAATACATTTAAATGATAAGAACAGTTTAGGATAATTTGTTATAGAATGCTAACATTTAAAAAAGGGCTAACAGTTAAAAGCAATGCAAGCTAATAGTAGAGATATGTGATCACAAGTCATTTAGTGGTGTAAGCCTAAGTACAATATATGTACATAAAGTTTTCATAGTAAGCACGTATTTACAATATTTACAAAATATACAATGCACATAGATAGAGCAAAATGACAATCTAATAGAGGCTCTTAGGAAACAAAATATGCTTAACATTTTGTAGTATGAAGGACTTTGTTTTTTCACTTCTATGTCTCAAAAAAGGATACAAACAGAAAATCCAAAAACAAAAACTAGTATTATTAAGATTAGCATTGTGTTTTAGTATGCTAGACTTCTCACCCACTGTATTATCTCCCTATGGAATATGTTCATTCTGCATATAACGCAAACTGCCTCCTTGCCTATCTTCAAACTCAACGTTGGGGACTTGATGGGTGACTACAGATTCATGCCTGGTGTTAACACAGGCATATTCAAAGATAACTAGACTTCCCAGATCACTACAGGGGAGATATGGGTAAGCTTCTTGATAAATTTATGAACTTATTAAAACTTTTACAGAGGAGTATGCCGAACCACATTTGCAGAAATAAATGCTAGATATCCAGAATTATAGCAAGACCAGTTAAAGTTAAATAGATGCCCTCTCTTCAATGTTCTCTCTGAAATCTTATGACACATTTGGGGTAGGAATTCTTATTGACAAGTTTTCTTGCTTATTTTAATGACCCACAAGAACCATGCCAGTATGCAGACATAATATGAGGAATACATTTCAGTTGTCGGAATGAGGGGGGTTTAGTTTGGGTGTAGTACTCTTCTTCTCCACAATGACTCAGTAGAATAACCCTCCATTGCAGTTTCCATTGGGTTCAATTATCATCTGCAGCAACACCAACATCCAATACCTTTTCCTCCAATTTGGGACAAGGATGATCCTTCCCCTAACTTGGTTTGACTACAGCAGTACTTTCTGGATTAAGTGATTCACACAAAAGGCATGCAACAGGCCCTGACATCATGGGAATGAGAAAATCTATCTTGCATGACACCTCCAAAGGAATATTTGAACAGGCTTTCGGATTATAAAGAGATCTACTTATGTAGATCACATTCATCAACTATGGTAATAAACAACATTTATTCAGGGTTCATTTGTAGGCCACTGAAGATTTCTGGGATATTTGCTGTGACAGAGAGATAACCTGGAATATTTATAAGTTGTGTACTTAGCATAAATTGGCATCTATGTTGTCCATTTCCATTCTTTCTCACTATTGGGTTATGGCTCTGATCCTCGGATCCAACTCGGCCGCATTTATACAGACTAGGATTAAAGTCTCAAGCTCCTCCCACTACCCATAATGCTCCACACTCTACCCAGCCTTCTCAGATCAAATTTGCTGCCTACATGTCCAAAAGTGTATAGTAATGACAGAAAGAAAGAAGTAAACCAGAGGTTCAAAGTAGGAACATCAAGTTCCCAAAAAGAAAAAATCTACAGGTCTTCTAGGAGCCACTAGGTTGGGGGATGACTGGGAGAGAAGGTGAGGAAAAATGAAAATGGACAACACAGATGCCAAGTTATGGTAAGCACATAATTTATAAGCACATAATTTATAAATATGATGTTGTCCTTTCCATTCTTTCTCACTATTGGGTGAAAGTCCCCAGGTACATAACCCTTGGGTGGCCTCAAGAAAGGATATGCCGGAGCACTGATGAACCAAAGGAAGCCCTACTTCTGGAAACATTGTCCAATTTACAATGCATTACAAAGGTATGAGATTTGACCAGGTGGCTGAGGCACAAATATTGTCAATCGACACCATGGAGGAAAAGGCTGATAATGTAGCAATAGACCTAATTGAATGATCAGAGAAATGCAGTCTGTGATCCATGTAGCTAGAGTAACTTTAGAGACTGCTTGGCCTAGATGTTTGGGTGAAAAGGACACAAATAGTTGATCAGCCTTTCTACAAGGTTTTGTCCTGTGGAGATAAAAATGTAGTTGCCTGTGAACATCAAGAAGATGAAGCATATGCTCCCCCTTGTTAGAAAAATTTGTGAAGAACACTGGCAATGGTATGGACTGGTTTAAGTTAGTCTCTGTGGCTACGTTAGACATAAAAGAGGGACTGATTCAAAAGGATACTCTATCTTTATGAAAAATAATCTAAGGTGGTTTAGAAGACAGGGCCTGAATTTTAGAGACTTTTTTTGCTGACATGATGGCTACCAAAAAGACAGTTTTCCATGAAAGGAATTTCATGTCACAGTCATTAGTTGGTTCAAAGGGCTTTTGAGTTAGACCTTATAGAACTACTGTGAGATTACATAGAGGGGAAGGATCTTTTATCAGGGATCTGAGCAGAAAGACTCCCTTCATGAAAGCCTTACATAGTTTCGATGTAGTGGGAGAGCCAAAAAGATTCCCAGAATGGAAGTTTGATATAGCTTCCGGCTGAACTTTAATAGTAGAAAAGCTGGCTCCTTCCTTAAAAAGAGACGTGCAGAAAAGAAGAATGGCTGAGATCGGAGTTGAAAATGGATCAATATTCTCTTTGGATGCCCAG
This sequence comes from Protopterus annectens, assembly GCF_019279795.1. NCBI lineage: Eukaryota > Metazoa > Chordata > Ceratodontiformes > Protopteridae > Protopterus > Protopterus annectens. The sequence goes on along the minus strand of NC_056744.1, from coordinate 1,242,234,440 downwards.
AAAACAAATCGTTTCCATTTGCTTCTATAAACCTTATTTGTAGAAGGTTTTTGGGAAGCTAGTACAATGTCTTGAACAGGGGAAGCAAGCCTGGACCTCTGAACAATTACAGGAACTAGAGAAACCAAGCGTTCCATTTGAGGGTGTGTACACTTAGGTGATGATCCTCTGAGGGGTGAAAAAGGAGGCCCTGTCTGAGTTCCAGTATCCATGGAGGATATTTCATGTGAGATTAGAAAAAGGGGAACCAAATCTGACAAGGCCAGTAGGGGGCAATGAGGATTACTGAAGTCTTCAAACATTTTGCTTTCTGTAGAAACTTTGGGATCTAAGGTAGAGGAAGATAAATGTAGAGGAGACCGGAGGCCAATCGTGAACTACAGCATCCTTCGGGGACTCTCCTGGAGGGTGGATCAGAGCAAAAAACCTGCTGCAATTCTTGCTCTGAGGAGATGTGAACAGGTCACGGCAAAGTTGGCCCCAACAGCTGAAAACCAAGTTCACTATTGATTGATTGAGGGAGCACTCATGGGGGGGTCAGAATGGACCTGCTGAGTTTGTCTGGAAGAATACTAGACTTCCCCAATTTGTGAGTTGCTAGTAGAAAGTGGCCTGAAGATATCACCCATCCCCAGACCCTCATGGCCTCTCTGCACAACGGATATGAATGGGTTCCTCCTAGTTTGTTGATATACCAGACTACCTACATATTGTCTATGTGAACTGCAATAGTTCCTAGAGGGAGAACACCCTGAAAGACTTGCAGCATGAGGAGGATTGCCCTCATCTCCAGAGCACTGATAAGTGATCTGGTCTCTATGTGAGTCCACATGCCTTGGACCATCTTTCCCTTGAAATGCCCCCCCCCCCACACCTTAACTAGGAAGCATCTATGTTCACCGTAGCTGTGGAGGAAGGGAGAAGGAATGGCCTGCCAATCAACAGGTCACCTGAAAGAAGCCACCATCAAAGATGCTTTCTGCAAACCAGAGTCAGCTTGATTGGAACAGACAGAGGCTGGTAAAGAATAGACCACTGAACAGCCAAGGTCCGTTGAATCACTCACATAAAAACCTTTGTAATGGGACAAGAGTGATGGCAGCTGCCATGGACCCAAGAGCTTAAAGTACTACTCTTGCCGATGGAGTTGGAAGATCTAAGATAACTCGAACATGGTTTCTCAACATTTGTATGTGGTGAGGGGGTAATCATGCTATTTGATTCTACGTGTCCAGGAGAGGCCCAGTGAATTCCAAACTCTGTACTGGAGATAGGTTTGATTTCACCAGGTTTATGGTGATGCCCAGAGGACTGGATATATGTAATAAATAATCTCTAGGTTGAATAAGTTGACAGCTGGTTGGGGCAGTCAGAAGCCAGTCATCCAAATATGGAAACACTTAGAATCCTTTCAGTCTCAGGTGAGCTGCAACTACTGCCATGCATTTGGTAAACACCCTGCGGGCTGTGGTAAGTCCAAAGGGCAGAGCCCTGAACTGATAATGGCTGGCTCCCAGCATGGAGCGCAGATGACTCCTGGAGCATCTATCTATTTTGATGTGATAGTATGTGTCCTGTAAGTCTACCAAACACATCCAATCTTTATTTCACAACAGCTGTAAGATGGACTGAACCATAAGCATCCAGAACTTTGCTTTCTTTACAAACAAATTCAGGTTGCTTAGATCCAGAATGTGTCTCAGGTCTCCAGTTTTCTTTGGCACTAAAAAGAAGTGGGAGTAAGTTCTGAATACTTATTGTTCAGTCAGGACCTCTTGAATTACTCTTTTTTGCAGCAGTTTTTGAACCTCTGGTACTGCAAACTCCCTCTGATTGGGTGAAACATCGGAGAGCTTCTTTTATGTCTTTGGAGGTTGAAGGAAAAAGGGAATATAATAACCTCTGGATATAATCCGTAGTACCCACATGTTTTTTGCTATAGTGGTCCAGATGTCTGGCTGCATTGAAAAACTACCTGCCTCTGGAGCTGAGCAGTCAGGCAGTGCTTCAGGAGCACTGATAGGACTTGTCAGAGAAAGGATCTCTGAAGCCCTGATTGTATGGTCCCCCTCTGCCCCTGGGGCAGCATCTGCCATTAAAATTTCCCCATCTGCCCCTGGAAGAAGAATCCCCACATTGATCCTGGAAAGACCCTTGGGATTTCCAGAACCAGGTTTTCTTGTCACCTTTCTGATTTCTGGAAAAAGTACACCGAGGGGTAGAAAACTTCAGAAAAAGTAGAAAAATCAACAGCTCACCACAAAACCTCGGTTCCACCAATAAGCGCTGGTTACCCCAGTGACCACAAGGTAGAAAACTTGACCCCAATGGCAGACAGGGTCTTCCCTTCCTGACCACTGCAGGTTAGTGTATCTTTGCTGGATGGCCCGAACAAAGAGGAGTCATTAAAGGGGGCATTAACAAAGGATGCCTTGAAGAGTTCTGCAAAGTCACAAAGCCTCATGTAGGCATGTCTTGTAATAGCAATATGAGCCGGCTGCCCGTGAGGTGCCCTCCATAGAATGGGAGATAAGCCTCATGGAAGAATTAGACAGGAAAGAAAGAGCAGCCAGTTGGGGAGATACTTTCTTGAAGTCTTCCACTGACATGGTCTCTGTTAGAGAGTTGGCAAGTTCTTTGACCACTCTCCAACCAAGTAAAGTGTACCAGGTAGTTTAACATCCTCAATGAAAAGGTGTCCCGAGGCATAAATGCGCTTACCAGACCTGTCCATTGCTCTGGACTCCCTGTTTGTCAGATGGACAGTGGAGCTCTGTTCAGCTGGCTCCTTTTTGGTAGCTGCTGCCAGAACCATGGCATCTACTGGTATATCCTTAGTCCATCCAACTCCTTCCAGGCCTAGCAGGAAACTAAAAACACAAATTCATCTTCCAGAGGGGTCACCCAGAGCATAGATGGTCCTGTCCAGAAAGCCTCCCAAAATACTGACTCTTCAGAAGGAGTTTGGACTGACCAGCCACCTATTTGCCTCAGGATCTCTAAAATGCCTCTAAAGGAGACATCCTCCAATGGTGATCTTGGGGATCCTTCTCCCTCATCAAAGTCTGTGTCCTCGTTAAGGGACTCCAAGGGGAGTCAATGTGCCTCCTCTTGCACATCTTCTTACGAGGAATCTCCTCTGTGAGATGTTCAGGGAGGTCTTGGAAGAAGAAGGGTCTCCCTCTGGAGGAAGAGTTTGGAAGCTTCTCGGGGTGGGGTGACCCTGGACAGGTATGATAGGCTCAATTCTTCAATTTAATGAGGGATGATGGAGAGGATTATAGCTCAGAGAGGTCAGATTTCCATGAGATAAGAGGACCCTTTCTACAACCTGGAAAGCTGATGGAACCAGACAGTCCCTCCCAACTCCCCTGGAGCCGAAGCAACCAAGGAAGAGAGGGTAGGAACCTCCTATCAATGATCCCTAGGCAGAATCAGACCTGAGCTGTCAAGTGCCAAAATGCTGAGGGGAAAAGGATGGATTCAATAAGGTCGGAGCCAAGCCCCTCCCCCCAGATCCAATGGTGACATCTCAGATCCAAGACCCTTTGCAATCTGACGACACTGGAACACAGCTTGTCAGGGCAACTTTTGGAGTTGAGGAAAGAAGGCTCCTTGGATACAACACCGACTCTTCTGGGTGGCTATGATCCTGGGGTTCTGATACCATTGGTTGGAATGCAGAAGGACACTGCACTGTGATAAGGACACTCGCAGATCCCAGAGGGGATGGAGAAGGCAACACTCCCATCTGGATATGAGTCTTGAGGATCTTCTATATCATTCTGTCTACATCACCTAAGATGCTCTGGCCCTAAGCAATACACCCATCTATTGTGAGCATCAGAATGGGGAATCTTGTGCCCACATTCTGAACAGTGCTTAAACCCAGTTGGTTTCTCCGACATAATAACAAGACCAAATGTAAAGCATGCACACAGAAAACACTATAACCACTAACACAGCAAGAACTCTAACTACACTTTTCTTTTTTTTTCTTTTTTTTAGCAGAACTACCACAATTACAAGAAGAAAAAAAGGGCCAAGGCCCAAAGAAAGCACAGGAAAGGGAATAACAGTAATTCCACCTAACACCTGCAAAAAAACTAATGGGAGGGGAGGATAAAGAGAAAAGATAACTATTAGTATGAATAAAATTGACTTAGATGACACGAAGTTAAAGGAATCCCAGCTCTATCATTCTCAAACTCAAGACCTACAAAAAAACACATCTGTCACTGCTGACATTAAATGAGATCTGGAGAGGCTGGGTAGAGAGTACATCATTATGAGCAGAGGGAGGAGCTCAAGACTTGGATCCTAGTCTGTACAAATGCGGCCGAGTCAGATCCGAGGATTGGATCTGTAACCCAACAGTGAGGAAGAATGAAAAGAACATCAGATGTGTTGTTTACATAAGTAGATTACACTCTCTGACCCAATGTGAAATTGTTAAAGTCAAGTTGCAGTTTTTGTTCAAATACCACATAAATTTAGTGGTAAAAGTCTTATCAAAAATGGCCCTGGCTGCAGCAAACTGAGAAACTCCTTTACAGCAAGTAACACTGCCTCCACCTCTTTCACAATATGTTGTGATAGTGCTGAAGCCAAAGCACCTTAACTAAGTCTGAAAGTGTGGTCACTGATTACAGTCTGCAGCACCTGTCATCACATCTGGTGATAGACAACTAATTTGCTTCCTTTGAAACAGGTAAATGGGTAAATTTGGCAGACTGTTCTGTAAAGGGTTGCATCTGGTTAAAATACTGAATAGTGTGATTCAAAGTAGATGCAAACACCCACAGTGTCCTTCTCATGTAAATCCTGTTATTTGGAATTTACTTATGGAGAAACCACTCTTTTTGCCTGACATCCATGACAAATGTATTGCATCCTGTCTCTTTTTACATGGTAGACAGATTTTATGTTACACTGAATCTAGGATTACACTCGGAAAATGAAGATATGACAGCTCCAAAGGAGGTTTTGCCAGTTCCTGTAACTTATACATACTAAAATGCCAGATTACTATGTGACTTGACCAATAAATAATCTTTAAGGAAGCAATTATGTAGGTGAGAAAATATGGAAATGCTTGTTGACTTTATGTGAGCAAATACTGAGAGCAGACATTTGATAAAACTCCTAGTAGTCATTCCAAAGTCTAGAACTGCAAACTGAAACTGGTGCTGGCCTACCTTAAAGCTTATTTACAAAAGAAAATGTAGCTCTCATTACCTGATTCTTGTTGCAGGAGGCAAGGAGGTGAGATAGTGTAACTCTGTAGCACAGGTAGGACTGCCACAAGAATAGGATGGTGATGATAAAGAGGGATGTTCACTTCCTGTCACCTTCTGTGCATTGTTGGCCTGCAATTATAAACATGAGTAAATTTTAGTGGTTTAAAAAGCAGCTATGAATGAAAAATATGAATAAGTTTATACAAAAGGAAATGAATATACAAACAGAAGAAACAAAACATCCAGAGACAGAAATGGAAAAGAAATGAGGGAAGCAGCATTAATAAACTATAAAAATATATATGTGGGCAGGGCAATACTGAGACACACCAAGGCAGCAGAAAAACAGACAGCAACCTGTAAATTGATGGTAGCAGCCAGATTTCATTTCAGCATGCGGAAATGAGACAATGTACTACATTTAATTTCAACTCACTTTGAAACCAAAACACTCATCTTTCCCTAACAGCTTTGTTATTACAGACTTCAGTGGGCCATAAAAATTGTTTGTGTCTTTCGTCTTTTCCCAGTTAGGGGTCGCCACAGCGGAACTCTGGTCCGCTAATGATTGGCAGTTGATTTTTACGCACTGGCTTGCCAGGCCTGACGCACAACCTTCAACGAACGTACGCCCATTCACGCATGTCTCCATGCAGAAGACGCTCTAGCTGAGAATCGAACCGGACAGCGTCTTACTGTGAGGCGACAACGCTACCGCAGCACCACCACCACGGGGCCTAGTGGGCCACAAAAATATGAAGCAAAATTATGAACATGCTGCAAAATCAGGGAAAGGAAAAAATAGTACACCAAGGATCAAGTACTGAAATCAAATACTTGATATAGGGAAAACATGTGAGAACACCATCTAGTTGTATAGTGAGTTGAGGCAGTTCTATGCATGATATCCAAGAATGAATTACTGAAAAGAATGGTTAATGTGCTTTGCAGGGGAACTTTCTATGTACAGAATGCCCATGCTATGGGTTAATATTGGTAATAATTCAGAATTATTTATATACAGTGTAACATAATGCATGTGAGCTACCTCACTGTAGGTATAGATTGATAGACCTCTAATTAAAAAAAAAATGGGGTGGAGTATTGCTGCAGTTCACCTGCTCATCACTATTACCATGGATACAGGTCTTTATTCAACACTCTGACCATGAGCACAAACTCTAGTCATCGTCATTACTGCTTGTGCAAGTCCCCGCTTTCCCCTGTCACCAATGCTGTAGGCCCCTGCTCACCACCATTACTATTGCTACAAGTCCACACTTATCACCATTACCAGAGATGTAGGCCTGTATTCAACTTCATGACCATCACCACAGACCCTATTCACCATTGTTACTGCTTGTGTATGTCCCTTTCACCACTGCCGTAGATCCCTGCTCTCCACCATCACCATTGCTACAGGTCTTTGCTCATTAGTATTTCCATGGCTGCAAGGCTGTGTTAACCATTATGGCCATGGTTGCTTGCCTCAGTTCATCTACATCATCTGCTCATCACCATCACCATTACCATATTTGCAGGTATCTACCCACCACCATCACCACTGCTGCAGGCCCATGCTCATCACCATTACCATAGCTGCAGGCCTTCATTTACCATCAAGTCCATGGCTGTCCCTGCTCATCACTATCACCACTACCATGTTTGCAGGTTTCTATCTACCACCATCACAATAGCTGCATGTCCCTGCTCACCACCTTTATCATTTGTACGTGCCCCTGCTCCCCACTATTTACCACTGCTGCAGGTCCTCATTTACCATCATCCCCACTGCTGTAGGTATCTGTTTACTACCGTTCGTATTTCTTCAAGTCCATACTCACTGTTATTATAATGGCTGAAGGTCCTTTCCTCACCACTATTACTATATACTAAATGCTATTACCATGGCTGCATGTCTCTATTCACCACCACTGCTACATCTGCATGCACTACTTCACCATTAATTAGCATCCTTGCAGCTATGTGCACATGACAAATGACATACATACATACAAATATTTCAAGCACAGTCATTAATGCCCTTCTAGCTTGTCAATATACCAAAACACTTGTTTCCATAATAAGTGTCCAGGCTAGTCTTAAAAATATATAAACTAGTACTTGCTTTAATGTAATTAGATAGATTGTTCCATACATCAGCTATTCTGTCAGAGAACCATTTAGTACACTTCTTATTCCTATAGAAACTTCTACATAGGTTGTCTGATGATTCTCTAGTACTTTTTGATAACCCCATACATTTCCAGAGGTAGTTGTTTCTAAATGCCCTATATACCTGAATAAGATCTCCTCTTAGATATCTGTAAGAGACACTGTACAAGTTCAGATATTTTAGGCTTTCATAACAACTTAAACTTTCACATCCATGGATGCTCTTGGTATATTTTCGCTGTACTCTTTCCAGTTTGCTCATGCTTGTTTTCTTACAGGGTTTCCATATTGTTATTCCATACTCAAGTTTGGGTCCAATGTAACTAACAAACAAAGACTTCATCATTTTTGATTTTCTAGACTTTATAAATCTTTTTATACAACCTATAGTTCTATAATAAGAAGTTATGTACCTACCATAACGTTCCATGTTAGTTGTCTTCTCTCGCCTTCTTTCTTGCTTGATGGGTTCGGAGCCGATCCCTCGGCTCCGACTCGGCACTTGCTAAGCTCGAGAGTCACTTTTACCAGCTCGAGGCAGCCCCATATCCCATGATGCAAGGCGGTAAGTACCCAGATCTCGTTTGATGACAAAGGGCAATAGCACCAAGCATAAAATACTTCCCAAAGGAAGAAGAAAACTTACAGATGGAAGAAGGACCAGGTCTGAATGGTCTTCAGCATAATAATTTCTTATAACAAGGTCTGTCCAGGCCAGGGGAAGGAGGGAGGGTGCAGAAAGAAGGCGAGAAGACAACTAACATGGAGCGTTATGGTAGGTACATAACTTCTTAATGTTAAGTTGTCAATCTCGCCTTCATTCTTGCTTGATGGGACCGTCCCTAGCACCTCTATCCTGGGTGGCTCAATGGAACAGACTCTTGAGGACTGTAGAGCCAAAACTGGCTCTGTCCCTGGAGGCCAAGTCCAATTTGTAATGGGAAACAAAAGTGTGAGGAGTGGCCCAAGTGGCCGCTGCACAAATAGTGTCTAAAGGAAGTCTAGCTTGAAAGGCTGTAGAAGTAGCTAAGCTCCTAGTTGAATGTGCCTTAGGTTTTGAGCACAGCTGTTTTCCCCTGAGCAGATAAATTTCAGAGATGACCGAAGAAAGCCATCTGGACAAGGTCACTTTAGAAACAGGAAGGCCTTTTTTATTATCCGCATAGGAAACAAAAAGTTGATCAGATTTTCTAAATTCTTTTGTTCTGTCCAAATAATATCTAAGTTGACGGTGGACATCAAGATAATGTAGTTTTTGTTCAGCTCTGTCTGAATAGTTTGGGAAAAATACAGGGAGATCAATGGATTGATTCAAATTGGTCTTTGAAGCGACCTTAGGTATAAAGGTCGGATTAGTTCTCAAAGATACCCTGTCTTTGTGAAAAACCAAATAGGGGGGTCGAACCGATAGAGCATGAAGTTCAGACACCCTCCTGGCCGATGTAATAGCCACTAGGAATAAAGTTTTCCAAGAAAGAAATTTCAGGGAACAAGAAACAGCTGGCTCGAAGGGGAAGAATCAAGGATGTCAGCACTAAATTTAGATCCCACTGAGGAGGAGGATTCCTGACTGGAGGCTTTAGTAGGAAAATTCCTTTCAAGAAGGCCCTGCAGAGCCTATGGGACATAATATTATGATCTGCTACCCGACATGAAAGTTGGAGATAGCAGCCAATTGAACTCTGACTGTGGAAGAAGAGGAGCCTGCATGAAAAATCTCTGCTAAGAAGTCCAGGACTGCCTGAATAGGGGCAGTGAAAGGATCAATATTCTTGGCCTTAGCCCAATAAGAGAAACGTTTCCATTTGCTTGTATAAATCCTCCTGGTAGAGGATTTTAACGAAGCTACTATGATGTCTCTAACTGGATTAGAGATCAAAGGAAGCCTGGCTAAGGAAGGAAGTGGAGCAACCATGCTGTGAGGTTGAGAGAAGGGATAGACCGGTGCAGCTGACCCGATTGGTGAATCAGAAGATCTGGCACTGGGTCCAGATGCCACGGCTGCACCAAAAGGTGATGATGGAGGAACGGGAACCAAACTTGTCGAGGCCAGTAAGGGGCAATGAGAATCAATTTGGCTCTCAAAGCGGTAGCTTTCTGGATAACTTGAGGGATCAGAGGAAATGGAGGAAGGCATAAAGAAGTCCCTGGGGCCAATCCTGGGTCAGAGCGTCTCTGGGGGATGGCCTAGTAGAGGAAGAGACAGAAGAAGTCTGGACATTTGCTGTTTTGGGGAGTAGCAAAAAGATCGCAACATGGACGACCCCATTCCAGAAATATCTCTTCCGCTATAGATTGCTTGAGAGACCACTCGTGAGGCATGAGAATAGCTCTGCTCAATCTGTCCGCTACAATGTTGGTTTTCCCAGGGATATGCGTTGCTACCAGAAACCGATGAGAGGAGATCGCCCATTGCCATAGTCTGAGTGCTTCTCGACACAAGGGGTAGGATTTGGTTCCGCCCTGTTTGTTGATATACCAAACTACAGACATGTTGTCTGTGTGGACTGCAATTGTCCCTACGGGAAGAAAGTCGTTGAGGGCTTGCAACGTTAAAAGCACTGCTCTCATCTCCAGGACATTTATGTGCAGATGGTACTCGACCGGCTGCCACGTCCCGTGAACCATCCTGCCCTGATAATGACCCCCCCACCCGATCAGGGAGGCATCCGTGGTGACAGTGGCTATCGGGGATGGGGGTACAAAGTACCTGCCTTGGTGAACCTGAGGAGATGTGATCCACCAAGCAAGATGATCTTTGCAAGTTTGTGTCACCAGAATCTGGTGACGCATAGGAAGTTGTTGGTACGACCACTGTGTGAACAGCATCCACTGAAGAAGGCGCATGTAGAATCGAGCCAGGGGAAGAAGAGTAATGGCCGCAGCCATGAGGCCTAATATCTTTAGAACCATTCTGGCCTGTACTTTCTTGTTGGCCAGAATGATCCTGACATGACTCTGAATGTCTGAAACTCTTTGATCTGTAAGGGTAGCTGACATCCGAACAGTGTTTAAGTTTGCGCCTATGAATGTAATAGACTGGCAGGGCAATAAGGATGACTTTTCGAAGTTGATCGAGATGCCCAAATGAGAACAAAGATTTATTGTGTAATCCCTGGCTTGTATAAGCTGATGCCTGGTGGTGGCTGACAGGAGCCAGTCGTCGAGATACGGAAACACCTGGAATCCTTGACGTCTCAGGTGAGCCGTGACCACTGCCATGCATTTGGTGAACACTCTGGGGGCTGTAGTGAGACCAAAGGGCAGGGCTCTGAACTGGAAATGACTGGACCCCAGCCGAGCGGAGAAATCTCCTGGAGCGTCTGTGAATTTTGATGTGATAGTACGCATCCTGAAGATCTATTGAGCACATCCAGTTGTCCTTCTGCAAGAAGGGCAGAATTGACTGAAGAGTGACCATTCGGAATCTTGTCTTCCTCACAGACTTGTTGAGTCTGCTGAGATCCAATATTGGTCTCCAGTCTCCCGTCTTTTTGGGGACCAAAAAGAACCTTGAGTAGATTCCGGGCTCTGAATGGTCTGTTGTAACTGGCTGAATGGCTCTTTTTTGCAGTAGTTTTGAGACTTCTAACTCTGCAATTTCCCTTGGACCAGGTGGTACATCTGGAAGGGAATTTGAGGGGAAAGGACTTTCCTCGAAAGGAATTATGTAACCCTTGGATATGATCGACTGTACCCATGTGTCTTGAGTGAGGGAATGCCAGGCTTCTGGGTACAGTGATAATCTTCCCCTGACTGCCTCCAAGGAGGGACAGTCGGGCAACATCTCAGGGATGCTGAAAGGGCTTGTCAGAGAGAGGCTCTCTGTTTCCCTGTTTTTTTGGACCCCCTCTGCCTCTAGAGCAGCGTCTGTTGTTGTTACCCCCTCTGCCTCTAGGGGTAAACTGACCACGTGAATCCGGCGTGACTCCTTGGGATTTGGAACCACATTTTGCCACCTTTCTGTCCTTTGGGGTAAGGTCTAGAAGGGGTGGAAAAACGGACTCCTACAGCAGAAAGAGTCTTGCCGTCCTGCTCGCACCTGGTCAAGGTTTCCTTCACCTGAGGGCCAAACAAAGCTGACCCATCAAAGGGAGAATTTGTGAAGGACGCCTTAAAGGGATCTGCAAAGTCACATAGCTGCATCCAGGCTTGGCGTCTAAGAGCCACACCTGTACCTGCGGCTCTACTCGCTCCATCAGCAGCATATGATATTAGCCGCATGGAGGAGTTTGCAATGGAATTAAGGGTTCCTAGCTGCGAAGCAATTTTTTCTTGAGCCCCTGCAGCTGTAGGATCCTGTACTACTTCACCCAGCTCCTTAAGGATATCCCTCTGGAGTCTGGTGAAGTGACATAGGTAATTCAGCGAGCATGGCAAAGGTCGCTGAGGAAAACATCCGCTTACCGTACCTATCCATGGTCCTAGAGTCCTTATTAGGAGGATGGACAGGTACGGAAGGATCTGCAAGTTCCTTTTTGGTGGCAGCAGCCACCACCATGGCATCAGCGGGGACACCCTTAGTGAGGAATTGCTTGTCACCTGGGGCAGTGATAAATTTTGAAGGCCTCCTAGGGACTGGCTCTACAGAGTCAGGAGCTGCCCACGCCTCGGGCAATAACCTGCATAAGGGGTCGAAGGCGGAGACACCCAGGAGGTGGAGGGCCGAGATCCAAATGCCTCTAGGTATACTGACTCATCCTCAGAGGGATTGTTGGTGGGCCAGTTTCCCCTCTGTTTAAGGAGTTCTAGGATGTCTGAGAAGGAGACATCCTCAGAGGGGGATCTAGGGGATCACTCTGACTCATCAAAGTCAGTATCTGAAGTGATAGACTCGGGGGAGTCTACATGTTTCCTCTTACAAGTCCTCTTCCTAGGATGATCTCCCGAAACATCAGGAGAATCCTCGGAAGAGGGGGAAATTCCCAATGGGGAAACCTGAGGCGGAGGATCTCTGGGTCCTGTAGCAAGAGAAGTGGCAGAGATGTCAACAGGCACCATAGAGGGAGGAGCTAAGGGAACAGACTGCTGACTGATACCAGTGGCCAGCACACTCTTCATCACCTCGAATGCTCCCCTCCCAGGCAGGTCCGAGAGAACCCGTTCGAAGAACTAGGAACTCCAGGGACCACCGAAAGGGAAGTCTCCGAGGCAGATGTCGGAGCCGAGCTCACCAAGGCCGAGGCTCCAAGGGGAAGAGCGGGTTCAGACAAGGGTCCGATGCCACTCACCCCCTCGGAGGAGACCATGGAAGCCCGACCACGAATCCCTCTAAGGAAGGTCTCAAAGAGGAGATAAGAGTAGAGGCTGCAGGAACAGAAGGGCGTATCTTGTCCTCCAGCCGTAGCAGTAACCATTTCCGAAGACTCCAACTCCAAGCTCTGGGGTAGAGTTGAAGGAGGAACTGTAACGGGGTGTGGACCAATAGTCGTCTGTTGAGACGGACTATGTAACATTTGGGCCAGTGCCTGTGACTTAAGTAATCTACTGACCACTCTCTCTAAGTCATGGTCAGAAAGCCTGGATGACTTTGAAGATCGGCTCCGATGGCTCCGTTCCGAAAGGAGAGGTGAAGCCAGAGCCGAAAGTATCGGCTCCAAGGAAGGAGACCTCGACCTCTTCCTGGAAGGAGCCATCGGAACCGATGAAACTATAGACCCTGTCGGAGCCGACAACTTATCGGAGCCGACAGGTAGCCTCGATGCATCGGCTCCAGCCGGAGCCGATACAGCCTCAAAGGTAATGGTGTCGGAGCCGATCGGAGCCGACACCGATGCCTGTGCCACATGGTGGTCAGAGCCGATCGGAGCCGACACCGAAGTGGTCGAAGCAGAATCGGCACCGATAGCCATCGGTGCCGAAGGCTTGGTTAAGCTAGAATCGGCTCCAGCTGGAGCCGATCTCGACTCAGAACGAGTCGGAGCCGAGGCCGCAGGCTTTGACACAGAAGCCTGGGCCTTGGAAGACTTGACAGTCTTAGGTGGAGCCGACTTAGCCGGAGAGCCCTCCGGCTTAAGAAGGCCCCTGAGTATAAGCTTGTTTCTTCTTTCCTGCAGGACTCTCTGGCTGAAAGAATGACAAATAGCACAGGAGTCCTGCAGGTGAAGAGGGCCCAGGCAATAAAGGCAAGAAGTGTGACCGTCTGTCAGAGACATCTTCTGACAGCACGAGTCACACTTCTTAAAGCCTGAGACCCTTTCTTTTGACATGGTGTCACACAAAACACACACACACACCAGTCAAAGCCTTTAATTTTAAATATACCAAAAAGGTATAAGTACCAACACACACACACACCCTAACAGGGGGGGATGGGATGGGTAAAGTCTGACTAAAAAAATAATAAGAGACAGACAAATTTCTGTCAGAAACAGATTAAAACTAAATAAAAACTAACAATAAGGGGTTTTAAAGTTTAAAAGGGGCTAAATAGCGAAATAGTAATCACTTACCAGGAGCTGGTAAAAGGAGGACCTCATAAGCGAAGCGGCAAACGAGATCTGGGTACTTACCGCCTTGCATCATGGGATATGGGGCTGCCTCGAGCTGGTAAAAGTGACTCTTGAGCTTAGCAAGTGCCGAGTCGGAGCCGAGGGATCGGCTCCGAACCCATCAAGCAAGAATGAAGGCGAGATTGACAACTTAACATCTATCATTAACCAATTGGTTGATATGATTAGCTGAATCTACCCATATGCCCAGGTTCTTAAATGAGTGTACAGTTTTAATCACTGTGTGCTGTATTAAATATTCACCTTTCAATTTATGCCTACCAAATCTCATATACTTAGTTTTTGATGTACTTATCAGCATATTATTCTCCTGTGCCCAAATGGTCAATTTAGTCAAGTTATTTGGCAGACATGCCTTCTCTATAAAAACGTGTAATCAGTTTACCCAACTTCAGGTCGTCTGCATATACACTGTAGAACACCTCAGATAAATAAAAGCTATGTCTGAAAGATACAATCTAAACAAGTTAAGGGCCTAGGACAAAGCCCTGTGGGACACCCTGACTGTAACCAAGGATTTCACCTGTCCAGTTGCTGTATGATATTTGCCATGTCCTATCTGTAAGCCATGCAGCTATGCATCTTATCAAGAGTACATCAATACCTAGTTGTGCTAATTTATTGATCAGTGTTTTGTTTATGACCCTGTCAAATGCTGAAGTTAAATCTACATAAATTACATCACAGCATAATTTTTCATTCATAACTGTTATTATATTGTTATAGAACATCATGTTACAGGTGGTAATAGATCTATTTTTAACATATGCATGGTTTCAAATCCCAACCTATCCAGTTCTGCCAATAACTTATCCAATATAATCTTGTCCATTATTTTTCCACAAGATGAAAGTAGACTTAAGGGTATATATGACTCTGGATTTGTCCTACTCCCCTTTCCCTTAAAGACAGGTTTAATAAGTGCATGTCTCCAGTCTTGAGGAATCTCCCCATATTTATATGACCTAGTGAATAATAGATGTAATGGTACCGTAAGTTCTTGCTGAAGTGTTCTTGGGTCATTGTTATTAATTCCATCTCCTCCCTGTATTTTGTTTGGATCTAGTTTGTGCAGTTCTTTTTCAATACAATCTAATTTTATTCCAGTATGTGGGGTAACCCGGATGACACCAGGACAACTTATCACCCCTTTTGGGAAGCCAAACTGTTTTGCATAAGATTTTGTAAATATATGTATAATCTGTTGTGTCTGAGAATAAATTTAAGAGTCTGCACACAGTTTACCAATTTGTGTGTCTTTACTACTTCCACATCTTATGTATCTATAAAAAGGTTTCCTATTATGCTCAATAGCTTTATATAAATTTTCTTCAAAATGTTCTTGATCTTGTCACACACTATGCTTAATCTGTTTGTCCAGCTTGTTTATTTCAGTTTTCAAAGTTGTAGTTCAATCTCTCTTCCATTTCTTATATTTTTTTGTCTCTCACCTTAATCATACATCTTGTTCTTATCGAAATATATCCTCCTGAAGTTGTATGCCTAGATCCTAATATTAAATATTTTTTTGATTTTTGCACAGACAATTTCTCTTTCAAAACTTTCCACATTCCATCTGCAGTTTTTCCACTGAACACCTCACTCGTTAGTTTTACATAGTGACTGTTTTGCTTCCATATAATCTGTAATTAACCTTCTGTGCATTGATTTAGATTTCAGTTTGGCAGAATTATCTAGCAACAAATTAATCTTTATCCTGACATTTACTTGTGGTGAGCAGTTTATCCTGACTACCGAATTGCCGAAAGTGCTCTTGGTATATTGGTAAAACGTGACTTGAAGTAACAGTCATTTTTTTAGGAACACAAACAATGTCTAGTATGTTCCGTCCTTGGTAGGTTTTTTTTTTACAGTCTGAAGCAATTGTTGTTCCTGAACATATATTGTGAATAATTTCTTTACTAGCATTGTTGAATCAATATTATTCCAGTCTGTTTCTGGCAAATTTAAGTCCCCAGCTAATATCATTCTTCCCTCCTGTGTTTCATGCAAGAAATGTATGAATTCCTCTAAGTCATCTGCACTTGACTTTGTTGGTCTATACACTCCAACAATTATTATATGTTCCAGGGTTGTCTTTATTGTCGCAGTTATACAGTCTGTAGTATTGGTGTTATCATTGAACATGTAATAATCACAGGTCTCATAACTATCTTTAATCCATATCATAACACCTCCACCTGAATTTTTGTAAGAATGTCTGTTACAATAAAACATTTATACACTGACAGAACTGGTTTCCAGTCATTGTTCTTTAACCATGTTTCACAAACAATAACATCCATCTTGTGGGAACATAGCAAATTTTCCAATAAAAAAACTTTGTTGTTACAACCATCACAGATGCATCGAATGTTGCTATCTGTGAAGTGCTAAATTTTCAGCCTTGCAAAAATCCTGCCTAGTGTTTATCAAATATGGCAAAATATCCACTGTAAAAATTCTCTTCCCTGATCTTGACAAATGCACAACGTCCTGTCTGAATACATGTGTGCCTCAAACTAGGCTTGGATGCTCCACATATTTCCATTTTTTAAAACAGGTTATTTTTCCCATGTAGGTATTTACCCAAAGCATCTTTTCATTACATACACACCACCAATGCTATATCTGTGGATCAATATACACTACCACTGCCACATCTGCAGACCCCTATATACTTCCACTGGTATACTTGCCAGTCCCTGTACAACTGCCATAACTAAAGGTCCCCACACACCGCCCACTACCATCCATTCAGGCCCCATTTCACCACCCATTATTACCACTGCAGCTCCCTCTACACTACAACTGCCCTACATACCACCAACAATACTATCTCTGCAGGGAACTGTAAACTACCAATGCCAAACTTGCGGGTCCTATGCTCACCACTTGTTACCATCCCTGCAGGTCTCTGTACTCACCCACCAGTCCCATACATACAGGTCCTCATACAACACGACTACCATTCCTTCAGGACTTTTTGTACCACTCATTAGCATCTGTGCAGCAAACTATATACCACCACCACCACCACTAGTACTGCCATACCTGCAGGACTGTTTGCAACACCACTGTCATACATGCAGATCACTTTTCTCACTAGCCATTACTGTCCTTGCAGGTCCTTATCCACCATCACCACCATCAATGACATACCTGCAGGTCCCTGTACAACAGCACTGACATTTCTGCAAGTCCTTGTACACCATCACTGCCATATGTATAGGTCCCCTGTTCACCATCCATTACCAACCCTCCAAGTCCCTAAACAGTATGACCACTACTATGCCTGCACATCCTTGTAGACCACCACCAATGCCATACCTGCATGTCCCTGTATAACATCACTGCCCTACTTGCCTGTCCTTGTATACCCTCACTGCCATACTTGCAGGTCTCCTGATCACCACCCATTACCTTCTCATCAAGTCCTTATACAGCATGGCCGCTGCTATACTTTCAGGTCCCTGTACACACCACTGCCATACCTGCAGGTCCCTGTACAACACCACCACCACCACCAATGTTATACCTGCAGGTCCCTGTACAACACCACTGCCATACCTCTGCCTGTCCTTGTATACCCTCACTGCCATACTTACAGGTCCCTTGATCACCACCCATTACCTTCTCACCAAGTCCTTATACAGCATGACCACTGCTATGCCTGCACGTCCCTGTACACCACCACCACCAATGCCATACCTTCAGGTCCCTGTACAACACCACTGCCGTACCTGCATGTCCTTGTATATGTTCACTGCCATACTTACAAGTCTCCTGATCACAACCCACTACCACATCCCCAATTACCCATACAGCATGACCACTGCTATGCCTGCATACCCCTGTACACCATCAGTACCATACCTGCAAGTCCTCTGATTAACACACATTAGCATCTATGCTAGTCTCTTTATGCTGCTTTTACCATCATTAGTCTTTGATTCACTTATACAACTATAACAAGAGGTCATACCTTTCTAACTTGGGGAAATGCGTGTTTATTTTCTGGTGTTATTTGCTTCTCTGACTTTTGAAAAGGCTGTGTTTTTATGGGGTTTGATGAGAAGTTGTTGGAGGTGGAAGCTTCTAAATACCTCTTGGAGTCTAGAATTCTAAAAAGAATGAAGACAAAACATTAACAGATACAAGTACAACCTGGCTAGTAGAAACAACCTTTTGCAAAGGTTCTGCAGAAATCCAGTCCTGTAAAGCCAGAAGAACAGCACAGCAAAGAATAAGTCCACTGTGTAATGCTGGTGCTGAGAAACAATGGGTGTTAGACACAAAAGAGGTCAAAGGGCAAATGCATTAATTTCAGTTATTTTTAAAACAAATTAGCTGCAGTATGTAATACCAACATGATAAAGACATTTCTGTCTCTAATCAATATATTTTTGCTCTCTCAGCTTTTGTCCCTTACATCTAGCTCCCTCACTAATTTTTCCACCTCTGTTTTCCTCTAATCATTTACTTGTTAGACATGCTTTTTAGGGTAGCAAGACAATAGCAGAAACAGGTTTAGCTGGGCTGGGCAAGGGCCTACTACTGTTCCTTTATACCTTAGATTTTCTTCTTCTACTGATATGTCTGTGCTGTGCCTCTTGGTAACAAGACATGCACATAGTTCTGTGTGCACACATCAAGATAAATAAGATGGTCAATCACATCCTGAATGATGAGCTTCTGCACGTAGCAGAACCCTCACCTGTGTGTGTGTGCAGGGGTAAATAGCAATAAACTGATTCATCCTAGAGTCTCCTTCTACAAGTCAACTAGTCACCACTCCACATCCTGTTCCCTGGGTAAACACTAACATCTACATCCTGGTTACCAGTAACAAAGTCAGACACATTCTGCTTCCATGCCAGCAGGTCAGCCAGTAGGTGCAGACATTACAAAAGCACTGCTGAGGCTTCACCAGGGCCATGCCTGTTCAATACTTGCTAAAATACACTGCTGGGTAGCACATGTTAGAGTAACAAAAAAAAGTACCACTTCCATTCCTGTGGTGTCAATAAAAGCTCAGCAGAATTGGCAATCACAGAATGCAATCAGAGAGAATAAAGGAAGTTAGAAGATCACAAGTACAAACGTGTGAAATGATTAAAATATGTGTAAAAACATAAAAGCAGACCATTTTTTGAAAAGCTCTTTTGATGTAGAAATGAAGATCAATAGGTAAAGGGATCTACAGATGAATCTTATAAGTAATAGTGGATGCCAGAGAAAATAAGTTAAGGAAAAATGTTAAGGCTTCTAAAGCAGAAATTATGGAAATAGAATGCAATACTCTGTGGAAGGAGTGAAAAGCATGCTGGCTGCAGAAGCCATCTAAACTTGTTTGTAACATTATCCTATCATCTCAACAAAGGATTTGTTCACAAAGTAACTGGTGTTTTTTTTTCTAGAAAGAGGAGTAGAAGAGAAGGTACAAACTATAATGGTTGCTTGTCCCTGTTCACTTCCATTACCACAGCCGATCTTCAGTAACCCTGAACCAATGAGTTCATATGGTGGAAAGTCAAGTATGTTGGTTGTGAAACTCTAATTCTCAGAGGTGTTCTTCAAATGCAGGTAGAAAGGCAAATGTGCTTTAAGGAATAACTTGACCTCCTGGCGGTAGGCCACAATTCTGCCTTTCACAAAGTTATGATGTCTAGAACTAGCCAACACATGTACTTTGATTCATGACTATCTGAAGCCAAACTGTATGGATGCCTTATTTTAAATGGCATGTCCTACTCCAGTTTGGAAATCTTAACTGTTTTCCTTGAAAACAAATTTACTCAAGCTTCACCCCCTCTCATCCCATTGCCTCCCTAATTTCTTCTGATACTATCCCACCCAAAGTCACCCAAGGACATATCACATAGTTCTCTAACTAAAATGAAAAACACTAGTTCTATTGATCCAGACAATATCTGCTTGCAAGTCCCAAGCACCACATACTCCACCCCCTTCAGTTTGGAGTACTGCCATAGTAGTACCTATCCACAAGGGTGGCACCAAGGCATAGCCTGGTAACTATTATTATTGCTAACCTAATTAAAATGACACAGATGACTTCCATACTATAAATCTCAATCAATTTGGATTTGCTAAAATAGGTCATGTTCACTTGATATGGAAGAGTTCTTTATCAAGAACATGGAAACTACAGGTGTAGACCATTCCATTCATATTGCCTGCATAGACCCTGTCAAACTCTTTAACACCATTCTCTATACAAGAATGAAAGGTAAATTGCTGAGTCACAACATAAGACCTTATAAAGTCTACTGGATAACAAACTGGCTTATATAGCAGGACTTACAGGCTCCCAACTAAAATGTTTGGCACTCAAAATTCCAAGTGCTGACATGCTGAAAAAAAGACAAAAATTCCAGAAAACTCTTCTCCTTTAAAATTATTTTTTTGCAGGGGCCAAGCCCCGTGCACCCACTGATGTGTGTGTGTGTGGGGTGGTAAGAATCCACACCCCTGAACTTACATATACCAACTCTGAGATCATACCTCAGAGAAAAGGGAATATTGTGAGAAATGCCAATCTTGGACTTCATATATGTAAGCCTATTTTTGGCCATTCAGTCTCCATGATTTGGGACTTGCTCTAGTGGGTCCTGACATTTCAAATGGCTATTGGACTTACATCATAAAGGTGGACAGTGTCACCTGCAGATGTTGCCAGCAGTATTCCACAGGGCTCTATAACAGATCCACTTTCATTTGACACCTTCTTCAACTATGTGAAATTGACCAATCAGGGATTCTTGGTAGCCAAGTTTATAGATGAGTGTGAACTAAGAACAGCTGTTTATTCTACCCATGAGTCCTAAATTCTTCAGCATGGCCTAATTCAAGCTGCTATACTAATCATGGGTTCACCTTATAAAAATTTCAAAGTGCAGCATTGTTTCCACCAGTGAAGTCTACACCCCCTCACATATCATGTAATGGGCATGCCCACGAAACAGACTATGTCATCAAAGAACTAGGTATTTATAAAGACCTTGAGCTGTCTTTTGACCAATATGACTTACTCGTACAGTAGATGTCCTTCAGCCTCACACAGTTTATTTGTCAAGGTATCTCATTCAGGTCAAAGAATGTCTTTCTACTGCTGTATTCGTGGTTTAACTATAACAGCAACTTTTGGATCAAGTGATTCAGAAGAAAGGCATGCAGGAGGCCCTGACATCATGGGAATGAGGAAACATCTATCTTACATGATACCTCCAAAGGAGTATTTGAGCAGACTCTGGAGTTACAAAGTCATCTACTTATGGAGTTCAACATTCATCAGCTATGGCACTGAATAGAAATTATGTACTTACCATAACTTGGTATCTGTGTTGTCCAATTTTATTATGCATCATGAATGGGTCTTTGGAACCGTCCTCTGATCCAGCTTGGCCATTTCTTCTAAACAAAAGATCCTAGCCTCAAGTTCCTCCCTCTCCCATGATGCCTCACTCCTCTTCAAACCCTCAGATCGAGTTTGCTGCCACTTCATCAAGAGGGTTACCCAAAGGTAAAAGAGATACAGAGAAAGAGACTTACTGGAGGACAAACTAGGAACCAGTGGGTTCCGTAATCCTCTCGATCGCTCTCAACTGTACAAGGAAGGAGAAGGGGGTAGGATTTGATGCATAATGAAATCGGACAACTGAGATACCAAGTTATGGTAAGTACATAACTTCTAATCTGATGTTGTCCATTTCATTGTGCATCACAAATGGGTCAGTGTCCCCAGCTATATAAACCCTAGAAAGACTTCAAAGAAGACTATAACTGAGCACTGTGGAACCAAAGAATGCTCTGTTCCTGGAAATAATGTCCAACTTATCATGAGATACAAATTTATGAGCTATGGCCCAAGCAGCTGCTGCACAAATTTCATCAACTGGAGTTCTAGCCAAAAAGGCTGATGAAGTAGACATTGATCTGGTAGAATGGGCTGTAACTGAACGGAGAAGTTTCTTGCCTTGCTGAAAATAATGCATGAACAACTGCTCTGATATTCTGTGAGATCTAGTTCTATGTAAGTAGAAATGTAACTGCCTGTGAACATCCAAGGAATGCAGCATATATTCACCTTTATTAGAGTAATTAGGGAAAAATACGGGCAAGTGGATGGTCTAATTAATATTTGTATCTGAAGCGGTCTTTGGTATGAATGAAGGATTCATCCTAAGAGAGACTCTATCTTTAAAGAAGGTTATATACGGCAATTTAGAAGACAGCATTTGTAATTCTGACACTCTTCTAGCCAATGTAATAGCCACAAGAAAGTCTGTCTTCCATGACAGATACTTTAACTGACAAGAACTAGCAAGTTCAAAGGGTTTCTGGGTGAGTCCCTGCAGTGCCAATGTAAGATCCAAAAGAAGTTTTTGCACTTCTAGAAGGGCAATCTCCCTCTAACTGGGTTGCATGTCAGGGAGATGCTCCTTGGTGCTGGGAGGAGGAAGGGAAAAGTGAATATAGTAGCCTCTGGAAATTACGTTTATCACTCAGGTGTCGTTTGCTATGTCTGTCTAGGTTTCTGGGTGTAAGGATAGTCTGCCCCCGACTGGCTCCAGTGTAGGACAGCTGGGCAGCCCTTCAGGAGTGCTTAAAGGGCATCTTACAGAAGGGTTTCCCTGAAGCCCTGGTTTTGTGGACCCCCTCTCCCTCTAGGGCAGTGTCTACCATTGAATCCTCTCTAGAAGAGGATTTGTCTTGCAAACCAAGAAAAGGCCCTTGGGATTTATGGAACCACATATTCTTCCTGCTCCATTGGTTCCTGCAGAATGTCCACTGGGAGGAAGAAAACTCGTTCCCTATAGCAGATAAGGTCTTGCCCACCTGTTCGCTTGTGGGTAAGAGTCTCCTTAACCAACGGTCCAAACAAGGAGGAACCATCAAAGGGGTGCTACTAAATAATGCCTTAAAGGGGTCAGCAAACTTGCACAGTCTCATCCAGGCATGTCTCATGAGGGCTATGCCTGAACCGGCCACTCATGAGGTTCCCTCTGCCATGTGGGAGATTAACCTCATTGAGGAGTTAGCAACTGAAGCCATAGTGGTCAGCTGGGTGGAAAACTTTTTGAAGTCCTCCTCCGACAGTGACTGCATCAGAGAGGTGGGGGATTTTCTTCACCAGATCTCTCTCTCTCTGGAGGTGCATGAAGGGTGCCAGGTAAGGCATACACCCACTTCCCATGTCTGTCCAAGTCCTGAGACTCTTTGTTAGGGGGATGAACAGTATAACTCTGTTCAATTAGTTCTTTTTTGGTGGCTGCTGACACCGCAATGGCATCAACCAGGACACCTTTACTCCAGAAGGGGTGATCCTCAGGGGGGCTAAGGTACTTATCCATGTGCTTCAAAATTGGTTCCATGGTGTCAGCCTCCTTCCACGCCCAGCAGGCAATGAGGTCAATAAGCTGATCTTCCAGTGGAGTCACCTAGGATGTAGATGGTCCCATCCTGTATGCCTCCAAGAACACTGACTCCTTGAGAAAGGGGGTTAGGAAGACCATCCACCCTTTTGTTTCAGGATTTCTAAAATATCTCAAAAGAAGATATCATTGGGTGGTGATTGAGGGGACCCTTCCCCTTTGTCAAAGTCAGTGACCTCTGTCAGAAACTCCAAAGGGGAGTCTAGGTGTTTCCTCTTGCACTGACACTTCTGGGAGACTTCCTCCGCAGGATACTCGGGGGAGGACTCAGAAGATAAGGGAACCCCTTGCTGAGGGGTAGGCTGGAACCTCTCTGGGAGGGGCTCACCATGGATTGGATGGATGGAAACAAATCTTTCATCCACAGGGAACTGGGTAGGGCCTGGTGGAGGAGGGACCATGTCTCGTGGAGGCAAGAAAGCCCTCTCTGCCATCTGGAATGTTGAGGATGCTGGGAGAACCTTCCCTCCCACCCCAGAGGCTGAAGCCCCTAAGGGAGAAAAAGATGAGACCATCCTGGATTTGACATCACCAGAAGACACTAGCCCCAAGCTGTCAAAGGCTGAGGCCCCCAGGGGAAGCGATGGCTCCGAGAAGGTCATAGCTGACACCAGCCCCAAGGCCCCAGGACCAACACCTTGGATGGGACCAGCTCTGCTCCAACTGAATTGGGGCCCAGTCAGTCTGGGACGATGTTGGAGTTGGGGAAAGAGATAGCCCCACGATCCAATGCCAGTCCACTTGGGAGTACCAGACCCTGCAGCTCAAAAGCCACAGCTGCCATATCAGGATTGGAGCTCTCATGGATCCAGCATGGGTTGGAGAAGGCAAAGTCCCCAGCTGGATCTGGGCTTTGAGGAAACTCCTCATCATCTGATCCATATCAGAGTGGGACAGCTAAGAGGATCAAGAAGACAGGGAGGAATGAGTCAACTGAACTGGTGACATGCTTGGCCAGGCGGTCTAAGCCTGTGAGGGGGACTTCCTCCAGTGTGCAGTATGGCTCAGAGAACTCCAATCCGGTTGGGTGTGACCCAGAGTCTGCCCAGAGATGAGAAGCTATGGATACAGATGATTTCCAATGGCTCTGAGTGGCTGTTTGGACCCGAGGTCTGGGGATCCTGCAGAATGGTAGGTTTGTTTGGAACTGACTCCGCTGGATCTGAGGGGCCTCTCAGATCCAGAGAGAAGCAAGCTCAGGAGGAATACAATGATAATGGATCCAAAAGCTTCCTTCATTTTTTGGAGCAGAAGACGATGTCCCCAGGGAAGCAGAGGGGGCACACTTCTTTTGAACAGAGATCTGGGCTCCAGAAGAAGGAAGAAGCCCTCTCAAAATAAGCTTATTCCACCTGTTGGTGAGGGCCAGGTGATTGAAGGCTGAGCAGATGTCACACGGCATCTCCAAGTGCCCTGGACCCAAGCAATAAGCACACCTCTTGTGGGCATCTGATTGGGGAATCTTATGCCCACCAGAGGCACACCCCTTAAAGCCAGAGGGTTTGTCTGGCTTGTCTGACATGTTGGAAGGACTGCACTCACCCAGGAACTGCTTGCACACACACTCACAACCAACTACTGTACCACTAAAAAGTACAACTAAAAAAACTAAAAAATAGAGGGAAAGATTTTTTTTTAAAAGAAGAAAGAAAATGGAAAGAGAGAGAGAGAACAACAGGAAGGCAGGAAGGGCCTTAATGCCAGCGAAAAACTGAAGAAAACTGCCTAACAGAAGGGGAGGTTAATCTCTAAAGGTATGTTAAAAGAATATAAGGGGTTCCTATCAGCTGACAAAAGATGCAGGTTAGCGAATGCGACTTGGTCGAGCTGTAAATGCCAAAACGGCAAAATATCAAAGCGGCATGTAAGCGAATTCTTTACCTGGGAAAGAATTTGCTTGGCCGCTTAGGTAGTTTGCCATTTTCGGCACTGTAGTGCAGTCTCGGAGTTGGTATATTTAAGTGGGGGGGGGGCAAAGCCCCCATGTACTAAAGTGTTTTCTTTTTTTTTTTTTTTTGTTGGAACAGTGATTTCTTTCCCTTGGAAAAAAATCGCTATTCTGACAGTTCGGTTTTGTAAGCTTTCGCTTACATGGGGTCGATTAATCACCATTCGCTAACCTAAGCATTCGATTATCTAATATAGACCCACTATAAGGAAGAAAGAGTTTGAAATTTACAAGAAAAATTACAAGAAAATTACAAGAAATTCCTACTTATCTGAGGAGAGGCCCGCAATCGCGTCTGTGTGGAAGGTGGCAAATGAGATCTGAGGGTTTGAGGAGGAGTGAGTCTGGAAGAAATGGCCAAGTTGGATCCCAAGATAGAGCTGATGCATAATGAAATGGACAACATCAGATCAAACTTTATCCAGTGTCCATTTGTAGTCCACTGAAGATTTCCAGGATCATTATGAACCTCATAAATAAAGACATAGGTGACCTCCAAACCTTGGATCCTACCCAATTCGGCTTCGTCTGTCTAGGGCAGATCATGCCTGCTAAATCTAGTGGAATTTTTCAAAAATGTGACCAGGGCCATTAATGAGGGCAAATCTGTGCACACAGCATACCTTGACTTGGCAAAGGTTTTTGTCACAATCTCACACTCAGGCATTACCGATAAACTTAGCAAATTGAATGTAAACCCTTTTGTTGTAAGATGAGTTGCTAACTGGCATACTATCAAAGTGGGCAACTCCACATCAACCAGCAGACCTGTTATTACTGGGATGCCACAGGGATCAGTGCTGGGCCGCCTACTTTTTGGTATATAGTTTTCAGAAGTTCAGGTCAATATTAAAGGGTTGTGGCTGACCAAGTTTGCAGATGACTGCAAACTAGGTACAATTACTGAATCCCCAAATGATGTCAGTATACTCCATGAGGGTCTTATGCATGCCAATAACTGCTGTCTTAGTCATGGTCTCAAACCGAATGCAAAGAAATGCATCATAATTACCTTCAGCACTAACAATGTCCCTTCATACTATCAAGCCAACAACAATACTCTAAGTACCCATGAAGTGGTAAGGGACTTGGTTTCACAAGTTGACCGCAACCTTATCTTCGACCATCATGCATCTACTTTAGTAAGGAAAGCTTTCTACATAACACACTTGATTAGTAAAGGCATCGCCTCGAGAGTAAAAGAAGTTATAACCCCTCTACACTTGGTACTAATCCGGCCCATAACTGAGTATAATGCCCCATTCAGCATGTACCACACAAAGCACCTCCAGCAATTGAAGAGACTGCACAGGTTCCTAACAAAGAAAATTAAGGGACTCCAGCACGTGCCATATAAAGACCAACTAAAGTTCCTATTACTTTACTCTGTATCATACAGACTTCTTAGGGGAGACTTATGCCTGGCTTACAGAGTAATCTCAGACCCTAACCTAATGAACTTGCTGCATATCCGTAAATCAAAAGGGACTGGGGCCAACTGTTCCAGGGACCTAAACATGGCCTGCAACTTAAATAGGACATGCTGGAGGGACAGATTTATCTCCCAGCAACTGCCACATCTTTGGAATAGGCTACCTATTCAGGTAAAAACAAAGCACCTCCATGACACTATTCAAAAGGAACCTGGACGAGTGGATGGGGCACCTTAAATTCTTTCCAGGAATAGCACCCACAACCCTCATAAACATGAGCAGTCATTACCAAATGGGATGGTGGCTTAATGGCTAAGGTGTTTGCCTCACAAATACAAGGTGCAGGGTTTGAGACTCACAAGGGATAATTGGCTAGGCTTAAAATGGCTCGCAAGGGCAGTTAGCTTAGGACTAAACTATGAACCTATGAGCCTATGAAATGCAAGCTTGGGTATTAACTAACATTTCTATGGCATTACATTGGGATGAAACGGCTAGGCTTGAAATGACCTCTGGGTCGAAAGGCTAGTAATCTCCTATGATCCTACAAACATCTGTAATTAAAAAGAAGTTTTGTACTCACCATAACATTCCATGTTTGTTGTCCAATATCTCACTTTCAGTCTTGCTGGTTGTGTTCGGAGACGAAACTCATCTCTGACTCAGCCGTATACCAAAGCTCAAGAGTTTCTACTGGCTCGAGGCTAAGTGTGGCTGTTCCCCAGATGTCATTTGAGGGAGAAAGGTTCCTATGCTATATTCGATATCCAAAAATATAATATATGAAACATATTGTCATAAAGTTAACAAGAAAAGGCAAGAAGGGAATCAGACCTTATCTGCCAATTTTTGAGAAATTTCCTCTAGATCCCCCAGGAGGGGGGATGGCTGGGAGGGACGCAAGACTGAAGGCGAGATATTGGACAACAAACATGGAACGTTATGGTGAGTACATAACTTCTTTATGTTATGTTGTCCCATCTCGCCTTCATTCTTGCTGGTTGGGACAGAGTCCCCAGCACCTTTTTCTTGGATGGCTCAAGGGAATAAACTCTTCAGATCAGTGGAACCAAAGGACGCCCTGTTCCGGGAGGCCACATCTACTTTGTAATGAGTAATAAAGGTATGAGAGTTAATCCATGTAGTGGCAGCACAAATTGAATCCAAAGGAGTCTGGATTGAAAGGCAATGGAGGTAGATACCTCTCTAGTTGAATGCCCTTTAACTTTTCCTGGCGGTTCTTTATTGTGGGAATCATAGACATAGGTGAAGGTCTCAGTAAGCCATTTGGACAAGGTAACTTTAGAGATTGCCAAACCTTTTTTTTATTTTCTGAATAGGAGACAAACAATTGGTCTGACTTTCTGAATCCTTTGGTCCTATGCAAGTAAAAACGCAACTGTCTAGGCACATCCAGTTGGTGGAGTTTATGCTCTACCTTGTTGCCATAGTTAGGAAAATACACTGGTAAATCTATATTTTGGTTTAAATTCGCTTGAGAACAAACTTTTGGTAAGAAAGAAGGATTTGTTCTGAGGGAGACTCTATCTTTGTGGAAGATCAAACAGGGTGGATGGATAGACAAGGCTTCCAACTCTGATACTCTCCTGGCTGAAGTAATTGCTGTCAGGAAGAGTGTTTTCCAAGATAAAATTTAAATGAACAAGATGATGCTGGTTTGAAAGGAGGCAGGATCAAAAATGATAATACTAGATTGAGGTACCAAGGAGGAGGAGGTTCTCTGAAGGGTGGTCTTAACAGAAAAGTACCCTTGAGGAAAGCTTTGCATAGTCTATGGGACATTACACTAGATCCGAATTCTCCCACATGATAATTAGAAATAGCAGCTAATTGAACTCAGATAGTGGCTGCAGCTGCTCCTTGATTAAAAATTTCTGTCAGAAATTCCAGAATTGCAGGTATAGATGCTCTAAAGGGATCTATATATTTTTTGTTAGTCCAACAAGAGAACCTCTTCCATTTGCTTGCATAAAGTTTCCTAGGGGTCTGCTTGTGCAAGGAAACTAGAATGTGATGAACTGCAGGGGATAATTCCGGAAGCCTGGCTAAGATTGGAAGTGGAATACCAAGCTGTCAGCTTGAGGCTGTGGAGGGCAGGGTGGAGCGTTCCTGACTGATGCGTCAGAAGATCCGGCACTGGGTCCAGGATCCATGGGTCCTCCTGAAGGTAGGGCTAAAGAAAGGGGAACCAAATCTGATGAGGTCAGTATGGTGCAATGAGAATTAACCTGCGACTCAACAACTTTGCTTTCTGGATAACCTTTGGAATCAAGAGAAAAGGGGGAGAGGCATAAAGACATCCCAGGGGCCAATCGTGAACAAGTGCATCCTTCAGTGACTCTCCCGGAGGGGAGATTAGGGTAAAGTAGTTGCTGCATTTGGTATTGAAGGGAATGGCAAAAAGGTCGCAGCAAGGCTGGCCCCATTTGTGAAAAATTTGATTCTTAACTTTCTGATTGAGGGGCCACTCATGAGGCATGGGAATTGCTCTGCTTAGCCTGACTGCTATAACGTTGGATTTCCCTGGGATGTGCATTGCTGTCAGAAAGCGTTGAGAAGATATCGCCCATTGCCACACTCTCTGGGCCTCTCGACATAGGGGGTAGGATCTGGTTCCCCTGTTTGTTGATGTACCATACCGCCGACATATTGTCTGTCTGAATTGCAATAGTCCCTGTGTGAAGAGAGTTCTGAAATGCTTGCAATGCCAGAAGCACCGCCCTCATCTCTAGGACATTGATGTGCAAATGGTACTCATGATCTTTCCAAACCCCTTGGACCGTCTGTCCCAGATAACGCCCCTCCCCACCCTATCTGGGACACATCCGTGGTTACTGTAGAGACAGGTTGGGGAAGTACAAATGGTCTGCCCATTGTTACCTGAGTGGACTGAATCCACCAAAGTAGGTCCTTCTTGCAGGAGTATATTATGAGGATCTCATGAGACATGGGTAACTCCTGTATGGACCACTGAGCGAAAAGTAGCCA
Organism: Protopterus annectens; assembly: GCF_019279795.1. NCBI lineage: Eukaryota > Metazoa > Chordata > Ceratodontiformes > Protopteridae > Protopterus > Protopterus annectens. Next base: position 1,242,204,668 of record NC_056744.1, on the reverse strand, counting down.
CTGCAATATTCGCATATGAAGTTGTGCTACGGGAAGTAGTGTTATCATCGCTGCCATAGAGCCTAGGACTTTGAGGACAAATCTTGCCTGTACTTTTTTCTTGTTGAGTAAGGTAAGCACTTGGCTGCATAATGTTTGGATCCTTTCTTGAGAGAGTTTTGCCAACATGTCTCTTGTATTTAAATCTGCACCAGTGAAGGTAATATGCTGTGATGGCAACAAGGCAGATTCTTCTGCATTTATAGTAATGCCTAGTTTTGAGAAGAGATGGATGGTATAGTCTCTTGATTTGATTAGTGGCTGCTTGTTGGTGGCAGTTAGGAGCCAATCGTCTAAGTATGGAAACACCTGGAATCCCTGACATCTCAAATGAGCCGTGACTACTGCCATGCATTTGGTAAACACCCTGGGGGCTGTGGTGAGTCCAAAGAGCAGAGCTCTGAACTGATAATGACCGACTCCCAGTCGAAAGTGTAGAAATCTTCTTGTGCGCCTGTCCATCTTTATGTGGTAGTACGCATCCTGAAGATCTAACGAGCACATCCAATTGTCTTTCCCCAGAAACGGGAGTATAAACTGCAGTGTTACCATTCAGAACTTATATTTTTTCACCGATTTTTTCACCTCGAAGGCACCATGGTCCTTGGCAGAAAGAGACTCTGGCCCCGAGAGGCCAGGAGATCTCTGCAGTACCAAGGAGGGTGGCTCTGAGGCTGATGTGGGAACCATAATCACCTGAGCCGAGGCGCTGAGTGGAAGAGCCCGTTCCGACAAGGGTCCAACTCGACTCTCCCCCTCGGAGCCAACCAGGGAGTGTCGGGCCCCAGATTCCTCGATGGACGACAGCATCGAGGAAACCACAGCAGATGTCAGAGCCGAGATACCAGTAGTAATTACTGACTCCAGCGGTTCCAGCACAACGACTTCCATACTCCCTGGCTCCAAACTCATTAGAGTCGGAGGAGGAATAGGCGTAATTGGAGGTACTGTTGTTGGCTCCACAATCTGATGGGCTGGGCTTGAGAGAATTTCTGCTAGGGCCTGGGTCTGGAGCAACCTCTTCACTACCCACTCCACATCATTGCCCGATAGCCTGGAGGATCTAGCGGAATGAGTTGACGATTTGTGGATACCCGTCACCGACTGTAATAAAGGAGATTGCGGTACCGAGCGAACAGGCTCCAAGGACGGTTGCCAACTCCTTTTTTGGCTCTGCAACGGTTCCGATTAAGCAGATGGAACTGAGGGAGAACTATGTTTCTCAGGCCCGACAACTTTCGGAGCCAAGGAAGTAGCTACTTTGATGCTGCTTGTTGGCTCAGACACTAAAGCCCATAAAGCAGCCCTTTTTGAAGTATCCAGTTTGGAAGTCTGATTGCCTTCATTCACTTTCAACAAGTCCCTTAAAATTAGCTTGTTTTTCCTCTCCTGTAAGACCCTGGTGCTAAAACTATGACAGATGGAGCAGGAATCTTGGAGATGGACTGTTCCAAGACAGAACACACAACTAATGTGTCTGTCGATTACGGACATTTTCTGAGTACAGGAATTGCACTTTTTAAATCCTGATTTATGTTCCTTAGCTGGTTCTTTCAACATATCTACTGTAAGGAAGACAACACTACAACCATAAACAAAAATATAAGAATTAACACATAAGGGTGATGTGCAGAGCTGTAGTAACTACAGAGGATTAAACTGATCAGTCACAGCATGAAGTTATGGGAAAGAGTAGTGGAAGCTAGGTTAAGAAGGAGGTGATGGTTAGTGATCAGCAGTATGGTTTCATGCCAGGAAAGAGCACTACAGATGCGATGATTTCTCTGAGAGTGTTGATGGAGAAGTATAGAGAAGGTCAGAAGTTGCATTGTGTCTGTGGATTTAGAGAAAGCATATGACAGGGTGCCTAGAGAGGAGTTGTGGTATTGTATGAGGATGTCGGGAGTGTCAGAGAAGTATGTAAGAGTGGTACAGGATATGTACGAGGGTAGTGTGACAGCAGTGAGGTCTGTGGTGGGAATGATGGATGCGTTTAAGGTGGAGGTGGGATTACATCAAGGATCAGCTCTGAGCCCTTTCTTCTTTGCAATGGTGATGGACAGGTTGACAGATGAGATCAGACAGGAGCCCCCGTGGACTATGATATTTGCAGATGACATTGTGATCTGTAGTGAGAGTAGGGAACAGGTGGAGGAGACCCTGTAGAGGTGGAGATATGCTCTAGAGAGAAGAAGAATGAAGGTCAGCAGGACTAAGACAGAATATATGTGTGTGAATGAGAGGGAGGATAGAGGCATGGTGAGGATGCAGGGAGTAGAGGTGGCAAAGGTGGATGAGTTTAAATACAATCAACAGTTCAGAGTAATGGTGAGTGTGGAAGAGAGGTGAAGAAGAGAGTACAGGCAGGATGGAGTGGGTGGAGAAGAGTGTCAGGAGTGATTTGTGACAGGCGATTGAAAGGGAAGGTCTACAAGAGGGTAGTGAGACCAGCTATGTTATACGGGTTGGAGACAGTGGCATTGACAAAAGGCAGGAGTCAGAGCTTGGCGTGGCAGAGTTGAAGATGTTAAGATTTGCACTGGGTGTGACGAGGATAGACAGGATTAGGTATAAGTACATTAGAGGGTCAGCCCAGGTTGGAAGGTTTGAGACAAAGCCAGAGAGGCAAGATTACATTGGTTTGGACATGTGCTGAGGAGAGATGCAGAGTATATTGGGAAAAAGATACTAAGGATGAAGCTGCCAGGTAACAGGAAAAGAGGAAGGTCTAAAATAAGATTTATGGATGTGGTGAGAGAGGACATGCAGGTGGTTGGTGTGACAGAGCAAGATGCAGAGGACAGGAAGAAATGGAAACAGTTGATCTGCTGTGGCAACCCCTAATGGGAGCAGCTGAAAGAAGAAGAGGAAGTGGTAATAGAAAGGTAGCAAGACAGGAAGTTTTTTTTTTTTTTTGTAAGAGAAATGGAAGGAAAGGGAGGAGGAGAAGTCTCTAAGTTAAACGACTATCTCCTCCACCCGAGGAGACGCCTCTAACTTTAACGGTGACTCCTAAGAGGGGAAGAGAAAGGGACAAGAATCCTCTAACTAAAGTGGATTCTTGAAGAGACAACAAGACCCAAAGAAAAAACAGCTGCAAGGGAAAAAATTACCAAGGATAAGAAAAAAACTAACGCAAAGGCTATTACTATAAAAACTAATAGGTTATAAGACATAGTATTTAGAAGATTAGCAGTATTAAGCTATAAATATGAAAATTTTACAAGCCTGAGCCAGTGAAGACAATCCTGAAGCTTCAAGCAGCAAACAAGATCTGGGGAACAGCAGCTAAGCACCATGGCATAGGACTTAGCCTCGAGCCAGTAGAAGCTCTCGAGCTTTTGTATACGGCCGAGTCAGAGCCGAGTTTCAGCTCTAAACCCAACCAGCAAGAATGAAAGTGAGATGGGACAACATAACATCTCTTTGTCTCACAGAACAAAGAACAAAATGGGTGGACTGTTTTCTCCTATGTAGCAAAGAGACTGATTTCTTGGGAATCACATCCTGCCACTTAACAGGATTTCCTTGTGTACAATTCCAGGAATGGATCGTAACTCTACCTGAGGAAGTTTATTGGTGTGTTCATTTCCCCTGTATGTGAACAGCTATAAGAATAATTAGAATTCCACTACCTTTCTACAAATACAATATGAATATGTGCCAGATTCTTTGTTCATGTAGCACACCAATGGCTGCTTGTCTGATTGGCAAAAAGGGAGCTATTGTACTGACTCCCTTCCAGATCTTTGAAAGTGAGAAACACTATTCTTACCCCAGTTCTTGAGGGAAGCATTTTCCAGGGATAAGGTAGGAATCCAGGAGATCTGCCCAGTGCACTAGCAAAAGGTCAGTTGCCAGAGCCTGTAGTAGCTTGTCCACAGTTCTAAGGTACAGTGACAGGGATGTGAGACTAGCAGCAGTTTTATATAAGCAAGACTGCTCTACAGCCACTGACATGTCATTTTCCACTATAATCCCCACATCCTCAAGCATGTGAATGGAACTGTGAAGAATTTGGCCATTATGTGGTGCATGCAGCACAAGAAGGTCTGAGCATGGACCATCTGTTGTAATATTCTTGGGTCCTATCTAGATCAAGATTGACTTGCAATTATCTAGATCAAGATTGACTTGCAATTATGAGTCTCCAAATTTCTCTTAATGAAGGTAGTCTTATGAAATTGGACTATAAGAGACCTCACCCAGTTTATGGCATTAAGGATAATGTGTCTGTTAAGCTGTGAAAATTTGAAATGGATTTATAGGAAGATACTAACAGTACAAGCATAAACATGATACTATCATTATGAGGAAATAACCTGTTTAATATATATACATACCACAGAGTTTTATGACCTAGGAGAACTACAACTATTATTCCACTTCACAAGGCTGGACCATTAATTGAACCCAGAAACTACAGACCTATTAGTCTGAACAGTGTAATAAAGCCATGAAATGGATTATCATGGAAATGATCAACAAAAACATAGGCAACATTCAGGCACTGGACTCAACCCAGTTTGGCTTTGACAAGGGAAGTCATGCCTACTAAACCTGATGGACTTCTTTGAGAAGGTCACCAAGGCAATGGATGAGGTGAAAACAGTGCACAGCTCCTACCTGGACATGGCTAAGGTGCTCAGTACAATACTTTGCCCAAAAGGGAAGGATGGATTGCAGCGTGACCATCCAAAATCTTGTTTTCTTGACTGATCTGTTCAAGATACTGAGATCCAAAATTGGTCTCCAGTCCCCTGTTTTCTTTGGAACTAAAAAGAACCTTGAGTAGATTCCGGATCCTTGCTGATCTGCTGGAACTGGCTGAATTGCACTGTTTGCAAGCAGTTTTGAGATCTCCAAAGCTGCTAGATCCCTTTGAGCGGGTGGAACATCTGGAAGGGATTTTTTTGACTGATTTGGAAAGCGAAGAAAGGGGATAGAATAGCCTTCGGAAATGATGGACTGTACCCATTTGTCTTGAGTCAGGGATAGCCAGGCTTCTGGGTACAGTGACAATCTTCCCCCGACTGCCGCGGAAGAGGGGCAGTCGGGCAACACCTCAGGGATGCTGAAAGGGCTTGTCAGGGAAGGCTTCCCGATTGCCCTGGTTCTGCGGACCCCCCCTGCCCCTAGAGCGACGTCTACCATTGTTATTCCCGCCTCTGCCTCTGGCGGGAAACGACTCTGTCGCCAGGCGAAGTCCCTTGAGATTGTTTACGGAACCACATCTTTCCACCTTTCTGGCCTTTGGGGTAAGGCCTGGAAGGAGTAGAAAAACGGACTCCGACGGCAGAAAGGGTCTTGCCATCAGTCTCGCACCTAGTCAAGGTTTCTTTCACTTGAAGACCAAAGAGGGATGATCCATCAAACGGGGAGTTCGTGAAAGACGTCTTGAAGGGGTCCGCGAAATTGCATAGCCGCATCCAGGCATGCCTACGTAAGGCCACACCTGTCCCTGCGGCTCTGCTCGCTCCATCAGCCGCGTAAGAAAGAAGGCGCATGGAGGAGTTGGTTATGGAGTTAAGGGTAGCCAACTGCATGTTCATCTTATCTTGGAAACCCGCAGCTGTAGGGTCCTTTAACATTTCACTCGCTTCCTTGATCAAGTCCCTTTGAAGACGAGTAAAATGGCACAGGTAGTTCAGCGAACGCATGGTAAATGTCGCTGACGAGAACATCCGCTTCCCGTACCTGTCCATGGACCTAGATTCTTTGTTAGGTGGATGGACAGGTACTGAAGGATCAGCTAGCTCCTTCTTAGTGGCAGCAGCTACCACCATAGCATCCACAGAAACTCCTTTTGTTAAAAACTGTTTGTCTGCTGGAGCTGTTATGAACTTGGAGGGTCTCCTGGGAGTGGGGTCCACTGAATCAGGAGCCGTCCATGCCTTCTTAGCAACCACCTGCATGAGGGGGTCGGAGGCGGGGACACCCAGGAGGTGGAAGGACGAGAGCCAAATGCCTCAAGATACACAGATTCGTCCTCCGAAGGGTTGAGGGCTGGCCAATTTCCCCTCTGTTTCAGGATCTCCAGAATGTCTGCAAATGAGACATCTTCAGAAGGGGAACGGGGGGAACCCTCAGAATCATCCAAATCTGTGTCTGATGTGATGGACTCAGGTGAGTCAATGTGTTTCCTCTTACACTTCCTCTTCCGAGGGGGCTCTTCTGCCAAATCAGGAGAGGCCTCGAAGAGGATGAAATCCCACAGGGGTTCCTGAGGAGTTGGCTCTCTGCGGTCCGGGATGAGGAGTGAGTCGACTTAGCCTGAGGCACCGAGAGGAGGGGCGGACGGAGCCGACTGTGGAGTAGAGCCAGGCTCTAACACACTCCGCAGGACCTCGAATGCAACCCTGTCAGGCAGAGCCAGAGGTCCCCGCCCCGAGAAGCTAAGAACCCCCCTCGGCACCGACAGTGATGGCTCCGAGGCCGATGTCGGAGCCAAACTCACCAGCACCGAAGCACCGAGAGGGAGAGGGGGGTCGGACAAGGGTCCGATGCCACTCACCCTCGGAGCCGACGAGGGAAGTCCGGCGCCGAGATTCTTCCAAGGAAGAAAACGGAGCCGACGACAGAGCCGAAGACAATTGTATCGGCTCCGACACTATCACAGTCTCGGTTCCGAAGACGACCCGCCCGAAGCTCAAGAGAGTCAAGGAGGAATATGTTGATGGACCTGTGCAGGCATCGACTGATGAGTTGGGCTCTGAAGCATCTGGGCCAGTGCCTCGGACTTAAGAAGTCGACTCACTACCCTCTGAAGGTCATGATCTGACAGCCTCGATGACCTAGAGGAGTGAGATCTTTGGCTCCGTTCAGACAGCAGGGGAGATCCTGGAGCCGAATGAACGGAGCCAAGAGATGGTGACCTGGACCTCTTCCTAGTTGTCGGCTCCGAAGGTCTGGTCGGAGCCGACACAGGAACTTACTACCTCGGCCCGGCCGAGCCGGGGCCACAGAAACTGTGGACTGAGACTTATCGGCTCCAGCCGGAGCCGATGAAGGCAGAGGTTGAGAAACCCCAGGTCTCGGCTCAGTTGCCGGAGCCGAAGACCTAGATGCCTTAGAGGGCTTCCTGTTGAAACAGACAGGGAATCCTCTGGCTTGAGTAAGCCTCTGAGTATCAATTTATTCTTTCTTTCCTGCAGGACCCTGGGGCTGAAGCCATGGCACACAGCACAGGAGTCCTGCAGGTGCAAAGGCCCCAGACAGTAGACACAAGAAGTGTGAGCGTCTGTCAGAGACATTTTCTGACAGCACGCATCACACTTCTTGAATCCGGAGACCTTTGCTTCTTTAGACATTTTTTTGAACAGGTGTACACAAACACACACACAAACACACTAGTTACACCCTGTCAAGTTAAAATATAATAAAACCAGTAACTAGGATTTTAAAATAAAATAATACACACACACTCCACTAGGGAAGGAAAGGCCTGTAGGCCCAAGGGAAGAACCTAAGGTTCTTGAGGGAAAAAAACGGAAAATTTTTTTTTTTTTTTTTAGAAGGGGATAAAATTTTCTCTAAACTAAGGGAATTAAGTAAATATATTAAAATTAAAGGGGTTTTGAAAGACTAATTTCAACAAGAAAAGTCACTCACCAAGAACCGGTAGAAAAACCAACCTCGAAGCTGTAGCGGCAAACGAGATCTGAGGTAACTCTCGCCTAGCATTGTGGGATATAAGGGGAGCCTCGAGCCGGTGGAACCAACTCTCGAGCTTTTAGAGTGGCCGAGTCGGAGCCGAGGTCGGCTCCGAACCCATCCAGCAAGAATGAAGGCGAGATAGACAACTTAACATCTTATATTTTTTCACCGATTTTTTCACCTCGAAGGCACCATGGTCCTTGGCAGAAAGAGACTCTGGCCCCGAGAGGCCAGGAGATCTCTGCAGTACCAAGGAGGGTGGCTCTGAGGCTGATGTGGGAACCATAATCACCTGAGCCGAGGCGCTGAGTGGAAGAGCCCGTTCCGACAAGGGTCCAACTCGACTCTCCCCCTCGGAGCCAACCAGGGAGTGTCGGGCCCCAGATTCCTCGATGGACGACAGCATCGAGGAAACCACAGCAGATGTCAGAGCCGAGATACCAGTAGTAATTACTGACTCCAGCGGTTCCAGCACAACGACTTCCATACTCCCTGGCTCCAAACTCATTAGAGTCGGAGGAGGAATAGGCGTAATTGGAGGTACTGTTGTTGGCTCCACAATCTGATGGGCTGGGCTTGAGAGAATTTCTGCTAGGGCCTGGGTCTGGAGCAACCTCTTCACTACCCACTCCACATCATTGCCCGATAGCCTGGAGGATCTAGCGGAATGAGTTGACGATTTGTGGATACCCGTCACCGACTGTAATAAAGGAGATTGCGGTACCGAGCGAACAGGCTCCAAGGACGGTTGCCAACTCCTTTTTCGGCTCTGCAACGGTTCCGATTAAGCAGATGGAACTGAGGGAGAACTATGTTTCTCAGGCCCGACAACTTTCGGAGCCAAGGAAGTAGCTACTTTGATGCTGCTTGTTGGCTCAGACACTAAAGCCCATAAAGCAGCCCTTTTTGAAGTATCCAGTTTGGAAGTCTGATTGCCTTCATCCACTTTCAATAAGCCCCTTAAAATGAGCTTGTTTTTCCTCTCCTGTAAGACCCTGGTGCTAAAACTATGACAGATGGAGCAGGAATCTTGGAGATGGACTGTTCCAAGACAGTACACACAACTAATGTGTCCGTCAGTTACGGACATTTTCTGAGTACAGGAATTGCACTTTTTAAATCCTGATTTATGTTCCTTAGCTGGTTCTTTCAACATATCTACTGTAAGGAAGACAACACTACAACCATAAACAAAAAATATAAGAATTAACACATAAGGGTGATGTGCAGAGCTGTAGTAACTACAGAGGGATTAAACTGATCAGTCACAGCATGAAGTTATGGGAAAGAGTAGTGGAAGCTAGGTTAAGAAGGGAGGTGATGGTTAGTGATCAGCAGTATGGTTTCATGCCAGGAAAGAGCACTACAGATGCGATGATTTCTCTGAGAGTGTTGATGGAGAAGTACAGAGAAGGTCAGAAGTTGCATTGTGTCTGTGGATTTAGAGAAAGCATATGACAGGGTGCCTAGAGAGGAGTTGTGGTATTGTATGAGGATGTCGGGAGTGTCAGAGAAGTATGTAAGAGTGGTACAGGATATGTACGAGGGTAGTGTGACAGCAGTGAGGTCTGTGGTGGGAATGATGGATGCGTTTAAGGTGGAGGTGGGATTACATCAAGGATCAGCTCTGAGCCCTTTCTTCTTTGCAATGGTGATGGACAGGTTGACAGATGAGATCAGACAGGAGCCCCCGTGGACTATGATATTTGCAGATGACATTGTGATCTGTAGTGAGAGTAGGGAACAGGTGGAGGAGACCCTGTAGAGGTGGAGATATGCTCTAGAGAGAAGAAGAATGAAGGTCAGCAGGACTAAGACAGAATATATGTGTGTGAATGAGAGGGAGGATAGAGGCATGGTGAGGATGCAGGGAGTAGAGGTGGCAAAGGTGGATGAGTTTAAATACAATCAACAGTTCAGAGTAATGGTGAGTGTGGAAGAGAGGTGAAGAAGAGAGTACAGGCAGGATGGAGTGGGTGGAGAAGAGTGTCAGGAGTGATTTGTGACAGACGATTGAAAGGGAAGGTCTACAAGAGGGTAGTGAGACCAGCTATGTTATACGGGTTGGAGACAGTGGCATTGACAAAAAGGCAGGAGTCAGAGCTTGACGTGGCAGAGTTGAAGATGTTAAGATTTGCACTGGGTGTGACGAGGATAGACAGGATTAGGTATAAGTACATTAGAGGGTCAGCCCAGGTTGGAAGGTTTCGAGACAAAGCCAGAGAGGCAAGATTACATTGGTTTGGACATGTGCTGAGGAGAGATGCAGAGTATATTGGGAAAAAGATACTAAGGATGAAGCTGCCAGGTAACAGGAAAAGAGGAAGGTCTAAAATAAGATTTATGGATGTGGTGAGAGAGGACATGCAGGTGGTTGGTGTGACAGAGCAAGATGCAGAGGACAGGAAGAAATGGAAACAGTTGATCTGCTGTGGCAACCCCTAACGGGAGCAGCTGAAAGAAGAAGAGGAAGTGGTAATAGAAAGGTAGCAAGACAGGAAGTTTTTTTTTTTTTTTTGTAAGAGAAATGGAAGGAAAGGGAGGAGGAGAAGTCTCTAAGTTAAACGACTATCTCCTCCACCCGAGGAGACGCCTCTAACTTTAACGGTGACTCCTAAGAGGGGAAGAGAAAGGGACAAGAATCCTCTAACTAAAGTGGATTCTTGAAGAGACAACAAGACCCAAAGAAAAAACAGCTGCAAGGGAAAAAATTACCAAGGATAAGAAAAAAACTAACGCAAAGGCTATTACTATAAAAACTAATAGGTTATAAGACATAGTATTTAGAAGATTAGCAGTATTAAGCTATAAATATGAAAATTTTACAAGCCTGAGCCAGTGAAGACAATCCTGAAGCTTCAAGCAGCAAACAAGATCTGGGGAACAGCAGCTAAGCACCATGGCATAGGACTTAGCCTCGAGCCAGTAGAAGCTCTCGAGCTTTTGTATACGGCCGAGTCAGAGCCGAGTTTCAGCTCTAAACCCAACCAGCAAGAATGAAAGTGAGATGGGACAACATAACATCTCTTTGTCTCACAGAACAAAGAACAAAATGGGTGGACTGTTTTCTCCTATGTAGCAAAGAGACTGATTTCTTGGGAATCACATCCTGCCACTTAACAGGATTTCCTTGTGTACAATTCCAGGAATGGATCGTAACTCTACCTGAGGAAGTTTATTGGTGTGTTCATTTCCCCTGTATGTGAACAGCTATAAGAATAATTAGAATTCCACTACCTTTCTACAAATACAATATGAATATGTGCCAGCTTCTTTGTTCATGTAGCACACCAATGGTTGCTTGTCTGATTGGCGAAAAGGGAGCTATTGTACTGACTCCCTTCCAGATCTTTGAAAGTGAGAAACACTATTCTTACCCCAGTTCTTGAGGGAAGCATTTTCCAGGGATAAGGTAGGAATCCAGGAGATCTGCCCAGTGCACTAGCAAAAGGTCAGTTGCCAGAGCCTGTAGTAGCTTGTCCACAGTTCTAAGGTACAGTGACAGGGATGTGAGACTAGCAGCAGTTTTATATAAGCAAGACTGCTCTACAGCCACTGACATGTCATTTTCCACTATAATCCCCACATCCTCAAGCATGTGAATGGAACTGTGAAGAATTTGGCCATTATGTGGTGCATGCAGCACAAGAAGGTCTGAGCATGGACCATCTGTTGTAATATTCTTGGGTCCTATCTAGATCAAGATTGACTTGCAATTATCTAGATCAAGATTGACTTGCAATTATGAGTCTCCAAATTTCTCTTAATGAAGGTAGTCTTATGAAATTGGACTATAAGAGACCTCACCCAGTTTATGGCATTAAGGATAATGTGTCTGTTAAGCTGTGAAAATTTGAAATGGATTTATAGGAAGATACTAACAGTACAAGCATAAACATGATACTATCATTATGAGGAAATAACCTGTTTAATATATATACATACCACAGAGTTTTATGACCTAGGAGAACTACAACTATTATTCCACTTCACAAGGCTGGACCATTAATTGAACCCAGAAACTACAGACCTATTAGTCTGAACAGTGTAATACGCAAAGCCATGAAATGGATTATCATGGAAATGATCAACAAAAACATAGGCAACATTCAGGCACTGGACTCAACCCAGTTTGGCTTTGACAAGGGAAGTCATGCCTACTAAACCTGATGGACTTCTTTGAGAAGGTCACCAAGGCAATGGATGAGGTGAAAACAGTGCACAGCTCCTACCTGGACATGGCTAAGGTGCTCAGTACAATACTCCACTCGGGTATAGTTGACAAACCTCACTAAACTGGGCATATACCCCCCCTACATAACTGGATTGCCAGCTGGCTCACAGACAAGAAGTCAAGACTGGTGATCCTATTCCACTAAGAGATTGGTTACCAGTGGGGTAACTCAGGACTCCATGCTGGGACCATGCCTATTTGGTATTTGTTTCTCAGAAGTAAAGGCTAATGTCAAAGCCCATTGGCTGACCAGGTTCGCAGATAATTGCAAGTTGGGAGCTATCATAGATTCCCTCCACGATACAAACATCTTACATAATGGTCTAACACAGACAATTGACTGGTGCCAAAGTTACAGATTAAAATTCAATCCCAAGAAATGCATTATACTGCCTTTTGGGAAAACTGTCACCCAGGCTAATTACTCCACTGATAAGAAACCCTAATAGTTGACCTGGTAGCCAGGGGTCTGGGGACATATGTATGCAGTACTTTGGCCTTTGATTAGCATGTGGCCAAGTTAGTAGGAAAAATCATTTTATGTCACCCACCTTACAGGTAAGAGTATGGCAGCCAGGTCCGAGGAAGTCATAGTACCACTTTATTCAACCCTTATCAGACCCATCATTGAGTATAATTTCTATTCAGCTTGTACATGATCAGACATATGCAACAAATGGACTGTCCACAAAGGTTACTAACCAGGAGAATCCAGGGTATGAACACACTGTCCTATATAGTTCACCTTAAATACCTATCTGTATACTTGGTTTCCTACAGGTTATTGGGAGGTGATCTATGCCTGGCCTGCAAGGCATCCTCAGATCCAGCTTTAATGGACCTTTTGCACATCTCCAAAACAAATAGTATCAGAACCATTAAATCCAAAGATTTAAGTTTTGCTTGTGATACAAATAAGACACGTCAGTGAGACAGATATTTGTTTCAGAGTATCCCCATGCTCTGGAACAGGCTCCCCATCCATATGAAACAGAGTCCATCCCTAACCTATTTAAGGGAAACCCTGACTAATGGATGGGAAATTAGAAATTCACCAGGGATCTGACTTCTGACTGACTTCCTGCTTTCAAAAGCACGTTATTAGGTACTGTAGGTTTATTGATGACCTATTTTTTGGTACAAGGAGGACAATAATTAGTTTCAAACTTTGTTTTTGAGTTACATAATAATAGATTCCATTTGGAATTTGATGGTCTTAAAATAGGGACCCGAGTATCTTTCCTGGATGCCATATTGAGTATTGTGGAAGGAAATAATTTATATACATCAGTTAATAGGAAATTTGAAGAGGGGACCCAGTTTGCACATGGACAAAGTTGTCACCTCCCCCCCACCCCATACATTGGAGGCATTACCTTTTGGTGAAGTCCTTAGGATTTCTAGGTTGTGCAACAACGACTATGACTTCAAACAAGAATTGTGTAAAACTATTGAGATGTTTTAGAGAAGGGGATATAGTAAAGAGACAATTGATAAAAGCTGTAAAATTTCTTTTAAAAGAAATGATAAAAGGGGAAGTAGTGATGTAGATAATCCAATTGCTACTTCTCTATATAATAGGGACAAAGAACAGACTGGTACCATCTATTTTGTAATTACATATAGCTGTTTTAGCTTTTAGATGGTACAGCAGGTGAAGTATTAATGGGAATATCTCTGTTCCCTGAGAAATGTGGCTGAATGGCTGAAGGAAAAACTGGGGATTTCCTTTAGAAGAGGCAAAAATATTCAGAATTTTATAGTGAGGAGTAAATTCACTATGCCCCCCCCATGAATTTAGAACATAGAGTAATATTAAGTGGGCCTTCAATTTGTGGTAAATGTAAGGCGTGTAAATTTGTGGTTAAGAAATTTCCATAAATTAATAATATATTCTTTAATACATGGGATCATTTTACATGTAATACCGAAGGCGTTATTTACGATTTTATATTGGGGAGACAAAGAGGTCATTTAAAGTAAGACTAATGGATCATGCAAGGGGTATCAGCAATAATAAAGAAGAAAGCTCTGTAGCAATGCATTTTAAGAAATTCCATCAAGGCAGTAATGAGGGGCTAAAAGGAACTGTTTTAGAGAAAATCAATGCATCCCAATTTGATGTAAATAATTTAAAAAAAACAGTTATTATTTAAAGAATCTGTTTATGTCTTAAAAGTTGGTACTTTATACCCTTATGGGCTGAATGAAGAATTGAATTGGAGAGTATTAATTTAGCCTTTTAATTGCTCTATTTCATTGTTTAATTTTTTAATTGTATAATTAATTAACTATTGATTGCTGCTAATATTTAAAGCACATGTGTTTCTAAGGTTCTTTACTCCTTGAAGGCTACAACTGAGATGTTAGAGGGAAAGAGCTTATTTTTATTAAAGTTTTTGGATTACTGACTGGTTGCATTTTATTATTTTGTCTTGCTTGGTGGTTGCTATTGTCTGACCCCCATGTCTCTGATAGAGGCAGACAATAATACTCAAACTAACCCCCCAACGTAACCCCTAATGGCATACTAAATAACATACCCCCTTCTAATAAATGCCCATGATACATAGGGGAGCAACTGGGTAGGGATACACTGCCAGGCTTATAAAGACCCTGGTGCTTGTTAGCCTACTATAAACCTATGAACCTATGAAGAAAAATTCTTTTAAAAGCTACAGATTTACATATTGTCATGATATACAACTGTTGATATGTTATGGAGATACAAACATGTAGAAAAATATCTGTATTTCTTGCACAGTCATAAGGGGAATTACTCTATTACAAAAGTCCATTATATATTGTGCAATAATCTCTAGTTTGACAATGAAGGCTATATGCACTTTCCAAACATATGCTGCATACTGAAACACAACTTTTGAAGTAAGGGATGGGAGCATTACAACATTTAAGAAATCCTAACTAAATACTGGTAATTCAAGAGGCAGTGGTCTTAAGGTTAGATGGTACGTATAGGTAAAGGCTATCAAAAGCTGAGAACTTGTAGTGGTAAGCATTGGTAATCTGGTGGCCAGTAGCATGTAATGTGAGTTTGGTGGGAGTGTAGAAAGTTAAAGGAGACTGAAATGAAGGCAAACAAAAAGGATAACACAGAAAATGAAAGGGAGTAAAGGTAACACACAGGCATTCATCTGAATCTTTTCCATACAAATGCTAAATCCATATCTATATGTTATATTGTTAACCGCAATTTCCATTATTCTGTAGATCATCTACCCAATTAACAAAGAAGATCATACTGTACACAATACAGTACCTTCAGCTGACAGTCAGAAATGGGTAATTTGTAACTGAACTGTTCATGGAATTACCAATCATACTGCTATACTGTGATTGCAACTGCTGTTACAGTGAATCAGACACTGAAAACCACTTCCAGGGACTAGGGAGGATCACTGTTTTCTACTGTTGTGTGACTGTGAAGGCATTAAAAATAAGTTGGAAATGTGTATAGGGTCTTTGCCCACATGGGGGTACAATAAGGTGGGTCTATATCATATGATCGAAGTTCCAAAACTTCAAATCATTAAAGGACGAACTTTAATGACTGAAGTCTCGGAAGTTCGAACACAAAAAAAAAAGTAAAAAGAGTAAAAAAAAAAAAAAAAAGTCTATGCCCCACTGCACCCCCACACCCCCCGCTACTTAAATATATCAACTCCAAGATCACACTACAGTGCAGTAAAGGGAAATCTTCCCTTTCCATGCTCTATGGCAATCTCCGTTATATGCTTCGAGGTTTTACAACTTCGATCATTACAGTTCATTCTTTAATGATTCGAAGTTGTAAGACTTCGATCATATGTTAGGAACCCCAGTAAGGCTTGACCCCTGAAAACAATTGTCTGTCACTGAATATTGTTTTCAGGAAGTCTGCTTCACTGTAACCACTTTCACAATGACTGTCATCAATAAATCAACAGATATCCATAATTTGTCAGAGTCTGTATCAGTCAAGGGACAGCAGTTGGCTTCATGCTGTCTGGCCTTGTCTCATGATGCAGGGAATCCAAAATGCTGCAGTATCAAAACCCAACATGTTCCTTACCTTCTGTAGAACAGCATGTATGCCTCTTGCTTCAGCACTACCTTGATACTGCAAGGATGCACCTTAGAGTCATTCATCTTGTACCACTGCCCATCGCTGCCCTGCAGAAACACAACACATAGTGAGCTGGAACATTCTGCAATAAAAAAGTGTAGATAAAAACAAACATTTGTATATTATAATCCATCATAATTTGTTAATGAGTAATGGAAAATGTCACTAACTGAGACAGCAAGATTACCTGCAGCTAATGAAGTGAAGGTTATCATTAACTCGTCTTTTTATACTACATGAAATACCACATGCTACATTACAACTTCCTGACTGCACTGATGAATTGATCATATAGTTTTCACTACCTCCTCGTACTGCAGGAGGCATGAGACAGTGACACATATGAGGCATGAATCATGAGGAGACCACTCTGCTGTAATCCCTCCAAATGCATAGTGATACAGCTGGGGAATCAAAACTTGGGGTCAGTCTTAAGAACATACAGAAAGACAAGAACTTAGGAATACAAATAAAGCAGCATGAGTATCATCTTCAACCCCTTTTTCCTATCTTTTACATGGGGGCGGGACGTCCTGTCAACTGTCGCCTACTCTGTCTATTCAGTGCCACTTTCCTGCCATCTTCGACACTCAAGCCTGATTGTCACAGGGCTTCCCTCACACAATCTATCCACCTCTTTGCTGGATGCCTTTGTTTCTTCTTGCCTGTCTGTCTCAAATCTTCTTCACCAGACTGTCTTCTGCTTTTCTGCACATGTGCCCAAACCACCATAATCTGTTCATTTTGACTTTTTCTGCAACTGGAGCTACTTTTGGTTTTTGCTCTTATGTCCTCAATTCTGTCCCTCAGTGTGCATCCTACTCACCTGTCTCAGGCACTTAATCTCCCTCACCTCTTGCTTCCTCAACTGCTCTGACTTTACTGCCCATGTTTCTGTAACATACAGTAGTACCGGTCTCACTACTGTTTTGTACACCTCATTTTTCAGCCTCTTTGGCATTCTTCTGTCAAACACTGCCCTTGACACTCTGTGCCAGTTGGCTGCACCCCCTCTGATTCCACCTTTGATATCCTCATTTAGACTTCCCATCTCCTCAACCACCTCTCCCAGATACTTGAAGCTGTTAATCTGTTCCACTATTTTCCCTTTTATCTGAATGTTCATCTTCTTCTGACTTCCCATTTCCTGTGATTACAACTGTCTTATCTGTACTCAGTTTCAACCCATGTGCCTTCAGTTTTGCATTCCATTCCCCTGTCCTTTGCTGAGGTTCCTGCTCACAGTCGGCCTGTAATGCCACATTGTTTGCATACAATAACTTTGTTGCTCTGTCTCCTCCAACCTGTTTGCTAATGTAGGCCATTATCAGCATGACTAACAGTGGCTTCATAGCTAAACCCTTCTGAACCCTGATACACACCCACTCCTACTTGGAACCCCTCTATGAGACCAAACACTGTTCTTACTTGAGTCAATGGGTCCTTTTACATAGCCTATACTAATTATACCAATGTTTCTGAAACTTAGAACTACCACAGGACTGCCCAAATCAGCTTTCTTGGGGCCTTGCCATATGCTTTCTCCAAGTCTAAGAATACCCAGTTGGACTCTTTCCTCATCTCTAGCTTCTTCTCAAATATTTGTCTCACTGCAAACGTCAGGTCAGCTGTGCTGCATCCTGATCTGAATCCAAACTGTTCATCTCCAATCTTACTTTCTACTACTCTGTGTATCTGTCTATCAATCACCCTCTTCATAATTTTCATGCATTGTGATAGGAGATTGATACCTATATAGTGCCCACAGTTGTGAATGTCCCTGTGTTCTTGAATAATGGCACTAGTATGCTTATTCTCTACTCATCTAGGATACACCTTTCTCTCCATACTGTGATGAGTACCCACAGAAGCCATTTCTCCCCTAGCTCACCCAACATCCTTATCATATTTGCTGTGGCTTCAGTTGAGCCTGATACTTTCCTTGGCTTTATTTTCCTTAGTGCTGTTCTTACTTTTTCTATGATGGGCTCTTCTTTTTCTTCTTTCATTGCAGGCTCTGTATGCAACAACACAGCTTCTGTGGGGTTTCCTTCATCCAGAAGCTGCAGGAAGTACTCTTTCCAACTGCCTTTGATGTCCTGTGGACTGGTAAGCAGGTTGCTGTTGGCATCCCTTATGAAGGGTATCTGACTATCTTCCTTATCTTTTTGTCTTTGCCTTGCAACCTGGCATAGTTTCTTTGTGCCATCTACTGAGTCACTTTCCAGAAGCTGGTAGAGTGCCTCTGATGTCTTGTTCTTTGCTACTGGAACTCCTCTCTTAGCTTCTTTGTAGCCAACCAGTATTCCTTCCTAGCCAGGTACACCTTTTTATCTCCCACTTTTTCCTGTACTCCTTGTTTCTTTTGATGACTTCCTGCACTTCTGCATTCCACCACCAGCTTTCCTTATGTACATTATTTCAACACATGGCTCAGCTGTATATTTGTTCTGTAGTTCTCACACAGGCTGTTTTGAGGCACTGCCATTCTTCTTCTACTCTACCTACTTCCTCTTTCCCTTGAGGGGCTAGAGTTGTGAGTAATTCCTTGAACTGTTGTGCTTTCTCAACTTCTAGGTCTTCAGCCAGGTCTCTGTTGACTCTAGAGTCTTCTCTGACCACTGCTTGCAACTGATTGTGGCAACCAGTGGTTTATACTGTGAGACAACTGTTTCAATGGGGATAACTTTGTAATCACTGACTTTAGCCCACTACTCCTTCCTTACTAAGAGAAAGTGTATCTAAGTTGCATGTTGGCCACTCTTGTATGTGATCTTGTGACTTTCTCTTTTGCTGAACCACGTGTTGGTCAACATCAAGCCATTCACCAGAGAGAAGACTAGAATGTCCTTTCCATTATTCCTGTTGGCCCACCTATGTGGACCCAGACAGAACTCATATTCTGTTCTGTCTGAATCAATATGTACATTCAGAGCTCCTATTATCAGCACTAATTCATGCTGCCTAGCTATATCTAGTAGGTTTTGCAATTACTGTCTGAATGCACTCTTTTCCTCGCTGTCACAACCCTGCTGTGGGGCATATACTGAGATCATGAAAAGTGCCCTATCGTACTGGAGTTTGAAAGTCATGAGTCTGTCACTAATTTTGATGACATCCCTCAGTATCTTCTGAAGCCACTTCCTCACCACAATTACCAGATCATTTCTAGCCTGTCCTCCTGAGTAGTAGACTCTGAATCATAAGCCAAGTGGCTTTGCTGGACTGCCCTTCCACATAGTCTGCTGGACATATAGGATTTCTAGCCTTCTCTTTACAATTATATCATCCACTTCCAAGCTCCACCCTGTCAGTAAACCCACAGTGAGTGTAGCAATGTAGCAATTCTTAGTTCACGTTTGGCAGATTGATTGCTTTTACACTCAGCTTTACCTCAACCAAGCTGTTCCAGGTAACACAAGCTGGGCAGCTGGACACTGGCCATCCATTAGCTTATAGATCCAAGGCTGCTGGGCTTTATGGCAGGTACATACTGGCCAACAGGGCATGTACACCTCTCCCACTGTTAGCATGGGTCCCTGGAGTAGGTCAGAATAGGACTGGTCTTCAGCCCATTATCACTGGCAAATAACCATGCCCTTTTGGTGACATTAGTCAACATGACCAAATCACCTAGAGCTCTGCCACAGCATGCACTCTATGACTCGTGTTCTCCTATCTTGGGGATACTGCACACCACCATAGATGCCCAAAGCTGTTGGTCTGTACTCTTCCCCTAGAGCCTGTGCAGAGACACAAGGAGAACATGCAAATTCCATATAGGTACTAGCCAGAGGTCAGGATCAAACCTTGTTCCTTGTGCATGAGAGGTGAAGGTCTTAACATGGGCTTAATATAGCATCATCATTCTGGATTAGAAAAATAAAGAAGCATGAACACTCAGCTTATATGTACATGGATGAACCAGGTAGCATCCAGGATTAGAAAAATAAAGATACTCCTGTAAACAAAGACAAGTAAGACTACATCTGGAGAACCACATTTATTTATTTACATTTGTTTACTGGAAAGTCCAACTGGGCCAGAAGCCCATTTTTATAGGAGGCCGGGGGAGAAAAGTTCCACAGAAATATAAGCAATATACAATAATTAAATAGTAGAATAGTATACCTACTGTAAGATACAGAATACACATCTTCTAGTTAGTCTATACAAAGTAGTATTCAGTACAATACACTACACAATACACTTCAATACACATGCAGGTAAGGGTCCATTATAACCATCCCAGAGTATGACCACAGCTGAAATACCATGTACTAGTGAAGATGCTGCTATAACCAGAGCTAGGTGAGATCACAGCTGAAGTATTGCACACAAATAGGATGCTGCTATACCCAGATCCAGGAGAGACCACAGCTGAAATAAAATGCATAGTTGGTCTTATAAGATGCTGTTATAATGAGGCTGAAGAAAGACCACAAATACAATGTACAGATACAGATAACCCTAAAACCAGCCCTAGATGTAATGTACAAAAGAGGAAGAAGCCATTATAACCAGGTAAAAGTAAACACATAGCAGAATACAATGCAAAAGTGAAGATATCCCTGAGACACTCCACAGCAAGACTACCGCGTACACATGAAGATAACTGTAGAACCAATTTCTATGAATATCAGAACTGGAGTACTATATAGATATGAAGATGCCATTAAAATTAGGACAGTAAAACAGATGGAAAGAGTAACATGTAGAGGAAAAGGTAGCCCCATAACCAGGCCCAAGTGAAATCACAGCAGGAGTGTTTGTATACAGATGAAAATCCCCTATAACCAGATTTGAGTGGGATCACAGGTGGAATACCATATACAGATTAAAATACCCTTATAACCATCCTAGACTGTGACCACAACTAGAGTACCATGTACAGATAAAAATGCCCCTATGACCAGGTCAGAGACCACATTTAGAGTGCCTCCTACACATGAAAATACCCCTATAAACATATCTGAGTGAGATCACATGTGGATCATCATGTACAGGTGAAAATAACCCTGTAACCATGCCCAAGTGAGACCACAACTAGAGTGCCACGTACATATGAAAGTTCTTTTGTAACCATGCCTAAGACAGACCACAGCTGGAGTGACTTGTACAGATGAAAGTAATCCTGTAACCATGCCCAAGAAGACCACAGCTGGTGCGCAATATACAGATGAAAATAACCTTGTAATCACACTCAAGAGAAATCACAGCTGGAGTGCTACATACAGATGAAAATGTCCCTACAATTAGATTTAACTGAGATTACAGGTGGAGTACCATGCATATTTCTGGAATCATTACAGGGAGAAAGTTGCAATAATGTCTGAAATTGTACAAAGAAAGGCAACCAGTATGGTGAGGGAACAAAGAGGGTTTCATATGAAGATAGGCTTAAGGAACCTGAAGTCTCTATTAGGTTTATAGGTAGTCCCTTCCCATTGAGGAGACTAGCCCCATTTCCAAAATCTTCAAGAGCACCCTTTGGTTAAGTGACTTGCACAGAGCCATTCAACAGGCAAATGGAGGCTGAGGAAATCAATCACTGGGCTACAGGAAGCAGATTATTCATAACTCAGCCTTAATCTGCTGCATTCACTGCCTGATTCTTCACTTGATAACTAGAGAGTTGGGAGATGCTTTAGGTACATAGGTAATAAGAACGAAGTGTGATGTAATTCTGGGAAGGGAAAAGGTGATGGACAGCAATGATTACACCTACTAGCTTAATCCTGGACATTAGGAAGCACTTCTTTACTGAGCTAGTAAAAGACAAGTTGAATAATTTACCATAACTGTAACAAAGATCAGAAATAGCTGGGGAATTAAAAAAAAAAGACTGTGGTATCTGACATGATAGCACAGGAAAGGGAAGGAGCCAGTGCCAGCTGTGGGTATGAGGGTGAACCTGAGTTGCTGATGGTTATGTCACCTGAGTTGCTGATGGTTATGTCATTCATCCTGTGGGGTGGTGACTGTCCTTGTGCTACTGGGCAACAGTACCAGCAAGGATGGCTCTGACATGCATACAGCTCTGAGTGCAACAGTCTGTCAAGGAGCACAGTGTACTGCACCTGGGGCAGAGTACAGTGATATGAAAGCATGTTGACATGTAGGTCAGACCTAACAGTCATTCATTCTGCCTAATGATCAGCAAGAGTGGACTAGACACATGCCCTAAAAACCCAGGTCAGCTGTAGATAACTGCCTACTGACACTTACATCTTCCCCTCACCACCAGAGCAAAAGATGAAGTTCCTCAAATACATTTCCCCTGGAAATGAGACCCCCCAGGATGATGTGGGATACTAATACTGGACAGAATGGATGAATAAATGTGTTAGCAGAGTGGAAGGGAAGGTGTATGATCAAATGGTTTGTAAAGAGCAAAAAAATACTTCTTTGTTATGACCTTTAGCCCTTTAAGTTTCCACTTGCAATTCAGTACTAACCTCAGTGTTGACACTTACCTTCACAAAGCAATAGTAATGCCCAGAACTACTGTCATATCCTGCATGGACCAGCACAGCATACAGTCTATACTTGATAGCATCTCCTGTGGTGTCAGACATGTAAGGACGTAGGTTGATTACTTCAGGGTAGCTCACATTCTGGTGAGAAAGACAGAGAGAGAAAAAATGTTTAAAAATTTTCATCTGATATCATTATATTACAACTCCTAAAGCCAAAGTAACTATGAGAAGTAGTAACATGCATTGAGAAACATCATATATATACCTCTCTGACTGTCATATGCTAGCACTGCTGGACCTTTCAGAGAAATGTAGGTTCTAAGTTATTAAGTGCTAATAAAAAGAGCATACAGCAGAACTAAAAAATATGAACTGCAACCCAGAGATACTTTCCCAACATATCCTCTCTCATATAAGCATAACGAGCCCTTTCATAGAATTAAATATACTCACCACTGACCAGATTCAATGCATAAGCTCAGTCTATTTGCCCAAAGAAAACTGCAACAGACTGGAAATGGCATTGAGAGTATATATCAATTCAAAGCTGGACAGCATTTCATCCGTATTTATTCTATGGGCTAAATCTTGTTTGATGTCCCAGCAATTTTGTCTGAAGACTTAGATTTACAGCAAGGAAATATGACAATGGCAAATAAACACAAGTGCAAGTGTGTGCTCATGTTCATGTGTACATGCATGCACAAGTGTGTGTGTGCATGACTCTGAAAGCATGTGCGTGTGGGATTAAGGGTCACTGTGGTAGTATAAGTCCAGTTTAAACAAGAAACAGTACTATGCATACTTGGATACTATGTAAGGTACAACACTGTTGAACAGAACAAAATAACTTAGTAATAGTCACACGTTTGTCATGGTTTTGATATTAGAGACCTACCTTTGATTAAGTAACAGAAGGCTATAAACATTCTCAAAGTGGACAAACATGAAAGAAGGAGAAGACACCATGCTTGGAGATGGGCAAGACAGATGGAGACAACAATGGCCATATACAAGATGAGAGAATGAGGAAGTGAAAAAGAAACTCTCTGAGATAAAACACAAAGTTATCAGTTAGAGTCCATAGAAATCTGGCCTATGTGCTGCAGAACCCCTGACAAAAATCTTGAGCAGATCACTGGCTATATCAGAACTGTCTGTGGACTCTAAAACTGCAAATGTGGTACAACTGTACAAAGGGAAGCAGGAAAAATCGGAGGAATTAGAAGCCAGTTAATTTAACAACACTGGCAGGGAAAGCCATGGAGAGAATCTTGAGGAAGTGTGGCTGTATTTCTAGACAACAGCAATCTCTAGGATAGCAATCAAGAGCAGTTCATGGCAAAATGAGCTGTCAGTCAAACTTGCTGCAGTTTTACAGTTTATTTGGTACAGGAAACCAACAGACACAGTCCACCTGCACTACATCAAGGTCTGTGACTCCATCCCAAACAAGAAGATAATACATAAATGGGAGGGGCTGGAGTAATACTGGTACTGAGGAAATAAGCAGCTGTGTGTTTGAAAAGAAGGATGCAGAGGGTTGTGGTGAGAGGGATAAGTCAATAATTAGAAAAGAGACAAGTGGAGTGCCTCAGGGGGTCTGTCCTGAGTTTAGTACAGCTTGTTTGTCTTAGAGATATGTAAGGGACTAGAGAACAGGATCAACCCCCAAATAATGATGCAAAACACATGTACAGTACAGTAGATGGGAAGAAGTGTCCAAGGAAGGTTTTGGAAATGCTGACCATGTTGAGAGAAGAAAGGTGACAGCTGAAGTTCAAAGTAGAAAAATGCAAAGTACTGCACTTGGGCGACAGCTGTCCTGGTGTGAAGTATCAGGTTAATGAGTAGAACTGATGGTTAAAAAGCAGGAAAAAGTTCTGGGAGTACTGACTACCATTGTTTGACCACCAGAAGTAAAGTGAGTGCACAGTGATAGCACCAACACAATGCTGGGGTACATAATCAATGAAATAGACTCCAGAAGCCAAGAGACAATGTTTCCATCCAACAGGGACTTGGCCAGATCTCATCTTGAATACTGTATGCAGTTCAACATCCATACAGGAATAGAGATATCAAGTTGCTGTAAAGAAGACAGATTAAAGCCATTATAAAGATTCATGAGGTGGGAAAAGGAATAAGACTAGAGGAGTCAGTGCTCTTCTCAGCTGAGACTAGAAGAGGCAGAGGGGACTAATACTGGTATACAAGATATGTCAGGGAGATATGAAGGAGTCTTTCTAAACGGGAGGAACAGAAGGGAGAAGAGGGGCTATAGCAACAGATTGTAGGGATTAACTACTCCTTCAAACTCCCAAGAGTATTTCTTTACACAGAAGGTGCTGAACCCATAGAATGCAATATTGGAAAGAGATGTGACAAGGCCATCTGCAGACGCATTCACAATGGCATAGGGTACATGAAGATTGTGTAAGGGGGATGGTAGGAATGGAAGGGAGTTATGACATTAACTGCACTTAAAGGTTAAACTCAATAGGTCTGTCTCCTTCTGATATCAAGCAAATGTAAAGGAAGCATTGCAGAGCACAGGGGAGAGAAGTAAGCCAATTTACAGTGGCTGGCTGTTCCATGTGATGCTAACATTAACTGGATGGCATGGCTAAGAGTCTTTCCAGTTTGTTGACTGGAACATGTTCTGATTTATCATATCTGAAATTCATTTTGCCTGCCTATGTGCCATTTACAGATTTAAACATTTGTGAAAAGAGTCAAAATATAACCTTAGATGACTTTACTTTATCTTGTAAGTGCATGTAGTGATGACATTATAAATCATACCTGTAGATATTCTTCCTGTAATATATTCCATTTTCTTCAATGTAAAAAATAGAAATATGCATCTTTGTGGATGCCATTAATACAAACTCTGGCTGTCCTATATCTACAGTCCTCTCACAGCTCTGCTTATCTGAAACTTTCCCAGGAAAGGCTGGTACATGGAATATTGGTACCATACTGCTTGGTGCTTCTAATTTAATGATCACACTGACTTCTTCTAAATGAGATGAGGACTACAGTAGCTGTGAGTGACATGCCATTCTTACTGTACTAAACAGCCATAAACCTTATTCCTCTTCCAAGCCTTTTTCACCTTCACCTTCACTACTCTTGCTATACTGAACAGCTGTAAACCTCTTTCTCCTTAAATGTTTACACTGTACTGAACAGCCATAAACCACCGTCTCCTTCAGTGCTTTTACTGTACTGTACTGAACAGCTCTACGCCTCCTTCCCTTTCAATGCTCTTACTGTACTGCACAGCTGTAAGCCTCCATATCCTTCAATGTTCTTACTGTACTCAACAGCCATAAACCTCCATCTCCTTCCGTGCCTTCTTCCCCTTAAATGTTTATACTGTACTGAACAGCCATAAACCTCTGTCTCCTTCAGTGCACGTACTGTACTGCACAGCTATAAGCTTTCTCCACAGGGTTGCCAGATTTCCGACTGGCCGGGTAGGGACTAAAAAAAAAAAAAAAAAAAATAGGTCTTTCACTGTAAGTGAAGACTAAAAAAAAAAAAAAAAAATCTTCCACATCTTTAATGCGGAACATCACAGTTCCGCATTAAACAGAAGTAGCTCTGTGTTTATTTTTTATTTGATTGTCCCAGGCCAGTCAAAAATAAATAAACACAGACCTATTTCTGTTTAATGCGAAACATCACAGTTCCGCATTACACAGAAGTAGCTCTGTTTTGCGATGTTTTGATTGGCCCGTATACCGGTATACGGGCCAATCAAAAATCACTAAACACGGAGCTACTTCTGTTTAATGCGGAACATTGCAGTTCCGCATTACACAGAAGTAGCTCTGTTTTGCGATGTTTTGATTGGCCCATATACTAGCATACGGGCCAATCAAAAATCGCTAAACACGGAGCTTCGTTTAATGCAAAACGGCCGCATTAAACACAAGAAGCTCCATGTTTAGCAATTTTTGATTGGCCCGTATGCCGGTATACGGGCCAATCAAAAAAAAAAAAAAAAACAAAGCGGAGGCTGCCCGGGATTTAAACCGGCAGGGCGGGACTCGGGATCAGGCTGCTGATCTCGGGACAGTCCTGCCCAAATAGAGACGTCTGGCAACCCTGTTTCTCCCCCTTAAATGTTTACATTGTACTGAACTGCCATAAACCTCCTCCCCCTTCAGTGTTTACTCTACTTTGTTGCTGTATAACTGTATTTTTGCATACTGCAAGTGCTATTCTTTTGACTATAAGTGATTAATCTATGCTTCATTGTGAGTTTTTTCTTACTGAGTTCTTAACCTTAAAATTGAGTAGCATAGTCTAAATATAGGTCTGCGGCATCCAGAGCTTAAGCTACACAGTTTTAAACCCTTTTGAGGTATTCCATCTACAAGTTAACTGTTTTTTCTGCAAAAAAAAAACATTTTTAAGCTTGTGTTTTCCTGTTACTAGAGTAGTCCAGATACCAATTTGCTGTATCCAGGACTGTTTTGTAAGTTTCTGAATTCCCCAGAACTTTCTGTGTTAGAAGGAAGCCTTCCAGCTTATCAGTGGGAGTGGTAAGCACTTGGTAGCCTACCTACCACAAGAGGAGTGGTTTCTGGCTCTGAAATTGTAGTTTATTGGCCGTTTGGGTAGTTTTTCTATCGCTTTCAACGTTCTGGTTTAAAAGCCCGTGTTTGCGCGGATTTGCGATTGTTTAAGCTCTGCAGATCCTGTTTTGGCATCATGCAGACTATAAGAGCAAGAGAAAGGAGAAAGAGAGACTTTAAGTGCCTCCATTTTTATTTTTTCTGATTATACTGCTTCCTGCACTTGATTTAAGTTGTCTTTTCATTTAACTGCATTTATTTTAACTGTATTTGGTTTAATTTTGCTACACTCTGAAGTGTGCTAGCTTGCACTGTATTTAAAGTATTTTTTATCACTGTTTTAACTGTTTTTCTGCAAAAAAAAAAAAAAGTTCTCAGCTTGTTTCCTGCCTTTCCTGTTGCTAGAGTAGTCCAGTTACATATTTGCTGTATCCAATACTGTTTTGTAAGTTTCTGGGTTCCCCAGACCTTTCTGTGTTAGAAGGAAGCCTTCCAGCTTATCAGTGGGACTGGTAAGCACTAGGTAGCCTATCTACCACAAGAGGAGTGGTTTCTGGCTCTGAAATTGTAGTTTATTGGCTGTTTGGGCAGTTTTTCTATCCCTTTCAACTTTCTGGTTTAAAAGCCCATGTTTGTTCAGGTTTGTGATTGTTTAAGCTACGCGGATCCTGTTTTGGAGTCCTGCAGACTATAAGACAAACAGCAAGGAGAAAGAGTGACTTTAAGTGCCTCCATTTTGATTTTTTCTGATTATACCACTTTCTGCACTTGATCTAAGTCGTTTTTTCATTTAACTGCATTTATTTTAACTGTATTTGCTTTAATATTGCTACACACTCAAGTGTGCTAGCTCGCACTGCATTTAAAGTATTTTTATTACTGTTTTAACTGGGTTTTTTTTTGCAAAAACTGTTTTTCTGCAAAAAAAAAAAACCCAAAAAACAAACAAACAAAAAAAAGTTCTCAGCTTATTTCCTGCCTTTCCTGTTACTAGAGTAGTCCAGATACAGATTTGCTACATCCAGGACTGTTTTGTAAGTTTCTGAGTTCCCCACACCTTTCTGTGTTAGAAGGAAGCCTTCCAACTTATCAGTGTGACTAGTAAGCCCTTGGTAGCCTATCTATCACAAGAGGAGTGGTTCTTGGCTCAAAATTGTAGTTTATTGGCCGTTTGGGCAGTTTTTCTATCCCTTTCAACTTTCTGGTATAAAAGCCCGTGTTTGTGTGGGTTTGCTCACCTCACAGTGCCGCTAAACTGGGGTAAATTATTACTGGTGCCAGAAAGTCTGCTCTTTAATTTTTCCCTTAGATCTTGCTAGTTCTCTTCTCTCTCGCACTTTAATTAGCTTATTTGCCTAGCACTTCATCAGGCTTTTTGTAGCAATTATTGTAGCACACATAAGTGCTATCAGGACTAGACGTCCTATAAGGAAACAACTCCAGTACTTAATAATGATGACCATCCCTCCTGGCATGTCTAAAGGTCAGTTCCCTGTGCTTTCTCCTGTTAACCTGGTAAACTTGGGCATTCTGAGGCAGTGTAGCAACTGCCTCATGTACACAGACAACCCTCTGCTCTTACCTCCCAACACTCATACTTGTGAGAGATGTACGTATATTTCCAAATTGGAAGCCATGTACTCTCCAACCAAGACTGGAATAGCTGGTCAAGAAGAGAAGGTCAACACCTGCACCACACCATATGGAACAACTAGCCCTCCAGCTTGCCCAGTGCAATAATGATAGGTGACTCAATAGTGAGGCACACTGATTTCCCACTCACTAGGTTGAATAAGGAGAAAGTAACAGTCAGCTGTCTATCGGCTGCCAGAATCCAACACATAACACATGCACTCAGATATCTCCACAACAAGTACAAGTATGAGTCATTGTCCATGTGGGTGTGAATGACCTGAGATGCACCTCCCTGGACTATATGAAAAGAGACATGGTGGAGCTCTCATATTATGTGGCCCAGGCAGGTACAACCCTAGCCCTGAGCAGCATCCTACCGTCATCCAGAATTATACCGCAGTACAAACAGAAAATGACTGACCAGCAAATGGCTAGGTTTCTGGTGTCATTCTAAGGGGATCCAGAATCTGTCTGCTTGGGATGACATGACTGACAGACCTTGATGCTTTGCCAGAGATGGCCTGCATCTGTCACCCCTTGGTTTCTGGTACTGGCTAAGGCTCTTGCCACCTTATAGTGCCTTTTTAGGTGGTGTTCCAAAGACCAAATTACCACCATAACAGCTATAAATAAATTCAATCTGAGGGTCATGCTGCTCAACGCTAGAAGTCTAAATCTCAAGATGCAATGACTACAAACACTCCTCAAAATGGAGAACATCGACATTTGTGCTGTAATGGAGACTTGGTTTAAAGCAGCAGAAAGCACCCCTGTGCTACCAGGCTATAACTCATTCCACACCTTTCGGCCCCAGAACATGGACCAAAGCTCCAAAGGCGGTGGTGTCTCCATATTCATAAAGGATATGCACACCTCCAGACTAGTAGCCCAGAATAACGCGTCTGAGATACTCCAGGTACAACCAATATTGGGTAAGATGGCGATTCAGGTCATAGCCTGCTATAGGTCCCCAACCATGTCCCAAGACTCTCACTCCACATTCCTAAGCACCCTGGAAACTATTAAGATCCAACCCAATACTCTCGTACTAGGTGACTTCAACTACCCCTCCATCAACTGAGAAAACTACTCATGCACAAATGCACTGCCCCAACACTTCCTGGAATTCATCAATTCCAATGCCCTGGACCATCTCATTCTTACCCCCACTAGAGGAAGCAACATCCTTGACCTGGTTATTACTAACATGGCTAACCTTTGCTCTACACCAATAGTCAATTCCTCCCTGGTTAGATCCGACCGCAAACTAATCACCATGGAAACCCACATATCACCCCCCCCAAAGGTATCCACCATGAAAAACTTGTCCAAAGCTGACTTTGGACTCCTGAAAACAGAGGTGGCTAACTTCACAGCACCCATACCAATGGAAAATAGAGGCATGACTGCTGAATCATACACCAATACACTGTACGAACATGTACATAAATGCATGGAACTAGACATACCCAACAGAACCAATATGCTCTCTTCCAAAAAAAGGGAAACCAATCTGGTGGTTCCCTGCCATTAATAAACTCTACAACAGAAGGAAGAAACTGTTGCAGAAAAAGGTGAAATACCAAGACTGGAAAAATTCCCTTATTAACCTCAACAAAAAGTTGAGATCCCTCATTAACACCTCCAAAGCCAGCTATGAAGGCAGAATTGTGGCAGACACTATAAGCAACCACAAAGCCTTTTATAGTTATATCAAGTATTTCCACAGCAATACCCAGATTTGCTCTGAGTTACTGCACAATGGTACATCCTATACTGAGTCAACAGATATTGCCAACATACTGGCCAACAGATTCAGTACCAACTTTACCCTTCTCCCCCCCCAAAGGTCCAATCTCAATACTGGAAGAATGCCAGGCACCCAGCATTACTGCCCGACAATATTCCTGGCTGTGCTGTACATGAGTTTACAAAGTGAACTGACATCACATCTGTGTGCCCTGTTCACTCACAGCCTTACCTCAGGCTTTGTCCCCTACCGAATGGCACACTGCTACAGTCATCCCTCTCCATAAAGGAGGAGTGACTACAGACCCTGGAAATTATCACCCCATTAGCCTGATGAGTCTGATATGTAAGGCTGTGGAGTGCATCATCATGGACCTAATTAACAAGAATATATGGAATTTCCAAACTCTGGATCCCACACAATTTGGTTTTGTGAAAGGTAGATTATGCCTGCTCAACCTGGTTGACTTCTTTGAGTCAGTCACCAGAGCTGTGGATGAGGGTAAGGCAGTTCATACAGTCTACCTTGATCTGGCCAAGGCCTTTGATACCATTCCTCACTCAGGAAGTATTGATAAGCTCACCAAACTAAACCAAACAGGAGATCTTCACTGTGGGAGGTAACCTGCTTCTCATTTGGGATACAGCAGAATTTTACTACCTCCAAAAGAAGGAACAAATGAGTCAGTCAATGTAGGAGAAAGATGAATGACTTGCAGTAAAGGTAGAAGCCAAAATGAAAAACAAAATCAGAACAATGAAGATGTGGATACTTGGACCATGAAAACAGACAAAAATGATTTTGTAACTAAGAGTCAAAAAAGTAACTTACAAACCTCTGATAAGTAACTGTTTAAAACACAACTGTAGACCATGCCAATTATTTTCCAAAAGACTTATTATAGTGAGGGTCATATATAACCAACATGGGGACTCTATGCTCCAGACCAGAAGTGTATCCCTCACTGGTAAGATCAGACCATAAACTAATCTCACTGGATATTCAGATCCCGACCCTACCCCCTGCCCAGAAAACCACAGTGAAAAACTTCTCTAAAGCAAATTTCACACTCCTCAAACCGAGGTGGAATCCTTCAATGCCCCTGGGCCTGTGGAAAATATGGCCCAGACCACAGAATCCTTTATAAATGCATTCTATGAGCACCTTCAGGAATGCATGGATCATGCAATCCCAAATAAAACCAAGACCCAATCCTCCAAAGGCAGACGTCCTGTCTGGTGGACCCCAGCCATAAACAAACTATACAATAGAAGGAGGAAGCTACTACATGACAGAGCAAAATCCCAAAAAGGGAAGGCATCTCTGATCAGTGTTAGCAAAAAACTACGGGCACTCATAAAATCGTCTAAGGCCAGCTTCGAGAGAAAAATTGCACAGGACACTAAGGATAATCACAAGGCTTTCTTTAGTTATGTTAGGAACCTGGGTGGGAATTCCCAGATATGCTCAGAATTAGTCCAAAATGACAAATACACCGAACCCACAGACATTGCCAACATCCTAGCTGACAGGTTCAGCGCAAACTTCTCCCCTCCCCACCAAAAGGGCAAATATCTATCCCAGCAGAGTGCTGCCCCCCTGACATCTCAGATGCTCAGGTAAGAGCCGCCCTCTCCAAAGCAAAAAACACAGCATCAATGGGACCAGACGGTGTCCCGGGCTGCATCCTACATGAACTCCAAGAAGAGCTAAACCCAAACATAAAACTACTGTTCAATCTCAGCCTTACCACAGGATATGTACCCAAAGAGTGGCATACAGCAACAGTGGTCCCTCTCCACAAAGATGGTGCCTCAACGGATCCTGGAAACTATCGCCCCATAAGCCTGACTAGCTTGGTCTGCAAAGCTATGAAAAGGATCATCATGGACCTCATAAATAAAGATATTGGGGACCTACAGACACTGGATCCTACCCAGTTCGGCTTTGTTAAGGGCAGATCCTGCCTCTTAAACCTGGTCGATTTCTTTGAAACAGTCACCAAGGCCATTGACGAGGGGAAGGTGGTCTACACAGCCTACCTGGACCTCGCAAAAGCCTTCGATACAATACCCCACTCGGGCATTATAGATAAGCTCACCAGCTTAAATATAAACCCCTATGTCACTAGATGGGTTGCAAACTGGCTCAAGGACAGAACCCACATGGTTAGAATTGCTGGAGCCATGTCAGACTCCAAACCAGTTACAAGTGGCGTCCCACAAGGCCCGGTCCTGGGACCTCTCTTGTTCGGTATATATTTCTCGGAGGTACAGGCTAACACGGAAGGACTGTGGCTGACCAAGTTCGCAGATGACTGCAAACTGGGCACCATAATCGACTCTCCAGCCGACACAAGCATCCTCCAAAAGGGCCTCATAGAAACAGACAACTGGTGCCAGAGCCATGGCCTCAAGCTAAATGCCAAAAAGTGTATAGTTATCCCCTTTGGAAAAAAACAAAGTGCCCACAAATTACCACATAGGTGGTAATCCATTAAGTACAGAAGAAGTAATTAGGGACCTGGGGACCCAAGTTGATAGCAATATCTCATTTGACAACCACGTGGCCAAAGTGGTTAGAAAAACATTTTATATAGCTCACCTAATCATGAAGGGATTCACATCTAGATCAGGGGAGGTCATTGTGCCTCTTTACTCATCCCTCATCAGGCCCATAATTGAGTGCAATGCCCCTTTTGGGATGTACCTTACCGGACACCTGCAGCAACTGGAAAGACCCCAAAAGTACCTCACCAAGAGGATCAAAGGGCTCAAACAGATGCCATATGCTGCCCGGTTAAAGAAACTCCAGCTCTACTCAGTGGCATACCGCCTGCTCAGAGGCGATCTGTGCCTGACGTATAAAGCCATGTCCAACCCGGAATTAATGGACATGCTGCACCTCAGAAAATCCAAATACCATCGAGCTATGCGCTTGAGAGACTTGAACCTCAGCACTGAAATAAATAGGACATGCTGGAGGGACAGATTCATAACCCAGAGGCTCCCTTCACTCTGGAATAAAATCCCAGTCCAGGTTAGGCAGAGTCCCTCATTGACTCTCTTCAAGAGGAATCTTGATGAGTGGATGGGGGATCGTAGGTTTACCCCGGGTATCTCTTCTGTGTCACTGTTAGACAGAGGCACAGTATACTAACCTCGAAAAAGGGCATAGCAAAATTAATTTAAAATGGTTGGCGAAAGCCAAATACACTCTGGCTAGGCTTATAAATGCCCTAGGGCAGATAGCCTAGTATGAACCTATGAACCTATAAGAACCTTGTTCTTATACAACTCCATTCTCAAATCTTGTTTTTGCTGTTGTTATAGTAAGGCTTATAAGTATGAATCTTTTAGAAACGAGGCTTATTCTTCCACACAGACAGCAGCAGCAGTACTAATGAACTTCTTTGTAAACCTACAAAAGCTTTAAAAGATACTACACTACTTCACACATCAGCTGCAGCACAAAGTGTGGCAGCGCAAAACTGCCAAACCGTGTTATAGATGTTGATGACTTTACTTCACAATACCGTAAGTTTCAGTAAAAAAAATGAGCAAAAGCTATTAAAACTGTCAGATATTTTTAGACTCCTACATATTTTTTTAAATAGGTGTATATTAAACTGACTAAAGTTCCCAAGCGTTGCGAAAATTGTGGTCAGGACTCCAGTCATAACCATTTCTAATGTGTTCTTGAAATAGATTCAAGAAATTCACAGAAAAAATATTTTTTCCAGTAGGGATGACTTTAAGTAGTGGCAAGAGGGAGCAGGAATTTATTGGTGAAAATTAGTAATGGAACTAAGGAAGCAAATAACTAAGAAGGGAAAATTCATAAAGTGGGATAAGGCCAAGAAGAAGTTTGGACTATAGGTTGGAAACTGATTTCCTACTGGGGACTGATGTGCAAGCATATAAATAGTGATGACAGTATTAAATGAAGGATCAGCTATAGCTGAGTTTATAGCTAAGTCTAGAACAAAACTGTGATAAAAAAGTCACTTAGTAGTGCATATAAAGGAATGTATGGTAACTATAAGAATCAATCAGAAGAGGCCAAAAAATACTGTGAAATGAGAATGGAAAGAAAATACACAATGAAACAATGGGAGGATACTTCTGTGGCTCCTAAGTATGCAACAAAATCTAGCAGGTTTGGGATTTTTCTATGGAAATTTTTGAATATGTATTTTTATACCTGAAGTAGACTTCAGAGAAATTTTCCACAGGTAGACAGCAATTGTTCGAGGTATGATGGGAAAGAGATGGGTACCTGGGAACATTTTTTGGAAATGCAAAGAGTTGAAAGATTTTAGAAATTCCCTACAGAGTACTTTGTCAGAAATGTCAGAGGAGCAAATTAATTTAACTATGGATTTTATTTTTGAACTGAGCTTTAGAAACTGATTTGTGTAGGCACTGTAAGGCCCTATGAAGTTTAATGCTGTTGGCTGCAAAAAAAGCACTTTCTGAAAGCGGATGAACATCAGTTGCAAAACCAACCATAACAGAACTGTTGAATGTTGTTAAGGAGATAAAATAACTGGAGGTGGGATCATTAGAAAAAAAGAAGAAGTGAACTATAGAAATAAATGGAATCTGTGGGAACAATATGTACAGAATAATGTTCAGGAGGAGTGATATTTCAGGGAAGCCGGGACTTGAGCAACTCGCGTAATGTTAAACTGAATAAATGCCACAAATAAATAACTCTCATTGGCAGAAGATAAATCCCTGACTTTATTTACTTGGTACCAATGAGAGTTATTTATTTATGGCAAATATGTAGCCTGGATTGTTTTATAAAATGAATAATTGTTAAGACAAAAATCATATCTGTATAATGTATACAATAGAAAAATGTAAGAGTTTATTTTCTCTTTTATAGCTGAATGTGTACTCATGTCACTATGCAATATGTGATGTTAATAGAGATATTCTAAGAAAGAAATTCACCTCTTGAACTTAATTCTTGAGGCAAATTTCTTGACTCAGCTTCTCAGATACATTAACAACTTGATTATGATCTGCTACAAGTGGACAGGTGCTTCTAATTGTGGTAACCTGTTTTCACCTTCTAGAAAAGTCACGCAAAATGTGCAATCCCCATAATATAATACTCTTTAACAGCTATATTTTCAGAATTGTTTGTTCATCTTGACAGGATTTTTATTTAACATTTATTCTGTAAACACTACAGCAATTACTCGGAAAACCATGTAAGCCCTGACTATGGCCAGATGACCCAAGGTCAGCTAGTGACTAAAATGCTAGAAGGACAGGAAAGGGAGAGTGGAAATGAAAAACCAGTGCAGCACACCCACAGTGTGGCAAGGGAGGAGACATCAGCCCATTGCACTGGTAACATATGCTGCATGACAGATATAATACCTGTAACAATGGGCTTAATGATACTTCTGCTACTGAGTGGAGCTCCAGTTTCAAGTGATATCATGTAAAGTAGTGTGTATGGAGTTTCTGAAGGGCAGTTAGTTGTGAATCTTGCAATGCTGTGTTAGGGGACTGAGTTAGGTAGATCTGCTTGACCATCTAAGTGGTTCTCTCTCCCTATCACCTGATTCTTACCTCTAATGGAGGGATAAGGCTGATGAGGTCAGATGAGAAGAAAGAATGGGCCACAGGGTTCTCATCATTGGATGGGGATAGGTCTCAAATGGGAGGTAGCAGAACGCTGCCTAGCTAGGGCAGAAATGGATCATAGGACTCTCACCCTGATGTAGAATGACCTCCATGTACCCCAAGGGGAAATAGTAAACTCTGCTGATGGGCCTAGCTACTACATATTGGAAAGAGGAAAAAGAGTCAATTGGGAGAAGGTATAGAAGCCATTGTTTGCGTCAGGTGGATAGGGGACAAAACACAACTGGTAAATTGTAAAAGCACACAGAAAATTCAACACAGTACTAGGAACTGTGATGAAAAGCTTTAGTTAATATACAAACATGAAACTAAAACAGGTCCATTTTTAATTCTTGTAGCACTTTCACACCATGCAGGCCCTTCTTCAGCAAGAATAAAACCATTTAATGAGTCAATTATTTATCATCCATCCATCCTAAACATAATGATGTCAGTGCCTTAAAGGCACAGTTCTTAACACTGTTTTAATCTTACACGTTTCATTCAGTGCTGGTTTTATATCATCACAAAGGAGAGTAAGTAATTTATACTTACATACTTCTCTGACAATAATAAAGCTTTTAACTGTGGTTTCACATACTATGTAGAATGTTCTACATATTTTTGGATCTATGGACTTGGTGCTATTCCTGGAGGCAGTTTCAATGAATTTAAGTCATTACATCCGAATGACGCCTCCAGATACATCTGCACTTAATTCCTACTGATGCCTCTAGGCATCAAATATTGCTTGTTCATATTTGCATCAATAATTCCTAAACCATACTATGTAAAAGGTTTTAAAATATTTAATCTTAAAGATTACACAATGGCAAACTCAAATGCATTAATATTTAGCCTCTGTCTAGTGCAGGTAAACAGATATTAACTGTTGTTTTTATTATATTAATTTGTATAGATATCATTTCCACATTTTTCTAAATATCTCAAGAATCAAGTTAACACAGACAGTACTCCTTAGTCTCATATGAAAGCTTTCAGCTAATTGAATAAAATGTTGCTGACAATATGTGTGTAACTTGAGTGCTTGCTGAGATATTGTAGGATGTTTACAAAATATTGCAAATCTAGTAGTTACTGTGTTGACTGTGACTTATAAAATTCAGTTTAAGGCCTAAAACCTATAGAATACTACCACTATAAAAATAGTTTGTGCTGAGGAGTTTGACATTTATACTTCTTCCATAAACCCTATGGTTCCAGAGATATGAGATATGAACATTTGTTTGAAATGTGAGGACATAATTTGACTCTGTCGAAAGGCTAAGGCTCTGCCCATTGGAAGTTACAGTTCAAACTTCCTGAGCTCCATTGATATGAATGAGTTAAACTGTAAAATCACCCCTTAACACAGTACAGGTTTTCACATACACATTTCTTAACTGAACTAGAGTCCTAAAGATGAGTGGCAGGTCCATCACAAAACAACAATGCAAAACCAAAAGCAAATGTGGCAGTCCCAGCAGCAGCATTTTCAGGCTGTGTAACCATAAGTAATGAAATAATAACAACCCTAGTATCTACAAATAGGAACTATGAAGCTTTGTGTCACAGACCTTATTGATCTTGCCTCCGAAGGAGTCAAAGCGCTTGAGGCAGATAGCCAGCACATTAGAAGCACGATGGATTGTAAAGTATTTAGTTGCGGATACTCTCTTTTCACACCTAGAAGGAAGCAAAAAAGTCATTCCTTGGTTAGAACAAAAGAAATAATGTGAGACCAGAAACAGACACAAACCTAATGAATTATAGTCTAGGATGCAATATGAGAACCCTATGGCCATTCCTCATATCTAATAAAATGCATATTTAAAACCAACCACAAACCATGAAAATGCTACCAATTTTACAGACAAGACACCATCAAGATATAATATTTCAGTCTGCGTGTATGGCAGAATCACATTTCTCCACTGGATTATTGATGGTTTGTACAATATGCTAAAAAACAGTCTTTGTCTGATACAGTCATGTCATGTCTTTCTCAAATTATTATATGCAAAGGTACTAGTCCCAAGAAAGCAAGCAACAGTCACATCGAAAGCAAGAAGTAAAGGGGCAGCCAGAAAGGCAGAGTGACTTCCAAAATTAAACTAAATTACAATCAAAAACTCTTATCCTAATAATGAAGCCAGCTTCACCTTCATTTTAGTCACCAGACAGCAAATAGTCTAGATATGTTGCATACAAGGTATTTGTCAAAGTTCAGTCTTGTTTACTTTGCAGTTCATTTAATTATGTGAGTACAA
Source organism: Protopterus annectens (assembly GCF_019279795.1). NCBI lineage: Eukaryota > Metazoa > Chordata > Ceratodontiformes > Protopteridae > Protopterus > Protopterus annectens. Next base: position 1,242,166,245 of record NC_056744.1, on the reverse strand, counting down.
TGGCCAAAAGTATCCTTTTCAGGATACTTAGAATCTGTTAGAATTAAAAGATAACAATAAAAGCATAAAAAGGAATCAAAATATATATGAAAATTATTTATACATGTTAAAATATCCATCAGATAATGTATGGGTTTAAGTTTAATTTGGTATGCTTGTTAATAAAACTTGCATAAGGTTAGTAACAAAGTCTGTAGCCAGATCCAGATAGCCAGGGTGGATGGGCCGGCCCCTGCCAATAAGCTTACTACCCCTTTCAAAGGAGAATACCAGATTTAGCAGAGAGGATCTACGTTTTACAAAGCTCAATTTGTATTCCCCCCATTTCATTACTTATGAGTTTGGTGATAATGCAGGTCACAACCTCACATATAATGCTAGTGAAATGTATGGTTCTGTAACTGACTGAATGTTATGGTACATTTGTGACAGTTTCTAAAAGATGAGGATATTATCAGGACAAACAAAGTTACTTTTTTTGATCTCATAACTTTTATTCAAATTCCAAGAAATTGTACATAATATAATCCATAAAACAATAAAATAACATTATACAATTTCCAATTATGCAAATACAAAGGAGTGAACATTCTATGCGATTTTATGCAAACTGTGCACAAATATTCTTTCCATATTTCCATATCCATTGCAGAGTCTGACCATTTTTTAAGTTTGTACTGCAATTTATGAAATACAGCAGAGCATCTATTGGCATGCAACTCTTTCAGTTTATAAACATATATGAGAGAACCATGGTAGCTACTGTCCTGATCCATAGTAATTCAATGACCTCTAAATCCCCTGGCAATAAATAAATGCCAAAGATATAATACTCAGTCTTAGTGGAGGGAGGCAGATGGATTTGTAAGGGCCATTCTATACCATGCAGTACCTTGTGCCATAATTCTTGAGCATATGGACAAGGCCAAATAAGATGGAAATAGTTGGCTCCCAACTTCTGACAAAACCATAATTTATTCATATAGGCTATGCCACTAGCATACAGATTAGAACATATTAAAAGCCAAATGTGTAACGTCCTGGCCATAGCATATTGAGACAGGGAGGGCCATCTGTGATCCTGAATTATTCTTAGGCATGTTGCCCAGTCAGGCTGAGTAATCCTCACACTTAACACTGTATTCCATTTAGAGAGAGAATCCCATCAGAGGACATTGTGTTATACTGACCAAGGATTTATAAATATATCCACTTCTATACAGCTTGAAACTTTGTGTCTCAAATATGATGTTAAGCTGCAAGATAGATTTCAGTATACTTTCATAGATTTGATTAGGGCTCATGGAAGATAAACATGACCATAATTGGAAATACTGCAACCAGTATAGTACTGTGGCTGGATATTTCAAATATAACCTGGTCTCATGCATAAAACTGACTTGTGGATGAATTCCTTATCTCATAGATATATAAGATCCCTACACTGACCTATTTTTTCCATCATACAGGGTTGTCTGTAATTCTTATAGTGGGTGGGCTCCATATGAAGGAACTTAAGGACATTACTGGGTTCCTAGCTTTTTTTTTTTTTTGGCCTAATAAGTCTAACCATTGCCTTATGCCTCCAGGATCCTACACTTTACATGAGATTATGATAGTATGGGCCACAGATACCAGGCTTTACAGGTGTAATGCAGTATCAAACCACACAGGCTTTAGGAGATCACTTGCTCTCATGTAAGATCCTGTGATGGTGGCTTTCCAACAATGGACCAAATCTGGAAGTCCAAACCTCCATTTGCTTTGTGTACATATAGTTTATTTCTATGTATCCTCAGTTTTTTTTCCATCTCACATAAAGTCACATATATACTGCTGGGCTTTCCTTCACATACAGGGAGAAAAATAACACAGAGTAGGCTCCATACAATAAATATAAAATTGGATAAAAAGAACACAATAATAGCCTGAAGCCTACTTGTAAAATGAGGATGTAATTGTTTCCATTTGACAATAGATGCCTCAAGTTGTCCAAGAATACGAAGTATATTTGCATCCACCGACTGACCCAAATCAGAATTAACCTTGACTCCTAAATTTCTGGATCACTCTAATGGTTAGGGATGCAGTTAGATGCAGGTTTGCCACTCATGGTTCTATTAGATAGAAGAGTTTTGTCTTATATTTAAAGAGCAGCCCAGTAGACTCAGATAGCCTAACTCTGTCAGAATGGGTACAACCTCCCTGTTGAGCCATATTATGCAATTACCTGCAAACCACATAGTTGGGGGCATAACCTATGCTTTAATATAATGCTAGAAGTGGCAAATTTTGCCATCAGATACTTGTCGATAACAGATGCTGCCAATATAAAAACAAGAGATGGGGGAGAGTGCCTGTGGCAGGTGCCATGGGCTAATGTTATAGGTGTTAATAGAATGCCATTTGTATACATCTGGGCTATAGGACTGCAGTTCTAAACATTAACTCTGTTAACAAAGGGTATAGGAAAATTACAGAATGTCATTGCCTCCCAAATGAAAGCCCAGTGGATGGTGTTGAATGTTTTGTGGAAATCAATCAATAGGGCTTCTGCTTCCTTAAGTTCCAGTTGGCATATTTGCTATATATTCAATCATATTCGAATAGAATCTGGTCTGCCTTGTCTGGCCTTGATAAACTCCAGGTGATTTTCAGGTACTGTGAATGTCATTATCTTCTCTAACCTCATAGCAAAAATTTTAGTAAACATTTTCAAGTCTGTGTTAAGCAAAGATACTGGTACATAATTCCCTGCTCTCTCTCACTCAAAACAGTAACACGGAGAAGGTTCTCAACTCACCCACCACTGCATATGCACATAGTACTACTACTCATACACACACCACTATTCATACACATAAGTATGCATCAAACATGTAAATTCACATACGCAGTGGTTCTCTAGAAAAACTTACCAAAACACCAGAGATCTCCAAAATACAAGTCTGCTAACACAGTCCCCACAGCACCCATGACACATAGCAACACCAGTATCTCACCCACCAAGCCCGTAACGAGTAACACTCAAAAACCAAGTTTTCTTGTCATTGGAGATTCAGTAGTGAGACACACAGATGTCCTACTCACCAGGTTGGACAAAGAGAAAGTCACGGTCATCTGCCTGTCTGGTGACAGGATTTGTCAAATCACACATGCACTCAGGTCTCTCAGCAACAAGTATCATTATGAATCTGTCATAGTTCATGTTGGTGTGAATGTGTGAATGACCTGAGACATACCTCAATGGACTATATGAAAAGAGACATGGTTGAGCTCTCTGAGTATGTGCTCCAGGCAGGTATGTCCCTAACCTTGAGCAGCATACTACCCTCACCTACAATAATGCCACAGTATAAACAAAAAATGATTGATTTCAATCACTGGCTCAGTTTTTGGGGTCATTCACAGGGGATCCAGTTCCTGTCAGCCTGAGAAGCCATGGTTAACAAACCTTGCTGCTTTGCCAGAGATGGTTTGAACCTGGTACCTCTCGGTTTTCATCTGCTGGCAAAGATTCTTGCCACCCCAAAGTGCCTTTTTTTAGGCAAGGTCTCGAAAACAACATTACCAAAGTGAAATTAACCAATCAGAACAAAATAAGGGTCATGTTGCTAAATGCGAGGAACTTAAACCAAAAACTACACTCCCTGGAAGTACTTGTATCACTAGAAGGTGTAGATGTCTGTGCAGTCACAGAAACCTGGTTCAAGACCTCAGACAGTACCCCCGCCTTGCAGTGCTACAATGCCTTCCACACCTTTAGACCATAAAATGAACATGTGAAAACCAAAGGAGGTGGTATTTCAATCTATATTAGAGATAAATTCACCTCCCGTCTAGTTAGACTGGACAACTCCATGGAGTTACTTCAGGTCCAGGTCCAGTCATAGCCAGTTACAGATCCCCCTCCATGGGTCATAACGCCTATGAAGCCTACTTGACCAAACTGGAAACAATCCAAATTTTACCGAACACTCTGGTTTTGTGGGATTTCAATTATCCCACCATCAAGTGGGAAAAGTAAACTAGCCTAACTTGCCAGTGCAAAAGTTCCTTGATTTTGTTAATTCAAATACCCTGGAACAAACTGTCCAAGAGGAACAAACATTCTATATCTGGTCCTTACCAACATGTCAAACAGGTGCACGGCTGCAACTGCTGGACCCTCATTAGTTATAACTGACCACAAATCAGTCACCTTCGAGCTGGCACTAACACCAGAACTCACAAGGGGTGAAATCAGACTAAAAAACTTCACCAAGGTAAACTATACCCTCCCAGGTGAAGGTATAAATACATTCCAATCCCCACACCAAGCTGGAAGTGGTAACTATGCAAAAACTTAACACTAAAGCCCTGTACAATCACTTGCATAAGTGTATAAACTCGGCTGTACCAGAAAGAATCAAACCAGAGCCCCAAGTAAAAACAAGCTGCCATGGTGGACATCCAGCATCAACAAACTTTACAATAAATGCAAAAAGTTGCTGTCCAAGAAAACAAAGGTAAGGTCCCAACAATGGAAAAGCACCCTTGCAGACTCAACAGGCAAATAAAACAATGTGTTAAATCCTCCAAGAGCTTCTTTGAGAGAAACATAGCAAGTACAGCAAGGATAACCATAGGGCCTTTTACAGCTATGCATGTAACCTAAAGGGTAGTACCCAAGCATGTACAGAACTAGTGGCCAATGGTATCGCACACACTGACCCCACAGAGAAAGCAAACCTGCTAGCGGAAAGGTTTGGTGAAAATTTCAGTCCCTTATCCCCTCCTAACTTACAACAAACCTTCCCCCAAACTTTCACCCCCACCCTATATATCTGAAAGCAGGTCCTCAAAGCCCTGTCGAAGGCTAAAAACACAGCCTCTATGGGAGCAGACGACATCCCAGGCTGTCTTCTAAACAGGCTCAAACATGAACTGGCATCAACACTAAGTACCCTTTTCAATTATAGCCTAACCACAGGCTTTATTCCTGCAGAATGGAGAATAGCAACAGTTATTCCCCTCCACAAAGGTGGCTTAGCAACAGACCCGGGGAATTACAGACCCATAAGCCAGACCAGCCTCATCTGTAAGGCCATGGAATGTATCATTATGGACCTCATAAATAAAGACATAGGTGACTTCCAAAGCTTGGATCCTAACCAATTTGGCTTTGTGAAGGGCAGATCCTGCCTGTTAAATCAGGCCATTGGTGAGGGCAAATCTGTGCACACATCATACCTCAATGTGGCAAATGCTTTTGACACAATCCCACATTCAGGCATTACCAATAAACTTAGCAAACTGAATGTAAACCCCTTCGTTGTAAGATGGATTGCCAAGTGGCTCACAAACCAGACACACATTATCAAAGTGGGTGACTCCACATCAACCAGCAGACCTGTCAGTGCTGGGCCCCCTACTGTTTAGTATATACTTTTCAGAAGTTCAGTTCAAAACTAAGGGGTTGTGGCTGACCAAGTCTGCAGATGACTGCAAACTAGGTGCAATCATTGAATCCCCTAATGATGTCAGCATACTCCAGGAGGGTCTCACTCAGACCACTGACTGGTGTATTAATCACAGTCTCAAACTGAATGCAGAGAAATGCATCCTCATTCCTTTCAGCACAAACAATGTCCCTTCACACTATCAAATCAACAACAATACCCTAAGTACCCATGAAGTAGTAAGGGACCTTCAATCACAAGTTGGCTGTGACCTTAACTTTGACCACTATGTGTCTACTGTAGTAAGGAAAGCTTTCTATGTAGCACACTTGATTAGTAAAGGCACTATTTTGAGAGAAAAAGAAGTTATAGACCCCCTATACTTGACACTTATCTGGCCCATAATTGAGTATAACGGCTCATTCGGCATGTATAGTACTAAGCACCTACAGCAATTTGAGAGACCTCAGAGGTTTCTAACAAAGAAGATCAAGCAAGAGGCTCCAGCCTTACACAGACTGACTAAAGTCCCTGTCACTATACTCTGTATCATATAGACTTCTTAGGGTTGACGTATGCCTGGCCTACAGAGTAATCCAAGACCCAAACCTAATGAACTTGCTGCATATCCATAAATCAAAAGTTACTAGGGCTTCCCATTCCAGGGACCTAAATACGGCCTGCAGCATAAATAGGACATACTGGAGAGAAAGATTTGTCTCCCAGCAACTGCCGCATCTTCAGAACATGCTACCATTTCACGTGAAACAGAGCACCTCTATGAGACTGTTCAAGAGGAACCTGGACGAGTGGATGGGGCACAATAAATTCTTACCAGAGATAGCACCCACAACCCTCCTGGATATGGGCAGTCATCACTAAATGCAATCTTGGGCACTAATTAGCATTTCTATGGTATTTCATTGGGATGAAACAGCTAGGCTTAAAATGACCTCCAGGTCAATAGCCTAGTAATCTCCTATGATCCTATGATCTTATGGTTGAGCCCTATGACGTTTAGGAAATATCAAGACTTTTGCCAGGGCTACATCATGTAAGAGCCTGTGACCAGCCATAACAGCACAGTATAATAAATATAATAGGCAGCATAGCTTATCTTTAAATGCCTTATAAAAATCAATCAACAGCCCATTGGGTTGGGGAACCTTGTTACTGACCAGGGATCTTATTGCCTCTTCTATCACCAGTATCTTGAATGCAATACCTCTAACTTGTCGGGGGGGTTGCTAACTGTCTGAATATTTTGTATAAAGGAAAAGTCTGATCCTGACTCCTTGCTCTGACAGCCAGCTACTGAAGAGTATTTGTTGATGAATATTTTGTTAATTTTGTTAATTTCTAAGAGGTTGGACACAAGTTCACCTTTTTATTTTCAATAACTTTTATGGTCACGTTCTTAAATGCTCTTTGCATTTCCATACAATTAGATTATTGGATGTTATACCCAAGCCCCAATAAAATATTTCTATCTTCCATTGCTCTTGAATTTTGTGAAAGCTGGAATTGTTTAATTTTCTGCTTAGTGTGTTTAATTTTCTGGAGTTTCCCACTGTCAGAGCATTTACCTTTTAATATTCCTTGTCGAAAGCAATTAGCTTAGTCTGTAGGCTGTCAAGTTTGTAGGCCCAAGATACCATGTGTACTGACATGAGGTTTTTTGGCAAATTGTTAGTGCTTTAACATAGTCCACTCTTTTTATTCCCTCGCTCTCTCTTCCTCCCTTAAAGTATCTGAAGGCCAGTACACTGTATCAGTTTGTCAGGACTTATCTTTCCTCTTCCTTGATTTACAAGGCACTTGCCTAACCATGTTCTCTTTCCAGTGTCCCTTCACTGAATGATGCTTCTTCAGTTGATACTCTCCTTTATGCTGATGGCTACTCCATCTCCACCCATTTCGTTTTTGTTATTTCTGACTTACCTGTACCCAGGCACCTCCATGTATTGCTCCTTCTTTTCACAGTCTCATGCTTGTGATACAAGTATTGTCCACCCAGAATTTTTGCACTGCAAAATAATAGTACCTAACCATGCTTTCTGTCATCCTTACTTGTTCCTCTGCTATGTCCTGTGTCCACTTTCCTTCATTTGACTACCTGAATAATGATTTCTTCCTTCTTCTGTATCACTTCCATTTTATTTTACCTTAAAGGTTAGGATCATTGAGAAGCACCTTTACAACTCCTCTCTGAACACCACTGTCACTTCCAGTCTAAAACAGAACCATGAAACCTGCCTCGTACAGACCTGGACTCTCAGCTAGGCCTGTTACAAGTTCAAAACCCTTCCCCACTGTCTACTGCCCTAATCTCTCAGCATACTCCCTAATTCTCTTTTTCCACAATGTGCTGGTTGCTGCTACAGATAACATGTCTGAGAATTCTGCCTCCAACTTCTCTCCTAGTATGTGTCTGCTACCTCATTTTTACTGTTTGCTACCACCTCTTCTGTCCAATCAGCAGTTCACTAGTTCCTGCATTGACCACTACATGAATATATATCTCACTCCCTTGGTGACCACTTTGGTCATACCCTCTCATGTCTTACTAATTCCAAACTCTGAAACCAGTTCTAGTCTAATCTGTTCTCTCCTTTTTTTCTCTCACATTGCTCTTAATTGTCTTAGTATTGCCATTTTCAGTTACCAAGACCCTCTTCTCTGCCCCAGCACTGATGTTCCCCTTCTTTACCTTTTGCATCATACTACTCCACCTCCTACTTGCTATCTGCTCCTGCAGGTCCACTACCCATAACCTTCCTATCCATGTGATGTAGGTTCTTGCACTGCTACTTCTGCATCTGTCCGCCCTTAATCACCTGTTGCCACCTTCTGCTTCTGTTCCTCCACTTTGGCTTTCTTCTTCTTGGTCTCTGTGTGTGTGTGTGTGTGTGTGTGTGTGTGTGTGTCTCTTTTCTCCCTTTACCTTAATTTGTGCAATCTCACCTTTTACTCCTTTAGTAATCTCTACACATGTCCATCTGCTTTGATTTCCTCTCATAACATTTGTCCTTTCCCATCCTGTATACTAAATTTTTGTTACTTCCTACTTCTCTTCAGTCCCACCACACCCAACAGTCCTTAACCAGATAATCTACTATCACTGCTAGCTCTTTCATTCTGCTCTGGTGTTCCCCAGTCTCCTACAGATCATATTACCTTTTGCCATTCCAGATCATGACCGAGACAGTGACCACTCATGTAGAGCTCACAAACCTCTGTCCCACTCGTGTACACTCTGTATTGTTCCTTTCATGCTGTCACATCCTTGGAACCCTGATTTTCCGTTATTATTTCTGTGCATTTAAAGTGTTTTTTGATTGTATCTGCTTTATTTTCTGAAAAAAAAAAAAAAAATATATATATATATATATATATATATATATATATATATATACTTGTTTTCCTGCCTTTATAAGCTAGTATAGTCCAGTTTTCAGGTTAGTGCTGAATTCAGGGCTGTGTTACAAGTTTCTGTGTTTGCCCATACCTTTCTTGGATAGAAGGAAGTTTCTCTGTTCACTGTGAGAGAGGGAGCTTTAAACAGCCTATCTGTCCCCGGAAGAGTGGTTTCAGCCCAGAAATGAGTAGTTTATTAGCCATTTTGGGCTAATTTCTATCTCTTTCATTTCCCTGCTATAAAACCCACATTTGCAAGGTTTTGTGCTAGTATACAGCTCAGCAAGCTCCTGCCTGGTGCTCTGCAGCGTTCTACAGCAGCAGAGAGATAAAAGAGAGACTTTTGAGTGATTAAGTATAATTTTTCTGCATTTTCTTGCTGCCTTTAGCTAATTCCACCTAAAACGCCGATTTTCTAGAGTTTCTGTGATTTAAAAAGCTTGTTTCAGCTACATATTGTACTTATTTTACTGTCTGCACTTTAACAAAGTTGGTTTTGTGTTTAAATTACCTGTTTAACTGTTGTAGGGCTACACACTCAAGTGTGATAGCCATTTCTGTGCATTTAAAGTGTTTTTTTGATTGTATCTGCTTTATTTTCTGAAAAACAAAAACAAAAAAAAAAAAATACTTGTTTTCCCGCCTTTCTAAGCTAGTATAGTCCAGTTTTCAGGTTAGTGCTGAATTCAGGGCTGTGTTACAAGTTTCTGTGTTTGCCCATACCTTTCTTGGATAGAAGGAAGTTTCTCTGTTCACTGTGAGAGAGGGAGCTTTAAACAGCCTATCTGTCCCCGGAAGAGTGGTTTCAGCCCAGAAATGAGTAGTTTATTAGCTATTTTGGGCTAATTTCTATCTCTTTCATTTCCCTGCTATAAAACCCACATTTGCAAGGTTTTGTGCTAGTATACAGCTCAGTAAGCTCCTGCCTGGTGCTCTGCAGCGTTCTACAGCAGCAGAGAGATAAAAGAGAGACTTTTGAGTGATTAAGTATAATTTTTCTGCATTTTCTTGCTGCCTTTAGCTAATTCCACCTAAAACGCCGATTTTCTAGAGTTTCTGTGATTTAAAAAGCTTGTTTCAGCTACATATTGTACTTATTTTACTGTCTGCACTTTAACAAAGTTGGTTTTGTGTTTAAATTACCTGTTTAACTGTTGTAGGGCTACACACTCAAGTGTGATAGCCATTTCTGTGCATTTAAAGTGTTTTTTTGATTGTATCTGCTTTATTTTCTGAAAAACAAAAAAAAAAAAAAAAAAATACTTGTTTTCCCGCCTTTCTAAGCTAGTATAGTCCAGTTTTCAGGTTAGTGCTGAATTCAGGGCTGTGTTACAAGTTTCTGTGTTCGCCCATACCTTACTTAGATAGAAGGAAGTTTCTCTGTTCACTGTGAGAGAGGGAGCTTTGAGCAGCCTATCTGTCCCTGGAGGAGTGGTTTCAGCCCAGAAATTAGTAGTTTATTGGCCATTTTGGGCTAATTTCTATCTCTTTCATTTCCCTACTATAAAACCCGCATTTGCAAGGTTTTTGTGCTAGTATACAGCTCAACAAGCTCCTGTCTGGTGCCCTGCAGAGTTCTACAGCAGGAGAGAGACAAAAGAGAGACTTTCAAGTGATTAAGTATCATTTTTCTGCATTTTCTTGTTGCCTTTAGCTAATTCCACCTAAAACGCCGATTTTCTAGAGTTTCTGTAATTTAAAAAGCTTGTTTCTGCTACATATTGTACTTATTTTACTGCCTACACTTTAACAAAGTAATTTTTGTGTTTAAATTAACTGTTTAACTGTTGTAGGCTACACACTCAAGTGTGATAGCCATTTCTGTGCATTTAAAGTGTTTTTTGATTGTATCTGCGTTATTTTCTGAAAAAAAAAAAAAATATTTTTCCCGCCTTTCTAAGCTAGTATAGTCCAGTTTTCAGGTTAGTGCTGAATTCAGGGCTGTGTTACAAGTTTCTGTGTTTGCCCATACCTTACTTGGATAGAAGGAAGTTTCTCTGTTCACTGTGACAGAGGGAGCTTTGAGCAGCCTATATGTCCCTGGAGGAGTGGTTTCAGCCCAGAAATTAGTAGTTTATTGGCCATTTTGTGCTAATTTCTTTCTCTTTCATTTCCCTGATATAAAACCCACATTTGCACAGTTTTGCGGGCTCGGCTGCGCCGGTTAGCTAGGGTATAACTATTCCTGGCTCCACAAAGTCTACTCTTCAATTTTTCCCTTGGAGTTAGACAAACTTTCAACTTAAGTACTCAAACCATTCACTTCTCATACCAGCACTTGCTCAAAACTCATAGCAAGCACTAATAAACCTTCGCACTAGACCCCCCTATACTGTAGAGGACAAGGGTCTCTATTCGACCTTACCAGGCAATCAGTAAAACAGTTCACTGTACCTATCCAGGCATGTCCAAAGGGCAGTTTTAGGTGTACTCTAAGGTCCAACTGGTGAATCTTGGCATTTTGAGGCAATGTTACAATTGCCTCATGTACACATACAACCCTCTCCTCCTTCCACCAAACACTAATACATGCGAGAGATGCAATTATACAGCCAAACTGGAGGCTAAGCTCTCTCAACCCAAGACTGGACCAGGCAGTCAAGAGGAGAAGGGAATTACTTGCATCACACCACCAGTCTCACATAGACCTATGAAACCAGCACCGGCAAAAAACACACATAAATACATAAAAACATACTCAGAGGCTCTAAATAAACCTCTGCAAAAGCAACAGAGACCTCCAAAGCAGACATCCAAGCCACCTCCACCCCCCCCAACACAAACCATGAAACACATACTTCACAAAACCAGTGTGCCACACAATCACAGCCCTTAAGGCAAAATAACATACCCAACACACTAGTAATAGGCGACTCTATAGTCAGGCATACTGACGTCCCACTCACTAGGCTGAACAAGGAGAAGGTTACTGTTAGCTGCCTGTCGGGTGCCAGGATCTGCCACATAACACAAGCATTCAGGTCACTCCAGAACAAGTACAAATATGACTCTGTCATTGTCCATGTTGGTGTGAATGACCTGAGCCATACCTCCCTGGACTACATGAAAAGGGACATGGAGGAGCTCCCTGATCACGTAGCCCAGGCTGTTATGACCCTGACCCTGAGTAGCATTTTGCCCTCACCAAGAATGATACCACGGTATAGAGAAAAAATTATCAATTTCAACAATTGGCTAAGCTTCTGGTGTCATTCAAAGGGGATCCAGTTTCTGTCAGCCTGGGATGACATGCTCGACAAGCCACCCTGCTTCGCTAGAGGTGGCTTGCACCTGTCACCCTTAGGCTTTCGAATACTGGCCAAGGCTCTTGCCACCCCCATAGTGCCTTTTTTAGGCAAGGCTCAAAAGACAACCCACCACCGTAAATAGCACAAGTAACAAAAAACTGAGGATAATACTACTCAATGCCAGAAGTCTAAACCTCAAAATGTACATACTCAAGGCACTCCTCAGTATGGAGAAAATGTGCAGTAACAGAAATCTGGTTTAAGGCTCCAGAGAGCACCCCAGCACTACCAGGCTACAACTCATACCATACATTTCGGCCACAAAAGCTGGACCGAAATACAAAAGGCAGGGGAGTATCCATATTCATCAAGGATACCCACACCTCCAGGTTAGTGGCACACCACGATGCTTCAGAGATCATCCACGTGCAACTAACAATGGGAAAAACTGCTATTCAAATTGTAGCTTGCTACAGATCACCCACCATGTCCCAGGACCCCCACTCCGCATTCCTGGAAACACTGGGAAACATAAAGGTCCTACCAAACACCCTGATATTGGGTGATTTCAATTACCCAAACATTAACTGGGAGAACTACTCAAGTACAAACTCCCTTGCCCAACATTTCCTAGAATTTATAAACTCAAATGTCCTGATCAACTGGTCAACACCCCCACCAGAGGTGATAGCATATTGGACCTGGTCATCACCGACATGGGCGACCGGTGTTCCACACCGGAGTTCAACCCCTCGCTGGTTAGATCTGACCATAAACTAATCACTCTGGATATCCACATTCCGCCCCCAACCCCGGTCAAAGAAACCACAGTGAAAAACTTTTCAAAAGCAAACTTCACGTTACTTAAGACCGAGGTGGGATGCTTCAAAGCCCCCATGCTAAAGGATAACCCTGTCCAAGCTGCAAAATCCTTTACTAATGCACTCTATGGGCACCTACAAGAATGCATGGATCATGCTATCCCAAACAAAACCAAGACTCACTCTTCCAAGAAAAGGAAACCAGTCTGGTGGACCCCTGCCATAAACAAGCTATACAATAGAAGGAGGAAACTAGTACAGAAAAGAGTAAAATCCCAAGAAGGGAAGACATCCCTGATCAGTATCAGCAAGAAACTATGTTCCCTCATAATATCATCCAAGGTGAAAGAAAAATTGCCATAGACTCCAAAGATAACCACAAGGCATTTTTTTGCTATGTCAAGAATCTAAGTGGCAATTCTCAGATCTGGTCGGAGTTAGTGCAGAATGGCACAAAATATACTGAACCAACTGATATAGCCAACATCTTGGCAGACAGGTTCAGTGCAAACTTCACCCCTCTCTCACCCCCAAAAGAGCCCATAACTATACCAGAAGAATGTGGTGCCCCTGAAATCACAGACACTCAGGTTACAACAGACCTCTCCAAAGCCAAAAACAAAGCACCAATGGGACCAGATGGTGTCCCAGGCTGCGTCCTACATGAGCTCAAAGATAAACTAACCCCTCACCTAAACATACTGTTTAAACTCAGCCTCTCCACAGGCTACATGCCCACAGAGTGGCGTACAGCAACGATTATTCCACTCCACAAAGGTGGAGCCACAACGGACCCGGGGAACTATCGCCCTATAAGCCTGACTAGCTTGGTCTGCAAAGCTATGGAGTGCATCATCATGGATCTCATTAGCAGAGATATTGGAAACCTCCAAACACTGGACCCTACCCAGTTCAGCTTTGTTAAGGGCAGATCATGCCTCGTAAACCTGGTGGACTTCTTTGAGACAGTTACCAAGGCTATAGACAAGGGAAAGGTGGTCCACACAGCTTACCTAGACCTCACAAAGGCCTTCAACACCATTCCCCACTCAGGTATTATAAACAAGCTCACCAGCCTGAACATAAACCCCCTACATCACAAGATGGGTTGCCAACTGGCTCATGGACAGAACCCACATGGTAAGAGTTGTGGGAGCTAGGTCTGACTCTAAACCGGTTACAAATGGGATTCCCCGGGGCTCAGTCATAGGACCCCTCCTGTTTGGCATATACTTCTCAGAGGTACAGGCAAGTACAGGAGGACTATGGCTGACCAAGTTCACAGACGACTGCAAACTAGGGGCTATAATTGATTCTCCGGCTGACACAAACATCCTCCAAAAGGGTCTCACTGAGACAGATACCTGGTGTCAAAACCATGGCCTCAAGCTAAATGCTAAAAAGTGCATAGTCATCCCCTTTGGAAAAAACAAAGTACCCACAAACTACCACATATTTGGCAGCCCCCTAAATATGAAAGATGTAATAAGGGATCTGGGGACCCAAGTAGATAGTAACCTCTCCTTTGATAATCACATTGCCAAAGTGGTTAGAAAATCCTTCTATGTGGCCCACCTAATCACAAAACGGTTTGCATCCAGATCAAAAGAGGTCATTGGGCCCCTCTATGCATCACTCATCAGACCCATCATAGAGTACAATGCCCCATTTGGGATGTACCTTACAGGACACCTGCAACAACTGGAAAGACCACAGAAGTACCTCACCAAGAGGATCACTGGCCTCAAGCAGATGCCCTATGCAGCCCAACTGAAGAAAATCCAGCTGTACTCAGTTGCATACCGCCTACTCAGAGGTGATCTCTGCCTGACATACAAGGCCATGTCCAACCCAGAATTGATGGACATGCTCCACCTAAAGAAAACTATATCCCCTCGAGCCACACGCTCCAGGGATCTAAACCTCATCACAACAATAAATAGGACGTGCTGGAGGGATAGATTCCTGTCCCTGAGACTTCCCATGCTCTGGACAAGATTCTAATCTACATTAGGCAGAGCTCCTCGCTAACCCTCTTCAAGAGAAACCTTGACGAGTGGATGGGAAACCGAAAGTTTACCCCAGGGATCACTTCAATGGCTCTGCTGGACAGAGGCACAGGGAACTAATTTAAGGGGGCGTCAAAAGCCAACACATTCCGGCTAGGCTTATAAATGCCTTCGGGCAGATAGCCTAGTACCTACCTATGAACCTATGAACCTATTGTATTATTTAAAAAGATATATCATTTTTCAAACATACATAGGCCCTTCTAGCTCAAGTGTTACTCTTGTTGTTAAACGTATTTACTGCTATTTATTCTGATTGACCTTGGGTATATGATGTTTAGTGATGTCCCTGTGAAAGTTTATCAACAGATGTTTTTCAGAAGACAGATTGATTCTACAGACTACCCCTTATAGTGTCTCTTGCTAGGGGAAGGATGATGATGTTGTGGATTGTGATTAATATATGAATTAGGAAAGCATGAACCAAAAACCTGAGGGCTTTCTATGATAATGACCTTAAAAAAGGTGTCATCTACCACTAAGTCTGACGGAGTGCAATCTATTAAAGATGCATGCTGCTTACCTTATTCCCTCAAAACGGAGCAAAATGAAAGCAGCCTCTTAAGAGACAACATAAATAATAAGAAGATGCAAATGTCTAAAAAAGCAATTTTGGTACAAATCGGTGTTCATTCCCCTGTACTGCAACTTTGTCCCTTAGTACCAGAGAACACTAGAAGTTTCAGACTGATTGCACATAGAGATTTATTCTTATCTGTTTTGGACAGTCACAATAAAAGACAAATGACTAGGAAATTAAACTTATCCAAATGGACTGCACTCTTATATTGGAAAGAAAATATGGAATAGTTCCTTCCTTTTGCCTGATTCCATTGATATTCCAATAGTCTGTCTTGCTATGCTATAAAGGCAAATCTGTCTTCATTCCAGAGGCTCCAACTATTTCAGCTAGCACATTGGTCAAGTTATTTCTGAGAATAACCTCAGAAATAGCTATTTCTAAGGAGAATCCTCCATCTCAGGCCTTTTAGATGTCATATTTTCCATCTCTGTGATAAATATCTGCTAAAAATGCTCTTTCCTCTAAGACTTACCATCACCTCATCATCTTTGCCACAATATGTGGGATAGTAGAAGTGTCCATAGACACCAACTACTACTGGTAAGGAAAGTTATTACCCCATGAAATTCATTTAGTTTTGGTTTAAAAACCTTCTGAAATACACAGCCTTTTATATATGCTGGGAGAATTTTTTTTCTAAACAAAGATGAAGTAATATTATTAAGTATGTGTTCTGTTAATAATCTATTGATCCCATGTATAACCCAGCACTGCACTGAGTTTATACCTAATAACAGTACCTCATCTGACCCTGACAAAATCACAAATATACTTGCAGACAAATTTAGCTCAAATAGCTCCCCTTTTCCCCTATTTTCTCCCTTACACCATCCAGCCAACACCTTCCCAAAAATTATCTCTGAAAACCTCCTAAATGCCCTTTCTATTACTAAAAACATTATCTCTACTGGTTGAGAAGAAATACCAGCATGCTTCACTGTTAGAATGAGACACTGTCTTACAGACTCCTTTATACACCTATTTAATCTTAGCTCCTCTTCTGGGTATGTACCTAATACCCGAAGAACAGCTGTTTGTGGTACCCACCAAAATGTTGGCCATATCACTGACTCTGGGAAATACAGATCAATTAGTCTTACTAGTATCACTTGTACAATACTGAAACTCATAATTAAGTATATTTATATATTATGTGCCCTCCAACCAAACCAGTTTGACTTTGTGAAAAGTAGATTCCCATCTACTTAATCTGGTGGAGTTCTTTGAGAAGGTGGTAAGCTAATGCACGCTGACTACCTGGATCTGCCCAAGGCCTTTGATACTCTTCCATACTCTGGCATTACAGAGAATGGGTATAGCTCAATATAAACCACTACATTTCTCAGATAGCAAACTGGCTCACAGACAGTACCCACTCTGTCAGGATTGGTGGTGCACTTTCCTCAAAGAGGCTCAACAACAGTAGCATCCCTGGGGTTCTGTGCTGGGACAACTACTTTTCAACATCTATTTTGCTTATGTTAAACCTGACATCATGAGTAGCAGATGATTAAACTTGCTGATTACTTCTAAGTTCGAGCTGTCTCCAGCTCACCTGAAGACATTCATAGCTTCCATAAGGGCATAATCCTGACAAACTCATGATGTCAGGACTAGGGACTAGGGCTAAATGCCAAGAAATGAAGTACTGTAATTACTGAAAAACAAAAACAACCTACTCCTACCACCTAAGAGCCCTCACCTACAACAAAGATGGTATCATTAGAGACATGGGCACATTTATGTCCAATGAGTGCTCCTTTTACCACTATGCATCAAATATCATTAGGAAGTCTACATATCTAGGCCAGCTAATTACTAAAGGTGTATCCACCAGGTCAAAAGAAGTAATCATCCCTCTATACTTTGCCTTCATCAGGACAATATTTGAAGGCATTTATTTGTGTTTGTTTACCAGGGTAAAGCACTGATCTCTGTGGACCTTTTTCAGATTCAGCCCAGCATTGTCTGGTTAAGTGACTTACTCTGAGTCACACAATAACTGTAGTCACTCAGTAAAATAATGTCCCTTTGAAATGTATCTGTCCAAGCATATCACCAAGCTAGAAAAACCTCAATGTTTCCTCACAAAGAAAATCTCAGGAATGAGTAACCTAAACTACACAGTGTGATTTAAAGCTCATTCCCAAACATCTGTCTTTAACAGACTTATGCTCTGCAACTTCTACCTGGCCTGCAAGGCAGCATACACCTTGGTCCTGCTTGATCATAAAACTGGTTGTACTACAAATACTCATTCTAGGGATTGAAATCTACATAATAAAATGTGTAAAACCTGCTGGCATGATCAATATCGCACTCAGGGAATTCACTTACCTATGGAGTAATCTTCCTTCAGTTTCAAACAAAGTAGCTCCCTAACTCCCTTCAAAATTTTTAAATTCTTAATTTCTTCCCCAAGCTGATCTCTCAGTCTGTTGGTGAGAAGGAGCAAGTGGTGGGAACTGCAGAAGCAGCTAGGCTACAAATGATGTATGTACTGATTGCCTGGTATCTATCTATGAATCTATGAACATATGGATTCTTAGACAATAAAACACCCCAGTTGTCCTAAGGCTAGTTCCTAGCTTCCATGATCAAATTCCTAAAGGTTGAGTTCCAGGGATGGATGACCAAAAAAATCCCTTATCTGTTTCCGGAGGGAGGTGCACAGGGTATCTGAGAGTGGCGTGGACATAACATGCCAAACCTAACATTTGCAATGAATTTCCAAATAAAAGTCCATCCAAAGTGAGGCAACCTGATGACTTAAGAGGCTGCACCTCAAAATCAGGCTGTACTGACAGAGAGCTGAAATAATCAGTGGATAGACAGTACAAGCACCTAGAGATGTAACTCCCAGAGTGGGAACTTGGGTATGCCACTTCCAGACTTCCTATATATCACCATAATGGTAAACGGGGATGGAATTGTGTCCTTTTAATTAGAGCTAATCCTGTCCCTGAGATAACTGCAAGCCCATATTATGCAGAATGCAGACTTACCTCTAGGAGGGTTGGACCCAGCCAATATCCTGGAGGAGGACTCATATGAAGAAATTCTGGCCCTTTCATAGGTCAATGAGGTGGAGCCTTCCACCAGTTGTGTCAGACGATTCTTTTCACTGTCCAGTGCAAGATTTGAAGAGTTTCAAATAATCACCATGAATTCAAAAGAACCAGCATTTGATTATTATAGAAAAGGTCTGAGATTTGACCTGTGTGAGCAGCAAAACGGAACTGGAAAGCACTATAGGAAAAAAGTCAATCCTAACATCATAGCATACATCATGTGTATATGTCTGCTCCCAAAGGGCAAGAATTTCCAAAATTAAATATACCAGATGCTAAATAGTGGAGAGGATAAACCCAGCCATAGGGCCTATCAAATAATGTCTTCACTTTTAGCTCAAGGATTACTTTTTGTCAATGATACTTACAGGACACCAGGACAAAACAGCAAGGAAAAAAGAAAAGAAATCAGAGCAATAAACATACCTGGCACACAGATACGCATTTTTATTGCAGAGTGTCTCTGGCTTCATATATGCTCTTAAGGCATCATCTATGCTGGCAGCTTTCTAGAAAAAAGTATAAAGTGCAAACTTAGCTTAAGTGTGTAAATCAGTAATACAATGATCAAGAAATATTGTGACCGCAATGAATTAGGTTACAGGTCATGTATGAAGAGAATGGCTGTTACTTGATAATAATTTTTATTTGCTGCTCTTCATAACAGGTTAAGTAATGTGATCTTAAGGTACTCTTTTTAGTCACAATCCAGATCAAGAGAAAACAATACAGTACAAAATAGAATGTTAAAAAATGAGGATAACTTTTCTCTACAGTGGCGACACTAAAAAATTATAATGGAGTAACTGACATGAGAGAGTTTAATATTAGCTTTGAAATGAATTCAGTTTAACATGAGAACTGTATGCAAATATAAAGTTAAGGTCAAACAAAATCATTGTTAAAGGCCTACTTCTTTCAGATAACTTCTAGTTGCTTTGCCATCACGATCACAACACAGACTACTGCAGTTAATGAATCAGAAACCGCAAATCGAGGTAAACTTAAGTTAAACAACTACAGTAGTTAATAAAACTGTATATTTAAGATGCAAAAAAATGTATATTTTCTATTGAGATTAATAAGAAATTATTATGTTAAGTGAGAAGCACTCAAAAATGTATGGACATCAACAGCTAGTTTGGGTAAACAGAAGAACTATGATGCAGAGGTTCAGGTATGTGTTAAGAATGCTTAATGAAGAGAGTTGGTTAGTAAAGAAGAAATTACTATGAGATGGGGAGAAATTAGGATTTTAGCACAGTAAGGGAGTGGACAGATGAAGATAGATAGATGGTAGCAATAAATATACAGAGTTAATAAGGAGACAAAGGAGTTACAAATAGATAAATAGTAATAAATGGGGTGTTCGGTGCTCCTATAACATATGCAGCTGGTAGTTTCAATGAAATGATTACACAGAATTTTTAGAAGTTGAGTGGGAGTGCTGAGACAGACCGATTCTCTACAGGAATTGTATTCTAAACGCATGCTCCGAACTTGGCGAAGCAGTGCTCTGCTGTGAAGTCAGAGTAAGGCATGTCTGCTGAGGCCTGTGCTTGCCTGATGAGAATTGAGAAAGTGGTGATGTGTGGTAATGAGTGGTTTATTGGCTTGGGCAAATATTTTTTATAATATAAAGTGTTACAGAGAATAAACATTGCCATGACAGTGACAGGAAGGGTTTCTATGGAACTTAGTAGTGTGCAATTTTGCTTATAGAATCGGTCAAATTGCTGAATATACATATATTTTTCAAATTTGCAGAATATTTGCATTATGAAGATTAAACAGAGACCCTTTTTGACAAAGCAAATATATAAAAGCTTTGAAACTATTTTTAAGTTTCCTTTTTTTTTTGCTATGGATATGTATATATTTATTGGAAGCTAATAAATTTGTAAGCTTAAAAGAAAGTTTCAGATGTAAAAGCATTTTCTTAATGTTATTAACACACTGGTGAAAAGATGGGGTTAATCAAGACTGATTCTCAATTACTTATAGCTCTGAGTAAGTGAAATGACATATCTTAAGAAAATCTGTCATGCTGACTACAAGGAGATAATCATTGCATTGTTGCAAAATGTAGTGAGTTGGTTTGGAAGCATTTACTTGCAGTTTGTTATCCAAGGAAAACTGGGTTTTGTTTTGTAAATGCATTTTGGAATTCAGGAGTCTCTTTGCCATCTTCTACAAGGATAGCATCATCAGTGTAAAGTTTTATTTGACAGCGGTCAAAAGGAAGACTCTTGATATATAACTGAAACAGTGTAGAGTTAAGGATTATAGCACCATGGGCCTCCAGAGCTGAGGCTGCTTGTGTATGTGGTAGCTTAGCCAGAGTGTATTTCAACACAACTATTTGACAGCAATTTATAATGCAAAATTGTGATTCATTAGCAAAAAAAAATAGTATTAAGGAGGCATAACTGATTAATTGTTCAAAAGTCCTCTTTAGAGTAATGAAGAGTCCTCCACTGTGGAAACTTTGGCCACATATTATAGAATCAGAAGCTTGTAGGAGACCAGTCATGGTACTGAACAGATAAGCACCACCTAGATCCATTAGAATTAGGACAAACTATGCTCCCTGGCTAAGTAAGGAAACTAAGATATTACTTAAAACCAGAGCTAAAGTTTGGGTACACTTCCGGACCAACAATAATCAAACCATTCTAGATAAACACCAGCAACTAAGTAATAAAGTCAAGAAACAGGTTAAAAATGACAAAAAAAAATCCTAAAACACTGAAGCACAACATAAATATAAAAACAACCCCCCAAAATTTGGGGCTACCATAAATCAACTACTAAAGCCAGTTCAATCCTAACCCCAACACCTCCTACTACAAACAATGTAGGAAGTATAGCCACTGAACTTAATACATATTTCACTAGCTCCATATTAACTTTGACCAAAACTAACAACAACTCACCTCTAATCATTCCTAAAACTACAAAAGACCCATCCAATGCCTTCTCCTTCAAATCTGTGCAAACCAGCACCAAAAAGGAATTGCTCAACAAATGTAAACCTACTTCTTTTGCTACTGACAATTAACCTTTTGAATACCTCAAGACAGCTGCCAACGCTATTTCCTGTCCAATCTCCATTTTGATCATTCGCTCCAAAATTGAACAGTACGTTTCCTAAATCTGGAAAATAGCTTACATCACACCACTTCATAAAGGAGGGACATGTACAGAGCTTTCTGATTTTAGGCCAATAGCAATCTTATCTCCACTATCAAAAATCTTAGAAAAATGCATCCATTTCCAATTCCTGAACTATTTGCTATCAAATAATCGGTACTTACGTATTATCGCAACCAGATTTTCGTGGTTGCGAAATTGTCATGCTGGCATGAGAACGAGTGCTGGAAACACCGTAAGGTGTTATTTTGACATTCTTACAGCTGAAAAATCACTTTGGCTTACATTCAGGAAGATAAACAAATGTGCAAGTGTTGTTCCTGTCTTGCGTGTATTACACACGCATGCCTCAATTGGTAGGGCTGCTGTCTTACTGAAAAAAGGAGTAGTTTCACTGTGAGGAAAGAATGCTGAGACCCCCCACCCCCACCCAAAAAAAAAACACTGACACATGACAATGTTTCAAACTGTTATTCTCTTTCCTTACGACTGCCCAAAAACTTAACATTAGAAATTGTTCCTGTTCCTAAAAGTAATTAAAAGTTTTTGGGCAGTACATACGAAGGAATTAGAACAACAATTTGAATTATAATCAGGTCATCCCTTTCATTACTCATACTTGTTAGTTCTTCTGGACAAGCATATCATTAATTCCCTGTTCAGCTTCACTTTGCTGTTTCGGGAAACACATCAGTTTATGAAGAGGACTGGATGACAATTCTGTCTTTCAACTTTGTCTGAAGACACAAATAATAACTTGTCTAAGATCCAAGTACTTTGTGGTTTTACAGGTTCAGTGTTTTCCATGCTCTTCCACACAAGTCTGATCTGATCAGCACAACCAGTAACGGTTTTCCCAGGGAAAGCAACATTAAGACTGCATGCATCAGTTAATCAGAAATAGGTATGGGTACAGGGAACTGAAGGAAAATGGAGAAGCTGATCTTCTGGCCTTTTGCTGTAGTTAATTTTCAGGGGATGGTAATAAGAACCCAGCCGACAGGACAATAGCAGTCATTAAGACAAGAGCGTGTGTCTGCGATGCAATGCACGCAAGACAAGGAGAGGCTTTCCCAAAATGTACAGTTCCTGGGCAATTGTAAAGAATTAGAATAACACTTTTAAGTTTTTCATGCACTCGGATCTGTGTACATATGCGTATTTCGCAACCGCAAAAATCTGGTTGCGATAATACATAAGTACCAAATAATCTTCTAACTAATTCCCAACATGGCTTCTGACCCACCACAGTACCACTACAGCTCTCCTAACCTTCATAAACACCATCAACCAATACATAATTAATGGTTATCTAATCTCTTCCATATTCCTAGACATGTCCAAAGCATTCAAGACTGTCTCCCACAAAAAACTGCTTAATGAACTTTCATCCCTTAATTTAAACTATACAGCCTTCACATAGTTCCATAATTACCTATCTGGCAGACAACAAGTTGTAAAATAGCAATGTAATTTATCCTCTCTGTTACCTGTTTCACTAGGTGTTCCACAAGGTTCTATCTTGGGTCCACTCTTGCCACTCACCTAGCTACAATTTTACAGTACGCAGATGATTCCATACTCATCTGTTCTGTCTGCCCCCTCAAAATCTGAGCTCCTGGAAATAACCCAACTTTCCTTCACAGCAGTAGACTTTTGGCTCTGAATCCCAACAAAACTAAACTAATGATTTTTTCAAGTAACAAAACTTCAGATCTACAGTCCCCTTTTTGGATATATTCTTCTAACAATTCCAAAATTGAACCTGTATCACACATTAAGCTACTTGGGGTTGCAATCGATAATAACATGAGATTTGACAAACAATTGTCTCTTACCATAAAAAGTCTATATTAAACTAGGTTCATTTTACAGAATTAAACCTTAACTCACCAACTTCACAAGACAATCTATTGCTAGGACTCATCTACTCTCTACTCTTCTTTATGCCTCTCCTATCTTCACCAATCTGAAGAAAACAGATTTAATAAAACCAGATGCTTGTTACAATATGATTGCCAGATTTGCTACCAACTCACCATATAGAGCCCATCACTGCACTGCCTTACGTCAATTAAATTGGCTTGAGTTACCTAATTACTTAACTTTCACCCAACTTATAATGGCCCATGACATAATATACCAGCTTGACAAGTGTCCAGCACTCCGTAATCTACTTCAGCATCAGTCTAACAAAAGACACTTGAGATCTTCTAACAAACTTCTATCATAAGTCACAAAAGCTAACAATTACTTTGGAGATGCTCTCTACTCTAATCAAATCTCCATGACTAGGAATTTAACCCCCCCAAACCCTAAACACTGCCAAACATTCATGGTTCAAAATACTTCTAAAGTCCCGTCCAACTAGTTCTTGGCTCTGCTCTTGTCTAACTCCTGGTTGACTATCATTCCATTTTGTCTATCTCCAGGCTGACATCCAGCTCTATTGCTTTTCTCTTACTTGTCTATCTTCGTATGTAGATGTTTTCTGTCTATTTGATGTATGTCTCTTATTTCACTTATAAATGCATCACAAATATCACCTTACTTTCTCTCTCAAGATACTCTGCCCAATCTTTTCACTGTCACCCTAATTACTTCAGTGTACCCAAACTCCTCGCCTACACCATGCACAGTTTTTACATACTAGAAAGAGTGACATAGTCACAGCTATATAAATTCATAATTATATATGTATAACACATGAAATTATTTTTTCTACTATTTTATGTACTACTTATGCTCATATATATATATATATATATATATATATATATATATATATATATGTATGCCTTTTTATGTATAACTTTGTACATGTATTATGCATAAATTCTTTTGGTTTGTTTATGTTACTACTGAATAAGATTACAACCTATGTCTTTTGTTACTTGTATCTATTGGGTCTTTCCCACCCCCCGAGCCTCTTCTGAAAATGGGCCTGTGCCCAGTTGGATTATCCTGGCAAACATATGTCAAATACATAAGTAAATAAATAATAAATGAAGGGATGATAAAAAGTTAGTAATTAGGAG